>NC_081181.1:54731373-55096098 GCF_029867415.1 Vicia villosa | reverse complement strand
GATTCATTAAATGAGATCAGGTGGTCCAGATGGTGAGGGAACATCACTTATGACACGCCTGCAAGACACTGAAACCAAGGGTTATATTCAAAAAAAGCGCGCGCGTCAGAACCAATAGGGGGGGGACACGTCTTCGTCTTCAACCTTCAGACAAGACTTTTAATAGCGCTTTCTTACCAAAAGCGCTGTAATTGGTTACTTACTAAACCTGCAAAATAGCGAATAGGGTCAAACGCACACATACATTTAGCGCGATGGTACCATTCAATTCGTTTTGTCCATACGAATCTAATGGTGCTATTTAGAACTTCTAATTTTGCCTAATTTGGAAAGCCCTAAATTTGAAGCTATGAACCCTAAAATGGTAGTTTCATTTATACGTGTCCAAACTTCAATTAAGTTTCCAGAAATGATCTACACCTCAAACCAAACTCAATAGTATGTCTACATCTTGTTAAACATGTGTGAATAACCAGATACGAATTGATTTTAGTTTGAACAAATTTTGACCTGTGTAGCTCGATTCAGTGAGCTTCAAGGCTTGTAATTGATTGAGATAGTTTCAGTGATGTTTAGGGAAGGTGTATGAATGCCTAGTTTGTATTGAAATGGACTGAAATTACAAATTCGAATATGAGTTTTTCTTTGAATTTTTTGAAGTGATTACAAGTGTTATATGCTATGCTATGCTTCTGAATTCCTGTCCTCTTCTTTGCTGAACTAAGATAGCTTATTTATAAGCTATGTGTGCTTAGAAATGAAGCTAAGATGTGTCTTAGTTGCCTTTGTTGAAACTTTGCATTTTTTAATATAAAAAAGCTTGAATTCTTGACCAAGTCATCTTGCCTTCAATGCACCTGCCTTGCCCTTCAATTCTCTGCAGAAAGATGAAGATTCTTTGAGGTGAGTCATGCTTGATTTGTAAGCTAACCTTTATCCATGCATTTTCCTTTTAATTTTAATCTTAAAGTAAGATAAAATCATGCAAAAATGGATAAAAAAAAGGTATGGGCTTAGTCTTGGTCGTGGGAGGCCCATAGTAACATGGAAATGATGTTTGAATGCTGAAAACTTGGCCCCATTTGGAAAAAATACATTTTTGAGCAATGTTGATTTCATGCATTTTACCAAAATTTAGCCAACTTCAACAAGGTGTAAATCCCTCAATTTTTGTCATATGAAGGAGATCTTGCACTTTTTGGAAACCTCAAAGAGTCCTCTAACCAATGTCTTTGGTCTCATGTCAAAATGATTTTTGAAGCTCCTTGTGTGTCCTTTTGAAAAAAGTGTCTTTTTGTTGACTTTGAAAATGACCTGTAATGTCTTTGGTCATATTTTTCAAATGGTGAATCCAATGATCATGGGATCAATGGCATTTGAAAGATAATTGAATTTCCTTCAAAACCAGCTTTGGTTTGAATTTTTTGGATGAAGGATGAGAGAGTTATGATCAGTCAAAGTTGAGTTGACTTTTCAGGCAAAAACCCTAATTTTGAATCTTAGGGTTTTGTTGATTTTTGATCTTTCCTTGATGAATTATGATCATCCAATGATCAAATGATGAATCCTTTGACAAAATATGGACTTTGACAAAAAATTTCATTTTTGACTGTCTGTTGACTTTTTTGGTCAAACGGGTCGTCTGTTGACTGTTTGAGCTGCTGACGGTGCGTCTGAGTGAATTGAAGTTTGAAAATTTGTATGATGGTACTTTGAGATATATGGATGTGTATGAAATCCATTTGAGCTCTCAAAAACTTGTTGCTCCTGTAAAAACAAGAAAAACCCTGATTAGGGACTGTTTGTGTAGGAGACAGTTAAGCGTACCTGATTTTTGTGCAGTGTTGAGTCTCTGCTAATCATGTGATATTCAGAAGACTTCTTGAACAAAAATCTTGGAATTTTTGAATTGTGAAAGATTGATTTGATTGATGGTACAAAACACTGAGAATTGTACTGCCAGCAGTTTGGCTGTCGACTGACTGTTCAGGTATTGACGTAGCAGTTAGAGTGAAAAATCAACAGTCAAAGTTAATTTTCTTTTTTGTTGTTTTTTGTTGTTTTTGTTTTATGTAAAAAATAAAAGTTTATTTACATGACTTGTTAGAAAAACATAGACATAATAAATAACTAATATTTACGGTATGCGGGCAAAATTACCGATAATAACCCTGAAAATCATTTAATGCACAGAAATAGGAATATTTGACTGGCAGAAAACACACAAAATATTATCTTAGTAATTAAGCAATATTATGACAAATAGTACAACATTTAATACTGACAGTACAAATATCACATACTATATTGAACAGTACGACGAATAAACGGTACATTTAAGAAATAAGAAATACGGCAAATTTTAAGAATGACGATTAATGACCCATGCTATGAACAATAACATGTAGATGATTGGGAGTGCAACTATTGCAGGTCCACACTCCTCAGGACTATGCAGGCAGAAGAAAGTCATGATCACCGTAGCAATGGTGATGACTGTAAGAAACAGTGTCTCTATCCACTTTGCCATTCTTGTTAGGGAAGAAGAGAAAATAGATATGAGATAGGAATTTGAAAGATGAATTGGAATTTGATGTGAGATTTTATGGAAGAAAACGAGAGGTATTTATAGAATGGAAAGAAGGAAAGAGACGTTGGGGAATGATGTGATTCCGTACAAAAGGAAAATTTGAGTGGAAGTAAGATTTGAAAGAAAGAGTATGATAGTGTTGGAAAAAGGAGAGATTTGATTTTTGAAAAAAAGATTTGAAAAGATTTTTGCAAATAATGGAATATAGTACAAAAATTAGTGGGAAACAAAAGATAATAATAATCTAATTGTTACCAGTACAGTCTGAGTTTCCTGATTCTGCGCCTGCAAAAAGATTTAACTCTGTACCAATTGTGTCAGTACTATTTATCTGTAAATAAATAAATAGCATGTGTGAAGTAATAAACAGTATTTGGCGTTTGCGTAAGAATAAATTCAACTGCAGGCCAAATTACCGTATACGAAAAATTCTAAAAACTAAGTGTTTCATATGTTAGGACATTTGTTGAAATAAAAATCCATGATTATATGAGACCCCTTAATTTTCAGATTGGAGTTTTCTTGAAAAATATGTGGGCAAATTTTGGGGTATAACAGGTGGAATATTTCAAACCAAAAAATTAATACCCACGACAACTCATTTATTATCCAATCATTCCCTTGTCCCCCCACAACACCAAACATTGATAACACTTTCTGAGCTTTTAACCCCATCCAATCATTTAAACCCACCTGCTGTTACCACCCAAACAAATACACCCCATATTATCCCACCCCTAGAAACCGTAGCCCACCAACACAATATTTATAATCCCCATGGCCCACATGTTTCAATACCCACTATCCTGCACATGCCAAATACGCCCATTAACCCGAAAAACCAACATCATGCTATTACATTCAGCGGCAATAATACTACTCCCATGCACCTTACCCCTAAAACCATAAAATTTAAGACCAAAATCATGCACAACAAAAACAAGTCACAAAGCCTCACCATGCATAAAACAAACCCGAAGCTACCCAATACAATAACCCAAACACCTGGAAAACTTGTAACCAGTATACCAGAAACTGAACCTACAAGCCAAAACCAGCAAAATCTTGTGGACCCAATGGAGAAGAAAAGAAGAAGAGCTTTTGTGATTGAGAAAGATGAAGATAAAAAGGAGGAGAATCAGCTTTTTTATCGACAAGTCCTAGCAGCCGGGACTGCCGGGACCAATGAAAATCCTAAGTTGGAATTGTCGTGGCTTGAGCACCCCGAGGGCAATTCCTAATCTGCAAAAACTGGCTCATCAGTACCACCCTGATATTATATTCTTGTCGGAAACTTGTTCTAAATCGCAAAAGCTGGAAAAGATTCGTGTGATGTTTAAGTTTGATGCATGTCTAACTGTTGATGTTGAAGGTAGAAGCGGCGGTATTGCGGTCCTTTGGAATAACAACAGTAACTGTAGTGTTTTGAATTTCTCTCGCAACTTCGTTAATCTCCGCATTCAAGATGACGATAAAGGGGAGTGGAGATTGACATGCTACTATGGATTTCCAGAGAGAGAACGAAGGAGAGAAGCGTGGAACATGTTACGTGATATCCGTGATATGTCCAACACACCTTGGTGCATAATTGGAGATTTCAATGATCTCTTATCTCAACAAGACAAAAGAGGCAATCATCCCCATCCAAACTGGCTATGCAACGGATTTCGCCAAGCAGTAAATGATTGCGACCTCACTGATATCTTTCTGGAGGGTTATCTGTTCACGTGGACGAAGAGTCGTGGGATGGACCATATGATTGAGGAAAGATTGGACATAGAGCTTGCTAACACAGACTGGATGTTGGCTTTTCCTAATGTTAAACTTGTCAACTTGATTGCTTCACACTCAGATCATATTCCTATCCTTTTACATTGCGATCCGGTTCAGATTGTGCAGAGAAATCATGGTTTTAAGTTTGAAAATAGTTGGTTGATGGAAGAAGAGATTGAAGAGGTAGTACAAACAGGTTGGAGAAATAGTGATAACAATGATGTGGTGCATCGAATTTCGACATGTACGTCGGAACTCGATAGATGGAATAAGATACGGCGGAAAAAAGATAAGGAAGCTGTGGATGGCTGTAGAGAAAAGATGGAGTTTTATCGCATGCAAAATGACCAAGCGCCGAATGTGCGTTTTTTCGAGGCGAAAGCTGAATATAACAGAGCCCTTATGAAATAGCACACTTACTGGAGACAACGTGCAAAGATGCACTGGCTGCGAGATGGTGACCTTAACACGAAATTTTTCTACTTATCTGCCACTGCTCGTCGAAAGTTCAAGAAAATTGATGTTTTAAAGAATGACACAGGAGAGGAGGTTAGGAACCAAGAGGGTCTCTGTGAGGTAGCGCAAGAGTATTTCACGAAGCTGTTTGCAGAATCTGTTAGGTCCTACGAGCCGGTATTGAAGTTCATACAACCGACCATTTCAAATGATGATAATGAAATGCTGCTAGCTCCTATTAAGAAAGAGGAATTATTTGAAGCGGTCAATAATATGCACCCGGATAAATCCCCAGGTCCTGATGGCTTAAATCCAGCATTCTATCAAAAGTTTTGGCATGTTTGTGGTGATGACATTTTTGAACCTGTTAAGTTCTGGTTTGAGAGAGGGTCGTTTCCTCTTACCCTCAATGATACAAACATCTGTCTAATTCCGAAGTGCGCTACACCATCCGGTATGCAAGACCTGAGGCCTATTGCTCTTTGTAATGTAGTGTATAAAATTATTTCAAAGCTTCTTGCAAACAGAATGAAGAAGTGCCTAGCCAAAAGTGTGTCGGAGGAGCAATCAGCATTTGTGGAAGGAAAATCCATCCTTGATAATGCTATGATTTCTATTGAGATTATCCATGCACTCAAAAGGAAGACAAGGGGTAATAAGGCCCACCTGGCCCTCAAGATTGATATGAGTAAGGCTTACGATAGAGTTGATTGGGATTTTTTGCGAAGTATGCTTAGTAGGATGGGCTTTGCTGACAGATGGATTAAATGGGTTATGATGTGTGTTACGACGGTTAACTATTCTATTTTAGTTAATACAGATAATGTTGGACCAATTCAACCAGGAAGAGGATTGAGACAGGGGGACCCACTGTCCCCGTATCTTTTTATTCTTATCTCAGAAGGACTTTCTACTCTCATAAAAGGAGCGGTGGCTAGAGGCGATATTCATGGTATCCAAATATGCAGAGGGGCACCTAGTGTGTCTCATCTGCTTTTTGCTGACGACTGTTTTCTGTTTTGCAGGGCTAATATATCAGAGGTGAAGAATATTATGGAAGTCCTAAAAACTTATGAAGCAGCTTCAGGCCAGGAGGTTAACCTGAACAAATCGGAGGTGTTCTTTAGTCGAAACTTAAGTAGACCAGCTCAAGAGGATATGGCCCGTATTATGGGAATCGTCATGTTCTTGGTACTGGTACTTATTTAGGTCTTCCGTCTATGATTGGAAGAAGCAAGAAGGCTACTTTTGAGTTTATTAAAGATAGAATTTGGAAGAGAATTAACTCGTGGAAAGGGAGATCTTTATCTAAAGCGGGAAAAGAAGTCATGATAAAATCGGTATTGCAATCCATCCCTTCTTACATAATGAGTATCTTTATTATCCCCGACGGAGTGATTAATGATATCGAGAGAATGTTGAATGCTTTCTGGTGGGGAGGAGGTAGTAACAATAAGGGTATCAGGTGGATGGCGTGGGATAGAATAGCACGTCCGAAGAAGGGTGGTGGGTTGGGTTTCCGTGACCTTCGAGCGTTTAACATGTCTATGATAGCAAAGCAAGGATGGAAATTGTTAAATTGTCCTCAGACTCTTGTTTCGAGAATTTACAAAGCCAGGTATTTCCCAAAAACTTCTTTTTTTTGAAGCGCCTATCGGTAACAATCCTAGTTTTGTTTGGAGAAGCATTTGGCAAGCTAGAAATGTGTTAACTCTTCGATGCAGGTGGGGGATTGGAGATGGAAGTACTATCTTGGTGATGAGTGAACCGTGGTTACGAGGTAAAGGGGAGGGTTGTATCAAAGGGCCTTAAAAACAAGGTGTGTATGAGCTTAAACTTGATCATTTGATGGTACCTAACTTGAAACAATGGGATGTTCATTTGATTCGCAATTTGTTTGATCACACAGATGCTGAGAATATCATCCAGTTTCCGTTGTCGGAGGAAGTGGGAGAAGATCGATGGATTTGGAAGGAAGAACAACATGGTGTTTATAGCGTTCGGTCAGGATATAGACTCTGGAGAAATAAACAGGAGAAGGATTGACTAGAAGGGTGGAAGGGAATTGGAGGAGACTTTGGAGTATTAAAGCACAGCCTATAATTAAACATCTTTTGTGGAGAATATGTAGGGATTGTTTACAAACTCGATTAAGGCTTCGCCAACATCATGTACAATGTCCGTTAGTTTGTCAGCTGTGTGAGAATGTGGTGGAAGATGAATGGCACATTTTCTTTGGGTGTGAAGCCACCGCTAATTGTTGGAGGTTGTCAGGTTTGTACGATATCATTATACCCCGTCTTCATTCTTTCCAAGATGTTAAATCTATTAATCTGGATATTTGTACCAATGAGGATAGTCGAACTGCAGGGCGTTTTGCTGTTATGTTAGAAGTGATCTGGAATAATATAAATAATGCTATTTGGAATAATGAAAGTGAAGAGGCTTCTAAGCTTGGTCAGCAAGCGTTTTATAGGTGGCAAGATTGGTTTTCAATGCAAGATGGGGAGCAAAGTGGGGAAAATGCAGCCCCGATCGATTTGGGTTCTCCCAGATACAGGTTGGTTAAAATGTAATGTAGACGCGGGTTTCAGTCATAACTGTGGTACTACTAATAGGGGCTGGTGTGTAAGAAATAATCGTGGTAGATTTATCTTAGCAGGTACAACTTGGGATTCTAATCTTCTCCCCGTTGTCGAGGCAGAGGCTGTGGCCCTGCAGGAGGCAACCCATGGTGCTATAGCAAATCAGCTGGATAAAGTCATATTTAAAAGTGATTCCCTAAGGGTGGTTCAGGCGATTCATTCCAACCATAGTGGAAATTCTGAATTTAGTGTGATTATCTCATCTATACAGAGATTGTTACAATGTCATTCAAACTTTGAGGTTAAGTTTATTAAACGCCAAGCGAATATGGTTGCCCACTCGTTAGCGAAGGCGGCCAATTCTTGGTCTAGGCGTAGCTTTTTTAATGTACCTCCTCCTTGTATCGAGCATATTCTGATTAATGAAATGTGTTAATTTTGTTTTGGTAAAAAAAAAACACATAGTTCACAATTAATTCACATATCACACAATTATATAAAATACAAAAATAAAACGGTCGTTACACACACAATTCTCAATGCTTAAAAGCTTATGAGAACTGACATTACTCTCCTTGCTTAATAGCTTCGGAGATTAAACAACATTCAACACCTACAGGTTTGTGAAAGAACAAAAATACAACTCAATTAAAATATTCCGACTCTTATATCAAACCAACATTAGAGAAGATTACAAGTAACAGACTCGAGACTAAAACACGATAACCACACACTACTCAAAACTCGAGACAGCACACAATTAGGATTGTGTAGACTATGTAATGCAGCAGCAGAGCAGGAGTGCGCTTGGGCCACCAAATAGGTTTCAATCCCTCCAATAGAGAAAAATCATCAAGAGATTCCGAAAACATAACGTGCACACACACACACACACCAAAAACAAGAGCCCTAAAATAGAAATTGACACATCGTTCAGTCTCAGTAAAACATGTTAAGGAATCTGCTTTGACATCTCCCAATATATCCTAACATTATGTTTAGCCAAAATTTTTGCCAACACAGAACCAACGCATAGGAACTCAAGCCCATGTAATTGAATCCTTATAATCAGGAATCTCTTATTCCACCCCATGCTTTTCCAGCGCACCAAGCGAAATTCCAAAAATGCCCCTGAAAACCGGAAATATACTAATGGTTTCCACCATATTAGACATGAACGTTGGAAGAGTTGGGAACTAACCGAAAATATAACTACGGTTTAGAAACACAAATATATTTCTGGTTCGTGGAACAATTAAAAGGCACTATGCCTCTTCGCCTCCCATTACAGTTTCAAACACATAAAACACGTAAACTCTCTCAATTTCATTTTCACCAAATCAACCACATTTGCAACCAAATTTGTTAGAAATCATCAAGCATCAGTCTCTCAAGTATCCAACCACAATCAATTAAGGAAAATCAACCACAGTCAATCAAGAAAGTTGTTTTTGAACTTTTCAAAGTTTATGTAAAATCCACTCAAATGTGTGTTTTAGGTTAGAAATTATGATTTTGTAGTTTGTTATCAACATTAGGAATCATTAGAAAGGTGTTGGCAATGTCAATTTCATGATCAAAGACATTTTTTTAGCTCATTTGGGGGATGGTATTGAAGATAAGTCACGTGCTTGCGCATACGACTCGCTCCAAGGGAACCATGCGATAGATCCGTTCTGGGTGTACATTGACCGGATGGTGCATGAGGACATACACTTCTGTTCATACGTCGACCACCTTGTGACGATACCATTTGACAAGGTTGCACTGTTTACAGGTTGGTGGGCCTGCGGGATTCGCAAGACGGCTGCCTATATACCTGAGCGAATGATACGTCAGTTCGGGTTCACCCAGACTATTCCCCAAGATCTTATTGTATCTTTTCCTCCAACGGTGAAACGAATGGATATTGAAGCTCTGTTTGATGATTTTGAGAATCATCTTGTACCATGAGGTCAGGAGTACCGTAGAACCAGACGACTGGAGCTACGAGCACGGTTACATGATATGGTTCTTCCAGGTGTCCCATCCATACATGATACAAGATGCTCTAAGGAACCCACCGAGGCTAGTTCATCAGGAGATTCTAGAGGAGGAGTAGGCTAGGGTCGATCATGCCACTTACATGTTCCCTAGGTGTCGTCGTATCATGGAGATTGTGTGGGATGGTATTGATAGAGGTCTGTTTCCTAATGGATCTGATGTTAGAGGTGTTTTGGCTGCCATCATGGAGGAGACTCCGTTTTACAGGAGGCAGCAGAGGGACGCCTCGAGGATGACAAGCCAACTCATCATCTTCCATACTCAGTAGTATTTGATGATGTATTTGTATTTTGGTTATAGTTTTTTTGTTATTGTATTTGGTGCTAGCCGACTCATCATCTGCCATCACTTAATATATATATATATATATATATTTCAATTGTCTTAGTTGTATGAATTGTACCTGTTTTTATAATTAATGCGAAACAAAAAAAAAAGACATTTCTCTGAATTGTACCTGTTTTTATAATTAATGCGAAACAAAAAAAAAAAGACATTTCTCTGTCTAAATGTTTCTCATACTGGTAACATTAAACTCGAAAATTTATTACAAGTTTACA
Source organism: Vicia villosa (assembly GCF_029867415.1). Lineage (NCBI taxonomy): Eukaryota > Viridiplantae > Streptophyta > Magnoliopsida > Fabales > Fabaceae > Vicia > Vicia villosa. The sequence goes on along the minus strand of NC_081181.1, from coordinate 55,086,091 downwards.
ACCACAAATACAATTGTGGTTTTCAATCAATTTTAACAAAAAAAGATACGCATCGGAAATATACCTCCGATTTAGAAGAGACATTTTAGAAATTACGTAGGATCTTTCTTTTGGGCGGGCCCGGGGTGGAATAAGAAATTCCCATTATAATCCAACTAACTTATACTTTTACAAACCAGCCAAAAGCAAGCACAATTAATCATTAAATTAACGATAACTACTTTTGCTAATTAACCGCCTATCTCAAACCTATGGGAATCTCCACGTCCTCTAAATGTACCTAACTATATGCATTAGTGAATCAACACTTTTTTAATCAAAAGCAAGACCTTAAAAAATTAGAGATTTACAACAAAGGTATCCACCATATTCCACTATATATATAAGCTATTTATAACTTCCACACAACTTCAAAATCACCTGAAATTCCCACAATTTTCTTTGCTAGTACACTTCCAAAAAGTGTCCCAAAAAAATAAAATAAAAATGAAGAGAAACATAATTTTTTCTTTAATCTTTTTATGGTCTTTGTTAATTTTTAGTTTAGTCACCTTCTCTGTGGATGCAAGGAAGACTAACATGAAGAAAAAACTTCACAAACATCACAAAGACTCACATCCTCATCCAACACAAGTAAACACTTATGATATTATGTCTTTTGGTGCAAAGGGCAATGGAGTTTCTGATGATTCAGAGGTAATCAAAAAGCATTTAGATTTAAATGATTTCAACTACTATATTAATCTTATGAAAATGAGTTTCAAAAGTTTAAAATGTTAATTAAGCAGGCATTTCTAGCTGCATGGAAATCTGCATGCAAAGTTGCTGGTGCCACAATAAAAGTTCCTGAAAAACTAAAGTTCCTCATTAAGGCTATTACTCTACAAGGCCCTTGTATGCCTAATCTTACTCTTCAGGTTCATTTTCACTTACCCTTTTTTGTATTGTGTTTAAATTAGTCTCGTAATAGTAGTTTACAATAATGTTTTATTTACTGGACCGGACATCGAACTAGTAAGACCTACCCTTGAGTCATGGTCCAACCGTCTTAAACCGCTTGTATTTTAAGACTACTTAAGGTGTTTATGTAAATTTTAGATGTGACATTTAGAATATATAAGTTAATGCAAACTGAATTATAACAGATAGATGGAACAATATTGGCTCCTCCTCAAGTATCTTCATGGCCAAAATCTAGCTTGTTTCAATGGATAAATTTCAAATGGGTGCAGAACTTCACTGTCAAAGGCTATGGAACTATTGATGGTCAAGGCTTTAATTGGTGGAACAACTCAGAACTTTCTGATATACAGGTATGATTTTAAATTACGGTTGCAGTTACGTGCAAACTCTTATATTATGGCCACAATTGCGCAATAACACTTTTTTGTGCGCAGAAAACTCACTCTAAACAAATTCCAAGTATGAAGCCAACTGTAAGATTTTTAATTTTTCCATCACAAACTGACATAATTGTGTTTTGATTTAAAGCGTAACATTTTTCTCACTATTCTTGTTTAATACTTGTATATGCACTTGCAGGCTATAAGATTCTACTCTAGCAACTTTATAAGGGTTAGAGATACCAAAATCATAAACAGTCCTCTATGCCATCTAAAATTTGATAACTCAAATGGAATCAAAGTTGATAACATTACAATATCTTCCCCTCAAAGTAGCCCAAACACTGATGGAATTCACCTGCAAAACACACATGATGTAGAAATTCAACATTCTAATATCGGAACCGGTAATGCATGCATTAAATTTGCTTATTTTATATTACCTAGCTATTTCACATCCACACTGACACATCTGATTACGTTAAGTTAGTTTCATTTCCTCAAATTATTACTTGTGTTAACGTATTAGTATCACTATCAGTATCATGTCTATGATGTCTGAATGAACTAGTACTTGATAGATTATTGTAGATTCCATTTTTACCTGAAAAAGTAGAATCTAGTAAATTTTTAAGGCATGACCAATATGGTGCAGCATCCACTTAGAATTGTTGACCTTAAATTTGACAAAGAATGATTGGTTGAAATATTTTTTCAAGTCTAAACGGTAAACTGTCACAGCAACTAACTTTTGAGACGTGCAGTTTAGAAAGTTAAACTAACTTTAACTATATTAAAGTTTTTTTTTTTTTATGAGAAGCTTATAATATTGACACTTGTTTTTATTTTATATGTTATTATCAGGTGATGACTGTGTGTCCATACAAACTGGTTGCTCTAATGTTCATGTCCACCACATAAAATGTGGCCCTGGTCATGGCATAAGGTAAGAAAAATAAAATAAAGAATCTAACTAATAAAAGTTGTATATTTTGCATTGTATTATTAGCAATATAGCCACTAATCATTGAGTTTGTGAATAAAAATAGTTTAGGAGGATTAGGAAAAGACAAGAGTTTGGCATGCGTCTCTGACATCATTGTTGAGGATATTGCAATGAAAAATACTCTATATGGAGCAAGGATCAAAACATGGCAGGTATTAACCTAATTAGCAGTTACTCTTTTTTTCTTTGAACTAAGGTAGCTTCATTACTGGAATTCCATCTCTTACAAGTTAATAAAATAAATGAGATGTTACTTGTTTGAATATCCGGTCATGCATTTAGGAGAGAGAAACGAACATATCTGTTCCGTTTACATTTATTATTCAAAATCCCGAATAAAAAAAATAGGACAAGATGGGCTGAACATAATTAAGGGTGCGAGGCTAAAATTTTGATTTGTCCTGCATAAAAATGAGGGTGGGACGGAGAGGTCTGCTGACGCTGCACCCCTAAATCTAAAAATACAAAAAATTATGTTCACGCAAAATTCCAAAAAAAAAAAAAAAATAGGGCGGGGTGTCGAGAGCATTTGAGGGTGCAGGCCTAAAACTTTGATCGTCCGTCCAACAAAAAAGTGGTACCAAAATATACATGCCTGCCGAACCTGTTTTACCACTCTTACTTGCATTCTGAAGTTTCTGCACATCTATCTACTATATGCATTCTGATGTCTATGTACATCTATCAAATGAACTCATTTAACTAGATAAAAATATTTTTTTTATTACTCTAATTTTATTGTTTCTAGCTGTATATATGTGATTTCATGAATATTAATTTAAGTAAATTTAATTTTTGAATAGGGAGGAAATGGTATGGTTAAAAATGTAACATTTTCAAGAATCAAAGTCCATGATGTTATGTATCCAATAATGATAGACCAATACTATTGTGACAAACAAATCTGCAAGAACCAAACAGGAACAGTGATGATTTCTGGTGTTAAATTTGATCAAATAAGTGGTACTTATGCAATGCAACCTATTCACCTAGCTTGCAGCAATAGCATACCATGCACAGATGTTGATTTAACTGATATTCAGTTGAGGCCTTCCCTTAAATATAGAGGTTATGAACAAGCTATGTGTTGGAACTCTTATGGAAAATCACAAGGTGAATTGGTACCTTCAAGTATTGATTATTGTTTAAGAAGTGGTGGTGGATTAATCAAGAGGATAGCAAAGTCACATGATAGTGTTTGTTATAAATTGTTATAGATGTCATGTTTAATTAGTCTTGGGGTTTTTTTGGTATCTTCCCTTCTTCAAATGTTTTTTTTTTTACTTTGTGAAGGTGATGAAGTTGTAAATTTTAGTTTGTTTTCTGTTCATTGGATTGTACTAATAGACTTAGTTTATTTGTTGGGTGTTTAGAGAAAACAGATATTTGGGTATATTTAGTAGGAGTTGGGTTTACTTTATTTAGTTTTTTTGAAAAAGAAATCATCAATGAATGTTGATGTTATTTGCTGGGTATTTATACATTTAATTGAGACCCATCCATTTGACAATGAAGCATTTCTCATTAACTTATAAAATCATTAAGTTTAGTTAAGAAATGTCTCTTAGTGTAACTCATTCTTATAAAATTTGATTGTAAGATAAAGATTATTCTCACTTATAAGTATATGTTCAAATTATATATTGTCTAATATAAGACTTTTAACACACCCTCACATTTAGGATTAAACATCTGAAACATGGAAATAATTGATGGGCAATTCGATATCAAAAACCTGATAGTAGATGGTCCAGCGGATCTTAAGCGAAACTTTTGATATCATGTTAAAGAATGTGTTTGGGTCTAACTAATTTTTACAAAATAGGTTTATAGAATGAAGATGTGTTTTTGTAATTAATTCCGGTTTAAATATAGTGAGTCTAGTTTGAATTTGATCATACAAGTATGGCTTAAATGCACTTTTAATTTCCCTACTTTAATTTTTCTAATCTTTTAGTCCCTTTAAAGAAACCAGCTTTTGGGTCCCTTTATTGAATATTTCTTGGGTTTCTTTGTCCCCCTTCAAATTTATAGAGGTGGCATTTAACACACCCCCACGTTTAAGATTGGACCTCTGAAACGTGGAAATAAATGATGAAGCTGAGAAAAATATACACAAGAAGGGGGTTGAATTGTGTATATCAAAGTTTACTCCTTTTTGCAATCTTGATTTAGAATCTAGTAGAGAAAATCTGATTCTTTATCAAGAAGAGCTAAGTTAGACGAGAGTCTGACTTCATTGTTCTTTCTCAATCACAACTAAAAGAGAATTGTGCTCAAGCATGAATGCTAGAGACTCTCTCAACTAAAGAATTTGTTATTAACCTTTGTGTTTATATGTGTCCTTCTTAGTTAAGCAGATACACGAAGGTCACACTTTGAACATTATACATGTTAAGTAGCTCCTAAGTGTATAAGAATGAAATCTTTATTCTTTCTCTTCTTCTGCACAGATGATCTTCATTTTTGTGTCTTGCTAATTGTTTATCTACTGATCATATTCACATATTATTTCTTTTGACTCTCTTAGTCATATGTGAATATGTCTTGCTCTGCTGATCATATTCACATGTTCTTTCTTTTGATTCTCATAGTCATATGTGAATATGTCTTGCTCTGCTCTATTTCCTTTTAACACATAATAACCCTTCTGGTTAGATTTCTTCTTATTTGTGTGTTTCTCTTATCTGTGTTTTCTGTCTACCACTGTTTTCTCTCAACTCCCATCATGTGTTCTGATATCACATTCTTGTGTACACAGTCTTACACAAACACACACACACACACACATCCTTCTTCAATTTTCTTATTTATTTATAGAATCTGAAAAATAGATCCATTGAAGATTGAAACTACTAATAGTACAAGTAGTCGTTTGAAGATTGAAACTACCCATAGTACAAGTAGTTGTTGAAGGTGTTTAGATAGAATACGTAAAGTGAAGTTTAAGTACAACTAGCATAAAGACATTGAGATGAGTATAGTATAGTTTGTAGAACAACTGAAGAGACGAGATCCTAACAATGTTACTTTCTTGAATAGACATAAAGTAGTCGTACATTGTCATGAGATCTTCTTTAGATAACTTTGTACTGGAGACTTCTTGTAGACATTTGTTGAAGCTTGAATAGAGTCATTGTTATCTTTTATACTTAACTAGTAGAAGACATGTGCGTCTGCACGAGTAAGTTCATTCATATCTTACATCATTCGATAAGGTTTGTTGTTGTTGATATATAATTGTTATTATAAAATTATTAATAAATGCAAATATTTAAAAATTAATATATAACAAATCAACAACATGATAAATCCAATATGTCTAATAACTATATATATATATATATATATATATATATATATATATATATATATATATATATATATATATATATATATATATATATATATATATATATATACAAATATCACTAATAACTATAAATATTTATAAATATTTTTTTGATTAAAGTAAAAAAGGTATTGTTGTGATACTAACCCGTGAAAATAGTGTATTTCAGTGATAAAATTCACAGGAGTTGGTAAAGTTTACAAATATCACTCTCATTGTTTCCTTATAATACAATAATAAATTGATAGTTTTAGTGATAGAATTCACACGAGTTGCATTACAAAATACAAAATGAGAAACTATGATGTAAACCTTTTGAAAAGATGTCAACCGCTTATGGTCTAACTGAAAAAAAAAACAGATGTTGATTATGATGAGTAATATTTATGCATATCTTTTGGCATGTATCTAAATAGTTATGTGTGATGTTACTAACTGTAATATTTTCAACATTGCAAACTAATGTATGAATGATAGTCCAACACCTATCAAATAACAACAAAAATTAAACAACGCCAAATAAAATAGTATTGTACTAATAATGACCCATAAATTAAAATATTTTATTGAAATAATATTGAGTCTGATATTTATTTAAAAAAAAATCAATTTAGGATAATTAGTTTGCTAATAACTAAGCCAAGAAGACATGTACATAATGTTCATTGTATTAATTTGATACATGGCTACATGGCCATAAAATTTGTCCAATTTTAAATTTAAGCCCAATTTAAATAAAAAGTCAAATTATAGAATCTCTTAATACACCTTCACAGGGATGAAATAAACTCCTGAAAAATCTAAAATGCCCTTCGAAAATACATATTCGAACGCACCCAAAATCAATTTTCAAAAGGTTTAGGAAATTCATCTCCAAAACGACCCTTATTATTATTTGAACATTGGATTTTAAACATTCAGTGGTATTTTCGGATATGTATTTCCAAAAACATTGATGTTATATCAGTTTGGTGCATGATAACTCCTACCATGATTTCATTCTCTTCTTTTCATCTATAACCAAAACCTATAAAAAAAGTTCAACCATTCTCAATCAACTTTTCGTCCTAAAACCAAGTTTCAAGCGTTTTATCATGTCAAATAGAGTATAGAAAGCTGTAATTTAAGGTAAAATTTCCCCAAGTCATCACTCATTTCCTTGCATTTGTGCTGAGTTTTGGATGTAAAAACAACATTACTTCGGATATGCATCTCCAAAATGCACATATTATATTTTGGATGTGCATATCTGAAACATGCACTGTTGCATAAATAGAATTTAACAAATTTTCTATTTTTTCCCGTTTCAGATATGATGCACCCCGACATGATTCCCAAATTTATTGTAAGGGTTTCAAACAAGGTGAATGATGATGCTAAGCCGGATGAGGTGAAGGACGACATTAAAATGATATATGTTTGGCAAAAATTTACAAAATGATCAAATTTTCAATGCTCGTCAACATATTCTTGAATGAGTCCAAATGGTAGCTAGCCAACTCGGGTTTGGTGTTGTGATAGGAAGGTCCGTAAATGGAACTAGTAGAAGGCAAGCACTTGTAACGATGATATGCGAGAGAAGTGGAAAATATGTCCCGAAAATTCAAAAGCTAAAACATGATGATATTGGATCGAGAAAATGTGATTGTTCGTTTATATTGCGCGAATATTGTAAGGTGGAGGATATGTGGCTGTTTAATCTCATTTTTGGTATACATAATCATGCGTTAGACACTGTAACATCCCGATTTTTATTAATATTTTTATTAATTATATTAGTAATTATATTGTTTGGTGTTTTTAATAATAACTTATTTATTTAGTTATTATGTGATATAATAATTATTTAAGTATTTAATTATGTGAGTGTTTGTGTTGTTTGACTTAATTGAGTTATTAGAGAGATATAACTAAATGGGCCTAAGTGATAGAAACATAATGGATGGATTGGTGGGTTAAGCCCAATTGACATAAGTGAGATAGTAAGAGAAGGTTAGGGTTTTAGAGGTTACTATTTTCATTTGGGGGAAAAGATAGGAAGAAGAGAAAAGAGGCAAAAGGGAAGAGAACAATGGTGGAAGAGAAAAGCTAGAAGAAACTTCATTTTCGCAGCAAGTTTCAGCATTGAGTCACCTTAGCAAAACAGACGTATCTCTCAATCCAACCGTTGGATCGTTGCGGTACTTGGACACAACGTTCCTGACCCATAGAGGTAAGTTCTGACCGGAGCGATTTTGATTTTGAGGATTTTAAGTTCGTCTGATAAGCTGATTCCCGAACTGGTTTTTAGGTGTGTCTCCTAGTGATGTTAGAAAGGATTTCTTTTGGAGAAAAGCTTAGAGTTATGGTGAAAGAGTCCATATTTACCAAGGTAAGGGTGGGGTTCTTTCATGCTAAAGAGTTGTATGATAGTATGTTATAGTGGGTTTAATTCTATACTTTGATATCCATGTTTTTCTATGTTGCAATTTTGGGTATTTGATGATTTGTTGGAATGTGATGATATAAATGTGATAAGTTGTGTGCAATTGATAATCTATGTGTATTAGATTGTTATGTTTGTTGTGAGTAAACCATTGATAGTGAAATAATGGGTTTTGTTATAGAATTGGAAAATAATGGAATAGAAATATAATAGTTGAATTGAAATTAATATAGTTTAATTATTAATTGGATAGTTAAATTATTAGTTGAATTGATTCCAATAAGTCTATGTGATTGGAATATACTTGGACTTGGACCAATTATTCGGTTTATCGGTAAATTACGGTATTTTGAGAAATTGTTTGTAATTGTGTTTTGGCTTGAATATGTATGTTGAGAAATATATATTGCCATGCCAATGATGTTGTTTTGATATTGATTCTTTATGGTTAGTTGGTTAGCATTAATTCTAATGATTAATTGCTTGATGTTGAAAATGTGTGTTCATGTATAATTGACAAAAATGAGAATTAACATGAGATAGTATGATTACTAGTGTTAATTGGATTGTGTGAATCGTAATTGATTAATTGGCCTCTCATATGTGAATGATGTGTGTGTGTTGTGAATGTTGTGTACAATTGGTGGATAATTCATAGAGTTGAATTATTGTGATATGTGGAAAGTTAAGATGGTAGAGATGATCTTAATTGCATATATTTGTGAGATTGTACATACATTCATATCATAGTGTGCCTTGAAACATAGGTGGAATTGCTTTGAAACACAAGCGTGGCTTGGATTCTAGAGTGAATCGGAAAGCGGTAAACTATATGTTTACATTTGGTGGCTTTGGTCTTGTCCGGATCTGAAGCGTGGCTAGATTCTATATGAATCGGAAGCGGTGGAACTTTGGGTCCATATTGGGTACCACGTGCATAGAGTCACATGTCTTGCATTGAGTTACATTGGAGTTATGTGATGTTTAAATATATGTAATTATGTGATTAGGTGATTGTTATGTGTGCATGAGATGTGATAATTAAATTTGGTGATGTTTGATACATGATTTTGGTGATATATGTAAATGAAACGTATATGATGAGAATGCAAATATATATATATATATATATATATATATATATATGTATTAATGATATATGTATATATGTGGAATATATGAACCATGTTTTGCCATTGTTGATAGTTGTATTAATTTAAGTTGTGATTATGAAGTATATGTTATTATGTGCTTGAATGACATACTTGTAAACTTGAATACATTGTTATAATTGATAGTTAACATTATTGTTGTGATGCAAATTGCTTATATTGAGAAGTGGTGAATTGTGTATGATTTTATCTTTGCTATATGTATTATCATACTTTCCTTTATAATGTTTGATATCTCACCCCTTCTGCTGATGTTTCCCCTACCATGGGAAATGGGCAGGTACTCAAGTATAACTATGGAAGTTTGTAGGTTCATCGTATCCAGTTGGTGTGTCGCTCTGATACGTAGCACTCGGGGGGTTGTCTATATTGTTGTTTCTATGTTGTTCATGTTTTAGTTGTTGAGTTCCAAATTGGATATTGAGAAGTACTATGATGTTTGAATTTGTTTCCGATTAAATAAGATGATTTGTTTATAAAGCTGAATGTTATGATTCCGCTGCATATTAAAATGAATTTGGTTTGTCTAAGAGCTGTTATAAGTTGTTTTGTGCTTATCTGAGATTAAAGTGCTATGTATCTGTTTATGAGTTGTTAATATGAAGTAAATGTGATATCCCAAATACTTGTTGATAGTTTTTAAAATACTCTGATTTCACGCATGATATTTTCGGGTAGAATTTGGGGTGTTACAGACACCAAGTTACAAGGTCATCCAATTGTATGTCAACTAAAGTCAGAGGAGAAGGAAATTATTTCGGAAATATTGATAATCAAAGTTATGCCGAGAAACATACTTGCCGATTTGAAACGAAAAAGTCCCCGAAGTGTTTCAAATATCAGGAAGGTATACAATGAACATTATCAACATAACATGGCAAATAGAGGTACGAGATCCGAAATGTAACAACTTTTGAAACTTTTGGACGATAACCACTATGTTTCAAAATACATAGTGTATGAGGATAAAGTTAATTTCCGTGATATTTTTTGGACTCATCCAGAAACTATCAATATGTTTAGTACATTCCCAATCTTCCTTATAATTGATTCAACGTACAAGAACAACAAGTATAGGCTTCCACTTTTTGAAATTGTTGGTATCACTTCTACGGAGAAGACATTTTCGGAGGGATTTGCATTTTTGGAATCTGAGAAAGAACGTCACATGGGCGTTAGATATATGCAAGATTTTGTTGAACGATCCCCACCTGCAGTTGGGCCAAAAGAAATCAAGGAGGAAGGCGGAAACATGATCAAATCTAGTGTCGTATTAGAGAAGATAATGGGTGCATGGACGAATATATTAAATTCTTCTCTAGAAGAGTTGTATGTTGAGAATGTAGTACATTTCAGGAGTATGTTTGTCAAATATCCAGATTCTCTAAAATACATTGAATATATTATTCTTGGTCAGGTGAAAGAGAAAGTTGTGTGTTCTTAGATGGACCAAGTTAGACACTTGGGAAACATAACAACTAGTAGAGTCTAATCTGCACATTCGGTGTTGAAGAAATGGTTGGGAGATAGCATGGGAGATCTTTGTAGAGATTGGGATACGGTGAACCAAATGCTTCTAAACCAACATAATAAAATTCAAACAACTTTAGGTCAGAGCACAACCGTGGTAGAACACCGATTCTAAGATAACACTCTCTACTCGCAGTTGGATCTCAACATGTTCCGGGTAGGAGTTAATTTCATTTTTCATGAAGTGAAGCGAGTGGATACAAAGTGAGGACACCTTCTTACTATGAAGTTGTTGATTCACATTCCTGTATTCTCCAACCCTAAAATCGCAAAAAAAATATTTTCAAGGGAGCTCGCATTTCCAAACCACCTTGTACACCACCTATTAAAAAATAACCACCTATTATCCACATTGATGAGATGGCGCTTTTTATGCACAAACATGTTGAAAGGATTGTAGATGTGGGGGTGATGGTAATTAGGTGTTTCACATCGTGTCCGGTTTACTTGGTAAAGGAGAGGAGAATCACACTCTTGTGTGCCAAACACTTATTTTGGAGTTGAAGGCACACAAGGATCTTTACACACAACTATATGGAAAAAAAGAATTTGATAAAATTCACAATGCTCTTGTTCCATGTGTTAGCGGCCCCGTACCAGTTGCAAAGTGGATGTGCTTCCCTGAAACGAGCCATCTTAAAGAAAATGCATATGACAGGGTGTGTATCGACCTAACTAGATATGGTTTTTCGTAGACAATTTTCCTCCTTTGGAGTCGCCCATTTGTATTGGGTATCTTACATTGCTCCATCTTGAAATCAGACTGTCTTATTCTGGCTACATCAGTAGAGTGGACGACACATTCCGCAAAAGAGGATGAAACTTTGCCATATCACTTTTTGGAAAGGATGACAGAGTTCACCAAATTGTCGAGCTTGAGAGAGAATCATAGAGAGAAGTCAAAGAAAGAATCGATTTTAGATTTAAGTAGTGACAATTCGTTTGGTGAATTTTAGAATGTAGTCGAACAATTTTCTTAATGTATTGTCGTGCAAAATATATACTCTATATGATTCAATATAGATATATATATATATATATATATATATATATATATATATATATATATATATATATATATATATATATATATATATATAATTTTTTTTTATGCTTGAACCATATTAAATCACTTTTAAATATAATTTATTGACTAGGATAAATCATAGATGTTGCATTAGGTTGGTTCAAATAATTAGACAAATTATCATGCATAAAAATCTTTGATTAAAATTCATAAAATAAAATAAAAGCTTTTTTTTAAAATGCTGTCAGCACTTGTTAAGTCAGTTCTGGTTAATTGACTTACCAAAACCTGATGTTGTTTGAAATTTGAATAATTATTTGAAATTCAAAATTGCTTCGAACTTGTTAAGTCAGGTATCCGTTTGAACCGACTTAAAAAGTCTTGTACGTTTTTAAAAAAACAGTAACTTTTTAACACCTTTTTATGCGCTCTTCATGAAACCTTTTCATTTTAAATTGACATTTTTTTCATGATATTTTTTCATGACTTCACCATGGTTAATAAAGGAGTTATGCTCTTATAAATACATTAAATTTCAAATTACAAATCACCTCTTCAATAGCAATTTAACATCATTGTTATCATTTAAATTTCAAAGCAAGTGTTTCTGTTCTTGAACTTCTACAAAGAATTTTTCTACATGCATTTCCATATTAGTCTAGAAAAATTCATATATTATTTACAAATACTTGACCAATATATTCTATCATTATAAATTGTTTCTTTGAAAGATAAGATCAATTATATTGATACATCACTTAAAGTGATAATTATTGTACAAACTTCATATTCTAAAATATCTAGTTGTATTCATATCTTATTTTTCCATAATTGTTGGAATTAAGATTACATGGTTTTGTATTCCTTGTTGTCCATGATTGTTAGAAGCAAGAAGTTAAAAGTTAGAGGATTAGTCTCATTTCAACTTGATTATTCCAAGAGGGTTGTTCTTGGTGGTTGAAATCTTGTTGTCCAAGATTTTTGGAAACAAGTGAGTCATTAAGGGAGGATTGCTCTCTTAGTGTACTTAGTGAAAACCCAAGAGGATTGTTCTTGGTCCAAGAGGATTGTTCTTGGTTTTTGTGTAGGTCTTGTACAAATCATAAACTATAGTAAAATCTCTTTCATGTTGAAAGAGGACTGAAGTACTCTCAGATTGTGAGGGGAACCAGTATATATCATTGTGTTCTTTACTTTTCTGAATTTACCGCTTTCATCACAAATCAAAAACACGAAAAAAAAGAAACATATGTATAAACTCTTGCACCAAACCTGAAAAATAAGAACAAGTATTCTAAAACCGGATAATTTTTCAAAGTCCTAATTCACCCCCCCTCTTAGGCGCACTCTTAAACTTACAATTGGCATCATAGCAGGTTATAGGTAACCTTTTCCTAAAAGATCATAATGGCTTCCGCAAATCAAAATCCAGTTTTTAGAGACGGTGGTAGTAACAACAAGTCTCCATTATTTTGTGGAGAATACTTTGATTTCTGGAAAATTTGGATGAAGGGCTCACTTAGAAGCACAAGGAGAAGAAGTATGGGAAGAAATCCAAAATGGTCCCTTTGTTCCTACAACTGTTGTCGATGGTATTGAATCAACAAAGCTTAAAGTTTCATGGAATGACAATGATAAGAAAAAGCTCCTCTATGATGAAAAGGCAATCAATCTTCTTCAAGGTTCACTTAGCATGGACGAGTTTTTCTGTGGCTCTGCATGTACAACGGCAAAAGAAATATGGGATACTCTTGTAGAAACTCATGAAGGAACCGTTAAAGCTAAGAGATCTCGATTAAATACTTTAAGTCAAGAATATGAGTTATTTAGAATGCAACCCAGAGAATGTATTCTCGACTTATAAAAGAGATTTGTGCACTTAGTAAATCACTTAAGTGCACTTGGAAAGAAACTCACTACCGAGGAACAAAATCTCAAAGTGCATAGATCATTAATATGAGAATGGCAACCGAAAGTAACAATGATATCCGAGAAGAAAAATCTATCTAGAATGACTTTCGCAACATTGTTCAGAAAACTTCAAGAATATGAAACTGAACTCGGAAGACTCGAAACGCGTGAAATTCAAGTAAATGATTCAAAAGACACTGCCTTAAAGACAAGAGTCAAACATCATGATAGAAATCAAGAAGAATCCACTTGTGAAGAAGATGATGATTTTATCAAGAAATTTGAAAATTTTTTAAAAAAAGAAAGGAAAAAGGAGATCTTTAACTGGGAAGCACCAATACGAAAGGTTAATATTTTGAATGTGGAGAAAAAGGACATGTCAAAAGTGAATGCCCTACACTTGAAAAGAAGAATAAATACTTCAAGAGAAATAAGGATAAAAAGTCAAAGAAAGCATATATAGCATGGAAAGATAATGAGGTATGTTCATCTTCCGGTTCCAAAAGCAAAGAATGTGCAAGTCTAACATTGATGGCTTCACACTAATCCGATGATGAAGACGATGAGGTTAGTAATGAATTTTCTCTTTATGATAATGATGCACAAGGTTCCATAGATGAACTCTTGAATGAATGCAAAATTTTATACAAAATAGTAGCATCTCAAAAGAAACAAATTTCTTCTCTAGAAGAAAAAGTCGAGACAATAGAAAAAGAATTTAGGGATGAAAAACAAAAGAAAATTAGTGATTAAAAACAGAATCTTGTATGTAATAATTGTGAATCACTTTCATTCCAAATTGTTCAATTAAAAAGAGTTCTTGAAAGGTATGAAAAAGGACAAATTGGGTTGGAAGGGGTCCTTAGCCAACAAAGATTTTCTAATGATAAAAGTGGTATTGGTTATTCAAAGTTTCACAAACCAAGTACTAGTAAAATTATCTTTGTTAAAGCAAGTGACCAATCCAACAAGGAAGTGAATAAAGCACAAAAGGTTCATTATTATCATAAAAGAAAAAGTTTTTTTAAAAATAAATCTTATGTTCCAAGATATCAAAGCAACTTTGTACCTACTTGCTTTTATTGTGGTATTATTGGTCACACACCTAATGCTTGTTATGTTAGAAACTTTAGTGCAGCAAGTGGACATTATGTGTGGGTTAAGAAGGGAACTAACTATGATGGGCCCAAAGCACATTGGGTACCAAATCAAACTTAATTTGTTTTGTAGTTTAGCTTATGGACCACTTTAAATCTATGATATTTTGATAAATGGTGGTTCTAAGCATTTGATGGGAGACATAAACTAACTTTCGAATCTAGTCCTAAAAGTCCAAGGGTTATTTCATATGTGGAATACCTTAAAGAAAGAATTCCTAGCATTGGCAAAGTTGGATTACTAACTTTCACATTCATTTGAAGATGTACTTGATTTTGAAAGACTAAAGAAAAATCTTCTAAGCAAAAGCCAACTTTATGACAAAGGCTTCAAAATCATATTCACCAAAGATGAATGTTTTGATGAAGTCACTCATGAGGTAAAACTCATAGGCATAAATAGTTTTTATTTTCATAAATTTCTCTACATTTTTAAAGTATTTTCCCATCCTTACATGTTGCCTTCAATGACCATACGACGACCCTCGATGTCCCTATACATCCAATGAAAGGACTTCCCACTAACTAATGGTGTGGATAGTCTCTTTCTCTTAAACGAAATTATTTAAGAACAAGAAAGACCTTACAAACTTAGGGTAGGTAACCCCTAATTGCTTGTTCAACTCAAAACATTCAAAAATGCTTTTCACACCTCGCATTTCAAAACACTTTCAAGGACTACACTTTGTATACATTCACACGAGAATCATTACAAAGTTAAAGTTCGTTTACAAACTGTTATTCTAAACACACACTACACTTTCAAAAATTTCAAACAAACAAGTGAGTTAAGCAATTAAGAGCCCGTAGATAACTACGGATGAAAAGGATGCTAATATCTTCCCTTTTCATAACTTACCCCCCGAACTCAAAATCTTTTTAAAAGGTCTTTCCTGTTCTTTTATACCTTTCATAAATTGGATAAAATAAAAGTCGATGGCGACTCTAGTTTACCGCAACATTGTTTTGCGAAATACAAAAAAAAAGTCAGTTCTCCCACCGAGTTACATAGACATTCAACTTTATTATAAAAAAATTTCAACTACGTAATTGATTAGATCCTAAGGATAATTGATTAGATGAAGAAAAATCAATTATGATATTCTCTTAATGAATAGTAACAACTATCTATCCAAACCTTCCATAATGGTCACAAATAATCAATTATTTGAAGTACCTAATTGATTAGACTTAGGACCTAATTAATTAGGTGACTTAATTAGCTCATGAAACGTTTTCTTTTTTATCCAATTATTTTCATATATAAAGGTTGCATCTTGTAAATCATGCATATATTAGCATGCTTATGTTTATCTTCTCCTTCTTCCTCTTCCCTTTCTCTAAATGATGTTTTTTGATCTTAGTGTTATGTTTGTTTCCCGAATTTTTAAATGTGACAAAGGAGGGGAAGTTTACTGTGAGGGAGAGGTTAACCACTCCAGACTTTATCTATTTGATCCTTTTACCACCTTCTTAAACGTTGTGTTACCATCGTTAAGGGGGGGGGGAGAATGTGGATCTATGTGCTTCTAGGTATGTAGTTGATGATCCTGATAAAAACATTCCTAGTGCTTTGATGACGAAAACACTAATGAGTATTGAAGTCAGCGGTAACATCTTTCCATCAGTTTTATAATGGTGATTAACTTGAAGATATCTCAATCCTTATCAAGCATGAATGTCACGGAAATTGAAAGCCTTCGATTTTTGAAAGACATGAAGTGTGAGAGCTTTCTGGCCGTGTCTGTATGAGTGACCAGAGTCTTGTGAAATTATGAGAATAACTCCTAAGATACTAAGGCAACTCTCACACACACTTAAAACATATTTTAAACCTCTTCTTACCTAACAAAACATCTAAAAATATTCTTAAGCCCCAGCCAGTTGAGTAGTAGACTGTTGTATCCCAAAATTTGTCCACACTTTTCAACTATTCAAAACTATTTCAAAAATTGGATTTTATAAAAATCTTGGGTTCATTTACATTGACATTCTGAATTTTATAAATATTCGATTTAAAGTCTACTTTAAAATATAATAGTTTACTCTTAAATTATTTATATTTTAATAAATAGAAAAATGTTTGCCAAGGCTTCATACACTTTCTATTGGCATTTTATTTCAAATAAATAATACAGCTCAATTGGTAAGGAAGTAAGGTTTGCAAGTACAAGGTCTTTGGTTCGAATGCCACTTTCGACATTTTCCCTTTTATTTGTTTCTAACTTTAGCTTTATTTTTATACCAAAAAATCACAAAAAAGGAGCAATTCTATTCCATTGGGATGGACGATATATACAGCTTCCACGCTTTCTTGACACAGTTTACACACATTTTCATTCATAAAAAAAAATCGTTAAAAAAAAAACATTAGGTTATTTAATCAATTAAAATTGTCATGAATTTAATTAATTAAAATTAGGCTTTAATTTCCAACCTCTAAAGATTTTTTACTAACCTAAAAAAAATATTTTTCTAAAAAACACTTACATTTTTCTAATTTTATTTATCTTGCTAGTTAAAATCCCTAAAAAAATTGTATAGGTTGTACAAGTTATTTGTAATAGCGTAGTTTTATTTCAACGCATATTTTTTTTCCAATTTATGTAATTGTTCATGGTTTGTAATAGTTTTAATTAGGATTTTATTTTCCGCACCTTTACTTTCCTACAACATTTTTGGTTATGTATCCCCCACCCCAAAGCCATGTAATAGCTTAGGTTATGCCTTTACTTTCTGCACCTTATAACTGCTTAGATGTATGTCTTAATATGATTGTATGATAAGATTAAAATAAATCGTTAGCTCCCTAATTTCAAGATTAAATAATTGAATCTAACACACTTCGCACTCACGCACCTTTAGGGTAACCCTCTCTTTGTTGCCTTCTCGATTAAATGGTCAAGTCCCTCGAACGTATGGATGTCTTAGCAAGGTTGCGTTCGATTCAAATCATCATAGTCCATTCGATATAAAGATCATAGTCCCTTCGAGTTGCCTAAGATGAAATGATCATGTCCCTCGAGATGCCTACGAAAATGATGATAGTCCCTTCGAATGCTAAGACATCCTTACATGTTGCCTTCAATGACCATACGACGACCCTTGATGTCCCTATACATCCAATGAAAGGACTTCCCAATAACTAATGGTGTGGATAGTCTCTTTCCCTTAAACGAAATTCTTTAAGAACAAGAAAGACCTTACGAACTTAGGGTAGGTAACTCCTAATTGCTTGCTCAAATCAAAACATTCAAAAATGCTTTTCACACCTCGCATTTCAAAACACTTTCAAAGACTACACTTTGTATACATTCACACGAGAATCATTACAAAGTTAAAGTTCTTTTACAAACTGTTTTTCTAAACACACACTACACTTTCAAAAATTTCAAACAAACAAGTGAGTTAAGAATTTAAGAGCCCGTAGATAACTACGGATGAAAAGGATGCTAACACCTTCCCTTTTCATAACTTACCCCCGAACTCAAAATCTTTTTAAAAGGTCTTTCCTGTTCTTTTATACCTTTCCTAAATTGGATAAAATAAAAGTCAATGGAGACTCTAGCTTACCGCAACATTGTTTTGCGAAATACAAAACAAAAGCCAGTTCTCCCACCGAGTTACATAGACATTCAGCTTTATTATGAAAAAATTTCAACTACATAATTGATTAGATCCTAAGGCTAATTGATTATGATAATGTTATTCATATAATTGGTGTGATGATTAGCATACTATAGGTGATGCATGTATTCATGATCATAATGGTGGATGACCCTGGAGGTGTTGGATCAGCGGTAGGTAATTCCCATTGTGTGGAATTAGTGAGTGGAAGTAGTTGTATCCTTGATGACGGTGGATCGGTGAGATGGGTGAATCCCATGATTGGTACCTTATGCATGTAGTTGCATTGCATTAGGTTGTATGAAGCGTTATAACATGATAGGAAGAATGTCCAATGTTATGATGTGGTGTGATTGAGTAACTGTTGTATTTGATGAATGATGATATATTCTGAATATATTTTGTGATTGGGTGAATAATATACTGTTGATGTTTTATTGTTTACAAGATGATAACATTTGTTAATTGTGAATTAGACTCAACCTTACTGTTGATTATTTTTTCATATTAAAGTGTAGCAGTTTATGCATGATGAGGATAGTTCATCGTGTCGGTGTCATGCTCTGGTCCTGTAACACCGGGGGAACGCTTATTTATTTTAGAGTTGTTTGATAACTCTTGACTTTATTTGTTGAATAATTTGGTTTGGTTTTGATGTGGTAATCTATTGGAGGTGATAACCTATGGTTTTAATTTATTATTCAACTTATGAATTACTTTCCATTGTATTAACATGTTTGGTAAAAGAATTAGATTATTGTGTTTCCTCGTGGTTATGCATGACATATGTGATTTTGGATTTTATATGACGAGTTATGACATCCTTGATACATGTTTACAATGAAATTCTTATATTAATTCTTGGGGTTTAAAACGGTGTTACAATAGTGGTATCAAAGAATAGTTGGTCGTTGTGACCAGAGTCTTAGTGTCATTATTCCCTTCTATACGACTAGTGTAAGGTTAACACTAACGATACTTTTGATTTTAATGGAAATTGTGTAGTGAATTAGAAGAACAATGGCTGAAAGAGGTGGAAGAAACGATGATGCCATTGCTGAGGCTCTAGGCATGATTTCTGGTGTGCTAGGAGGGAATGCCAATGGAGCTGGGATTGGTGCTAATAGGCAATTGGGGGGAATTTCAGAGGAACAATCCTCTGTTTTTCAAAGGCACTCACGATCCTGATGGTGCTCAAAAGTGGTTGAAGGAGATCGAAAGGATCTTCCGGGTGATTGATTGTGCAGAAAACCTGAAGGTGAGGTATGGTACGCACATGTTGTCTGAGGAAATTGGTGATTGGTGGGTTGCTAGTAGGGATGAACTGGAGGCTGCTTGCGTAGAAATTACTTGGGCTGTGTTCAGAAGAGAGTTTCTGAGGAGGTACTTTCCTGATGATGTTCGGGGAAGGAAAGCAATTGAGTTTTTGAGTTTGAAGCAGGGTAATAAGATTGTTCCAGAGTATGTTTCCATGTTTTTTGAGCTGGCGAAGTATTACATCCACTACAACAATGATGAGGCTAGTGAATTCTCGAAGTGTGTTAAATTTGAGAATGACCTTCGTGATGAGATCAAGAAAGGTATCAGATATTAGAGGATTCGTCGATTTGCTGACTTGGTGGATTGTAGTAGGATCTATGAATAGGATAATCTTAAGCTGAGGTCACTTCACTCTCGCGAGTTAGTGGATAAGAATGGAAAGAGGCCTATGGATAAGGGTAAGCCATACGGTAAGGGTAATTCAAGAGCTGGCGGTTGAAAGAAGCCTAGTGGGGGAGACTCTAGTCCTCCTGTTAGGTGCCATAAGTGCGATGAACCTGGACATCGTATCCATGAATGCAAGAGTGAATAGAAGAATTGCTATAGGTGTTGTAAGGCGGGTCATGTTATTGCTGATTGTAAAGGAAAGACTGTGACTTGCTTTAGTTGCGGAGAAGAAGGTCATATTTGTCCACAGTGTCCTAAGCCGAAGAAGAATCAAGCTGGTGGTAAAGTGTTTGCCTTGTCTTGGTCAGAGACAACTCCTGAGGATCGATTGATTAAAGGTATGGTTATTGATACTCCTGTGTCGGGTTCAGTGACTACTTCGTTTGCTTGTTTGAATTATCCAATCGATATTTTTGGTAGAGAGTTTGGAATGGACTTAGTATGCCTTCCATTGGAACAACTCAATGTTATTCTGGGAATGAATTGGTTTCAATTCAATTGTGTTCATATTAATTGTGTCACAAAGACGGTTATTTTTCCTGAAGACGTCAGTGTTGAGGACTTGACGATGACTGCTAGACAGGTGGATAAGGTGGTCAAGGACGGGGCTGCCGTGTTTATGTTGTTTGCATCTATGGAAATGAAAGGAAAAGTAGCGAGTAGTGAATTAACAGTGGTAGGTGACTTTCCGTAAGTCTTTCCAGAAGATGTGAGAGAGTTACCACTTGAGAGAAAGCTCGAGTTTGCTATTGAGTTGATTCTTGGAACTAGTCCTGTGTCGATGGCGCCTTATCGTATGTTGGCATCTGAGTTGACTGAATTAAAATGTCAATTAGAAGAATTACTTGAGAAGGAATTTATTCGTCCAAGTGTTTCACCGTGGGGTGCGTCGGTGTTGCTGGTGAAGAAGAATGAATGTTCTATGAGATTGTGTGTGGACTATAGACAGTTGAATAAAGTTACTATCAAGAACCGATATCCGTTGTCGAGGATTCATGATTTGATGGATCAACTGATTAGGGCTTGCGTATTCAGTAAGATTGATCTGAGGTCTGCGTATCATCAAATTCATGTGAAGGAGGACGATATTCAGAAGACTGCATATAAAAAGGTATGGTCATTACGAGTATACAGTAATGCCATTCAGAGTAACTAATGCACCTGGTGTTTTCATGGAATATATGAATAGGATCTTTCATCCTTATCTCGACAAGTTTGTGGTGGTGTTTATAGATGATATTCTGATATATTCCAAGAATGAAGAAGAGCATTTGGATCATCCTGGAGTTGTGTTTGAATTATTAAAAGAGAAGAAGCTTTATGCAAAGTTATCAAAGTGGGAATTATGGTTAAGTGAGGTAAGCTTTCTTGGCCATGTAATTTCCAAGAATGGTATTACCATAGATCCTACAAAAGTAGAAGCAATATCTCAGTGGGAAGCGCCAAAGTCGGTTTTTGAAATTCGTAGTTTTCAGGGTCTTGCGGGTTACTATAGAAAGTTCATTAAAGGCTTTTCAAAGTTAGCATTACCCTTAACTAAGTTGAATAGGAAGGGTCAAGCATTCATTTGGGATTCGAAATATGAAAAACGATTTCAAGAGTTGAAGAAGAGGTTGATTAGTGCTCCTATTCAGATTTTTCTGAATCCAGCGGAATCTTTTGTTGTTTATTGTGATGCTTCATTAATGGGATTAGGCAGTGTACAAATGCAGAATCAACAAGCAGTAGCTTATGTGTCGAGACAACTCAAAGTTCATGAAAGGAATTATCCGACTCATGATTTAGAGTTGGCAGCCGTGGTATTTGTGTTGAAATTATGGAGCCATTACATATACGGTTCGAGGTTTGAAGTATTCAGTGATCACAAGAGTCTAAAGTACCACTTGGATCAGAAAGAGCTTAATATGAGGCAAAGAAGATGGTTAGAGTTTCTCAAGGATTATGATTTTGGATTGAATTACCATCCGGGTAAAGAGAACATTGTTGCTGATGCTTTGAGTAGGAAGTCCTTACATATGTCCATGCTGATGGTGCGAGAATTGGATTTAATTTAACAATTCAGATATTTGAGTTTGGTATGTAAAAGTACTTTTGATAGTGTTAAATTGGGTATGTTAAAGCTGACTAGTGGTATCCTTGACGAGATTAGAGAAGTTCAGAAAACTGATGTGGAATTGGTTGATAAGTTGAATTTAATTAATCAAGGTAAAGGAGGTGAATTCAGAATTGACGAGAATGGTATAATGAGGTTTGGTGATCGAGTGTGTGTGTTCCTGACATCGCCGAACTGAGGAAGAGTATTCTTGAAGAAGCACATCGTAGTGGATTGAGTATTCATCCTGGTGCTGCCAAGATGTATCATGATTTGAAGAAGTTGTTTTGGTGGCCTAGAATGAAAAAGGAAATAACTCGGTTTATTTATTATTTTTTGACTTTCCAGAATTCGAAAATTGAGCATCAGAAACCGTATGGATTTATGCAACCGTTATTTATTCCGGAATGGAAGTGGAATAGTATATCTATGGATTTTGTTTCTGGTTTACCAAGGACAGTTAAGAATTGTGAAGCCATTTGGGTTATCGTGGATAGACTGACGAAATCTGCTCACTTTATACCGATGAGAATGGATTATCTGATGGAGAAGTTAGCTCAGTTGTATATTGAGAAGATTGTTAGTCGACATGGTATTCCTTCGAGTATCGTGTCAGATAGATATCCAAGGTTTACCTCAAAATTCTGGGAATAATTGCAGAAAGCTTTGGGTACTAAGTTGAGACTGAGTTCTGCTTATCATTCGCAGACTGGCGGTTAGACAGAATGAACGATTCAATCGTTGGAAGATTTGTTGCGTGCTTGTGTATTGGAAAAAGGAGGTGCTTGGGATAGTTATTTACCGTTGATTGAATTTACTTACAACAATAGTTATCATTCGAGTATTAATTCCATACCCCAAAATTTGCCCATCATATTTTAAGACATTTTGTTCAAGCAGTCTCCTCAAGCTCACATGATCTTCAACTGTTCAAGATTACACAAGAATTGGGCACACTTATCTGTCTCCTAAGCAAAAAGCCTACAACTAGGGTTTTGTTTCTTTTTAGGTAAATGGAACTTATGAATCCTCAAGTGAACTTCATGGTGTCTCATATGACTCAAATAATCCTCACACCAAGTTTCAAGCTCAGATTCACAAGATTGCTCTGTCAGAAGCTCAAATGATCAACTGTCGACTAGTTTGACCTGAAAGTCAACTGTGGTCAACATAGAGTCAAGTCTCCTGATATTTGGTCAACATCAACATTTTGAAGTTATATTCATCATTTCATCAAGGGTTGATCATGAATCATCAAGGAAAGCTCCAAAATCACCAAATCTCAAAGATCCCAAAATTAGGGTTTATAAGTAAAAGTCAACTAAACTTTGATTGTGAATAACTCTCACATGGTTCATTAGAAATTTCTCAATCAAAGCTCATTCTCAAGGAAATTCAATTCTCTACAACTTTGATGTTGGGACCAAGTTCAAGAATTGCACCATTTGGAAGATATGAGTCAAAACATTACAGGTCCTTTTGAGAGTCCACAAAAAGCTATCTTTTGTCGAAGCCAATATCATCAAGATAAAATCTTCAAATGCAAACAATGTTCCAAAGTGACGTGTAGAGGACATCATGGGATTTCCAAAAAGTCCTATAACATCTTCATATGACAAATATTGAGGGAGTTATGATTTTCTAAAGTTGGTCAATTTTGAGAAAATGTTCCTAGCACAAAGTGGTGAATTTTGATGTTTTGAACTATTAGGCCTAACTTTTGGATTTCAAATGTGTCCATGGGCTAAATAAATACTCTTAAGCCAATTATTTTATTTTTATAACATTTATTTTTATTTATGTGAATTTTATTCATTTAAATATTAATAAATCAAATAAAATATGAAATAATTGAATTGAATCATGAGATTTATTCTCCAATCATGTCCAATGTCCCAAAGTCAAATATTTGATTGAAAATTTCGTGCAAGCTTGATTGGAAAGAGAATCGAGAAAAAATAAAAAGATTTGAATGAATTTTCAATCAAATCATCATCAAATTTCTCTCACAAATCAACTTGATTTCCAAGCAAGTTTTTACCCTAATTCCATCCCTTATATATTCATAACAATACCACAAGCCAGGGGGGCGAATTGGAGGCTAGAGATTAGGGTTTCTAAGATAGCAAAATTTCAAAGAAAGTGAAAAAAATCGTATAGCCAATTCAAGGTCGTTTTATTCCAAGCCAAACATCCCATTCGACTTGTTACGATCCTAGGAGTTCAACCATATAGCCATTGGAGCTTCAAGCACGTGAAAAGACTCCCCTCGATCTCCATCCTTCTTTGTTTTGTTGCAGGTATGCTACGCACAATTTCGAAGCAAAACCATAGTTAAACGGAGGCAATTCCATAGCGAAGTTCAGAGCCAAAACGAGGAAGGAGATATACAGTGCCATTGACTTTTGACCCCACACGCGATGCACCTATTGGCCGTTCAAAGAGTCTCGTTCCTGTCTCTTCATATGATTGGCCGGTCAAAATAAATGGGGTGCCACACGCGCAGTGCGTTGAATTCCATGACGGTAACCTTTATTTGTTTTACTTTGCATTTCAATTACAACTAATTATTGCAGCGCGCTTGGCAACGTATTGAGACCTGGTACCCCATAGTCCTGGGTTCAAATCCAGGATTCCACATCTTTTTTTCAGCAATTTTCAAGCTTTTCTTCTTTAGGTTTTTCTTTCTTAATTATTATTTAATTAACCATCTAACTAACATTATCCACTAGTTAATCATACCCCCTTTAGATTTAGGGTTTAAAATCAACTAACTTTATTTTGGTTTATAATTTTAATTTAGTTTAATTAATTTAGTTCAATTAGGCTTATTAATTATTATTTTTATCATAAAAAACCAAAAACCTTAAATTTTTCCCTTAGGTAGAAGTTGTCCATTTTCATGAATTAGGATTAGGATTAGGTTTCTTTTAAAAACCAACTTAATTAATTTAGGGTTAAGGTTTTTTAGCCTAGATAACCAAATTTATTAATTTAAATTAATTTGATTAATTAGGTTTTTTAGCCAAAAATAATTAATTTAATTAATTAGGTTTTTTAGCCAACGATTTAATTATTTAGGTTAATCAATAGTTAATTAATTTAGAATTAGGTTTCCACCTTTAATCCTAACCCTGTTTTTTTTAATCTTCATCCATCTTTCAAATTCCTGACCTTTGTGGTAAAACTTGTTTATTTATTTATTTACTGTTTTTATTTAAATTTCTAGAAATCAATGTATATGTCGCAAAAGGTTTTCTTTAAATAGTAATTAGGATTTATTTTCTCGCGCTTTAAATTTTTGCACTCCCCCATTTTTGGTTATGTAATCCCCTCCCCGAAGCCTTGTAATAGTTGTAGGTTTTTAATTTTCGCGCTCGTTTCTTCCACTATTATGTAACTGCCCCAAAGCCTTGTAATAGCGTAGGACTTTATCTTTCTGCTTTTATTTTTTGCTGATATAACTGTTTAGATGTATGTTAATAGGATTGTATGGCAAGACTAAAATTAACATAGAATAATCCTAATTTTCATGATTAAATAAATCAATCACTATGTTTCACACATGTTGTTATTTTTATTGGCTGATTGGCATTTATGTTTGGCTAAAATATAATAGCAGCAAAATGTAATAGAATGTATAAGTCTTGCAAATATAAAAGAACAAAACAGGTACAAGCAAGATGTTATATGGAATGTCATGACATCAACTCATGACATCGCGCCTGCAGAACTGGAACATGAAGATTCAGTTTAATACTCAACAGATACAGAATATTCTATGGAATAGTATGTAATCATAGGTGGCGCAAAGTTAAAGGTCAAAAGAATTAAGTCAGAATATTGGAGAATCAAATCAGAATATTGAAGATTCAGCAGTTTCTAATTTAGCAGATAAATTAGGAAACTTGTGATTGAAGACCTTTCTTTTAGCATAAGATATCTGCTGATTTGTAACAGCTAGTAATGTTACGATTTGTAAGCCCAAGTCCGATTGGAAATAGGTTATAAAAAGAAACCTTTTTGACCTAGTTTAATAGAGCAAACCGTGTATAGAAAAGATGTAGTCATTAGGGTTTGTATAGGTAGACCACCCAGGTTGTGGGATGGCTGCCATGTCCTTCTTGAAACCTTTAGGTAAGAGAAATTATTGTTCTCATTCGAAACCAGTAGGTAAGAGTTGAGTATTATGTTCTTGATTGAAGCTGTGAAGCAAGATCAAGTTAGTCTTTCTTGTTAATTGTTTAAATAGTTGTTAGAAGGTTGTAACAGTTAGGTATCACTAGGGAGTGAGCAGAGGTTCTCTTGTTTTAGATGGAGTTCTAAGATAAAGGTTGCATTGAGTAATGACTAGGTAAACCAGAGGTTGTTCATCTGTAAACCAGAGGTTGTTTACATAAAATAGTACTACTGATAGTGAAATCTTCTTCCTGGCTTGGTAGCCCCCAGAGTAGCTATTTAAACCGAAATGGGTTAACAACTCACTATGTTATTTATCTTCTACATTGTTTTGTTTGTTCAGTATTGGATGTTGTAACATCGTGTATAACATCAGGTTCAGGTTTGATAGCTTGTCCAATTACAGAACCAATAAAGTTTACAATCTGGTTGTGTTGACTTAACTAACATGATCCCAGTACTCATGGACTCCTTCTTCTTAGGGGTAATCAAAAATTGCGGATCATTCTGTTCTGCCTTTGCTAAGCTGATAACAGATCAGATGTCTTGACATCATGAGTGACATCCTGAGTCTGTCATACCAGAATTTCAATTGGTATCAGAGCAGGCATCCTATCTGTCTCTAGATGAGATCCATGGGAGATACTTTCTGGTTGTGCTAAAGGTAGAAGATTGTTTGAACAAGGAGTGTTCATATTGTATGGTCCCTTGAAGTGGTGGATGGACCAATTGATGAAAGACCTAGACCAACCTGATCAGCATGTGAAAAAGAGATGAAGATGTTTGGATAAGAGGGTTAAATTCAGAAACTTCATGCAGGAGTGAGGATTTTGGATTGTATTGTTCAATCATTATACCTAGAGAAGAGTATTATCAAAAGCTTCATGCGGGAGTGAAGATTCTGATAAGGTAACCTCTGTAATTAAGGTTTATGATCAGGACTTGATGTTTGCAGTATGGTCTAGTCTGTTGCTTGGTGCAGAAGCAAGCTTGTTGCAGGGTTGAGGTACATTCAATCCTTGGATGTCATGCTTACAATTGGTTCCTGGAGTAAGCATTGTGTAAGTTCTGTTGATATATGGTTATTTTCCGCTGCATAGCCTCTGGTGCAACCCCTTTGTGATAGAAGAATTCTAGGGTTATTTATATTAACAAATGTATGACAGAACCTTACAGCTATAATTAAAGTGTCAAAGATACTTGAGTAATCTCTCAAGTCCACTCATAATGGCATGGTTTATTAGAGCTGATGAATGTCAACTGATCAATGATATTCATAATCATCTGCAAGTGTGAACCTCGAAGAGTTTCAAGGTTGGAGTGTTCCTAGAAGAAGAAACAGATATCCTACTGGATGTTAGGACATTAGTACTGGTATGCAGCCACCAGTTGAAGAACAAATGTTCTGGTGCTAAACTAATGTAGTGTGAGAACATTGGTTTGGAACCTACTCCTGATCTGGAAGAGGAGACATCTGATTATAAGTTGATCAAGACACAATCAACATGTACTTCTACACCAAATCATATTTTGTGGGAGATTAGAAGTAAAAGCTCAGTGCTAAAGAAGACTCATGAAGGTATTCCTTTCTGATCCTTTATGCTTAAATCAAGATGAGCTTATATCTGGTATCTTCTTCTGATCAAAGGAACCAGATATGTGGATTTTCATTCATAACCATAGAGCAGTTGTTGGAGCTGAATACTGTGTCTCAACCACAGTGAAATATGGTCACGAATGTTGACTGCCCTAGTTGTTATCCAGAAAGGGTAGTGTTATTTGGAATCAAGGAAGTCAGATGGCTCAGAAGAATCTGACTATTTCAGTGTTATGTCATAACTAAGTCTGTTCTAGAAAGCTAAATGAGGTAATCTTCTCTATAGGTACAGACTATGGCATCCATCATCTTAAAATCAGATCAAAAGTCTAAAGAAAAGCTTATTGAGATGTTGGCTATTCTATTCCTTGATATGTCTGGATGCTGCTGATAATTACACTCTTTTGTTTCCACCCCAAGTGCTATGAATTAGATGTTAAATGTAACATCCCTTTTCTAACCCCAAATATATCATACAATCAAACAAAGTAAGCATGCATAATGGAAAAACGGCGCCACATGTTGATTTTCAAAAAATGAAAATCCCAAAATAACATATATATACAACATCCATAATACGCAAAGATCATATTGTAACACAAATGTAATCTCATGTTCTCATACATTATGCATAAACGCTTGCGGAAAACAATTTGAATTGCTATAAAAGATTTTCAATGAATATATCCCATACTATATTCATCTACCAAATTCAAATAACATCAATATCTTTGTTACTTGAAAATATCAATTCTAGGCTACAACGGCCTTTAAATCAACATATCCAAATGTTACCACATACATCCAATATTCAACCAAAACATAGGAAATAACAATATTCAAACATGAAAATAAGTCTAAGAAAACCCCCAAGTGTTACATGATCAGAGCATATGATTCGCTACCTAATCAAAACGAAACCTCGAAGTTCTTCGGCTAAGTCACGAATCAAGCGACTACTCGTCTGAACCTACACGTTACCAACCAAGGGTAACATTCAAACAAAAGGGTGAGAATTCAAATTCACAATAGAAAATATAATAATGGGAAATGCAACATAAGTAAGCATACATTTCACAATTCTTCACTCTTCTCAAAACATGCATTTATCTCCAATATAAAGTTAACATGTTTAATACAATTAAGTATCACAATCAAATTCACAACGTCATATATTGACGATTTACATGTATACACATATCACTTATACACACACACACACACACACACACACACACACACACATATATATA
The DNA here is from genome assembly GCF_029867415.1 of Vicia villosa. Lineage (NCBI taxonomy): Eukaryota > Viridiplantae > Streptophyta > Magnoliopsida > Fabales > Fabaceae > Vicia > Vicia villosa. The sequence goes on along the minus strand of NC_081181.1, from coordinate 55,056,713 downwards.
TATATATATATATATATATATATTTCACATTCCACATCAAATATGTATTAACCACATATATCTCGTTCTCATCACATTCTCTAATTCATATCAATGATTCATCATTCCACATATATGCTTATCAATCAAATTCACATCCACACATTCATACCACATAATCACACATAACAACATTTCACACCGACACGTGCGACTCAAGTGTGACTCTGCAATATGTATGTGGATCCCTCTGTTATCATTTCCGGTCATGCCGATTGTCGTTCTCTCTAGACTTGATAACCACCTCAAAGCCCCATACTCGTTAAGATTTCAAACCCCATACTCGTTAGGTTTGGGACAAGTAAATAACCTTCGCGAGATTAACCAACATTGCCACTTTCAAAGACTCATGCTTGTGTACGTGTGCAACAAAACAAGACTCGTGCATTTAAGACGATCTCTCTATCTCTTAAACTTCACAATCACATCTTTCCAACTTTGCACATCATTACACAACATGACATTCCACCAATATCAAACATCAATTAGCATTTAGCAATCATTCACATAATTCACGGTTATCATATCACATAATGCATCAATGAACATTGATCATGCACAATTCATCAATAACATACACATATAAGTTAATGTTATTCCCAATTATCATCATAATTAATCAAACAAGTGTCAATCCATTCTATTCTATCATATAGACAATTATGTAAGCTTCAATATGCTTCAAACGACACCTAAAAAGGAGTTACGGATCAAAAGATATGACATTTTGAAGTTTTGAAAATATTTCTGAATAAATTCTACCATTTATTAATTAGCTAAATAACATATTACTACCCAATTAAATAATTATCACTCAAACAATAATTAAATAAAACACACAAACAATTATCAAATATCAAATAATCCTAATTAATTAAAATCTAGTAAAAATATGGTGTTACAACTCTCCCCCACTTAAAAGATTTCCGGCCTCGAAAATTACCTCAAACAAACAACTCCGGATACGATTCCCTCATCGTATCCTCGAGTTCCCAAGTGATATTGTCATCGGCCACTCCACCCCATATCACTTTCACCAAAGCAATCTCCTTACCACAAAGCTTTTTCACCTTTCAATCTTCAATTCGCATAGGCGATGTGTCAACCGTCAGATTATCTCTTGAACATCGTCTAATTGAACAACATGCGATGGATCTACAATGTACCTCCTCAATTGAGACACATGGAACATATCACGAAGATTAGAAAGAGACGGTGGCAATGCAATCCGATATGCCACTTCAACTACCCTTTCCGAAATTTGATAAGGACCAATGAAACACGGCGTCAACTTACGCGACTTCAATGTTCTACCAACACCCGTTATTGGCGTAACTCGAAGAAACACATGATCATCCTTATCAAACTCAAGAGCCTTCCTCCTCTTATCATGATAACTCTTCTGACGACTTTGAAAAGCCTTCATCTTCCCTTTAATCATCTTAATCTTATCCGTAGTCTCTTGAATTAACTCGGGTCCAACCACAGCACTCTCTCCCGATTCATACCAACATAAAGGAGTCCTACACCTTCTACCATAAAGAGCCTCAAAAGGTGTCATTCCAATACTTGAATGGAAACTGTTGTTATAAGTAAACTCAATCAAAGGTAAGAAACTATCCCAATTTCCTCCTTGTTCCAAAACACAAGACCTCAAAATATCTTCAAGCGACTGAATAGTCCTCTCCGATTAACCATCAGTTTGCGGATGATACGCCAAACTCAAACGCAACTTCGTACCCAAAGCACTTTGCAAACCTTCCCAAAATCTAGAAGTAAACCTTGGATCTCTATCCGAAACAATACTCGACGGAATACCATGCAAACACACAATCATCTCGATGTATAACTTAGCAAGTCTCTCCATCGAATAATCCATCCTCATCGGAATAAAATGAGCACACTTCGTCAATCTATCCACAATGACCCAAATTGCCTCACAATTACTCGATGTTCTCGGTAAACCCGAAACAAAGTCCATAGAGATACTATCCCACTTCCACTCTGGAATAGATAACGGTTGCATCAAACCAGACGGCTTTTGATGTTCGATCTTTGACTTTTGACAAGTCAAACATGAATAAACAAATTCCGCTATATCTTTCTTCATACCATGCCACCTAAACATTTTCCTCAAATCTTGATACATCTTAGTAGCACCGGGATGAATACTCAAACCACTTCTATGCCCTTCCTCAAGAATTCTCTTTCTCAAATCCGCAACATCCGGAATACAAACTCGATCACGACATCTCATAATACCATTCTCATCAATCCGAAAATCACCACCTCTACCTTGATTTATCAATGTCATATTATCAACCAATTTCAAATCTGACTTCTGACCTCCTCTAATCTCATCCAAAATACCACTAGTAAGTTTCAACATACCAAGCTTAACACACGAAGACGTCGCTTCACAAACCAAACTCAAATCTCTAAATTGTTCCAACAATTCCAATTCTTTAATCATCAACATAGACATATGCAATGATTTCCTACTCAATGCATTGGCTACAACTTCTAGGAATCTTGCTAAACACGCAAGCTCCAACCAACCGATCCATCAAATCTTCAATCCTCGGAAGTGGATACTTGTTCTTGATCGTCACTTTGTTCAATTGTCTATAATCGACACAAAGCCTCATAGAACCTTCCTTCTTCTTAACCAACAAAACAAGTGCACCCCACGGTGATACACTAGGACGAATAAACTTCTTCTCAAGCAAATCCTCAAGTTGACTCTTCAACTCTTTCAACTCAGAAGCAGACATCCTATATGGAGCCATCGATACAGGACTAGTTCCAGGAACTAAATCAATCGAAAACTCAACTTCATGTTCTGGCGGTAAATCACTTACATCCTCCGGAAATACCTCCGCAAAATCACAAATAATTGGCAATTCCTCAATGGTTCTCTTCTCTTGCACATCTAAGGTTGCCAACAACATAAACAACTCAGCCCCATCTTTCACAGATTCATCAACTTGCTTAGCAGACAAAAACGAATCTTCCTTAACACCAATCTCAGGAAAAATAACAGTCTTATCAAAACAGTTGATATACACACGATTAAATTCTAACCAATTTATACCCAAAATCACATCAAGTTGCTCTAACGGAAGACAAACTAAATCAATCCCAAAATCTCTACCAAAGATACTCAAAGGACAATTCAAACACACATAAGAAGTAGAAACATAAACCATAGCAGGTGTATCAATAACCATTAATAAAGCACATACCTTGAATTAGCCTATCATCGGTAGAAGCCTCCGCACCAGACAATGCAAACACTTTCCCTTTCGCTTGTTCCTTCTTTGGCTTATCACATTTGGGGCTAATGTGACCTTGCTCCCCACAATTGTAGCAATTCACTTTCGAACCACCTCTACACTCGTTTTCCTTGTGACCATTCTTGCCACACTTGAAACATGTCATTTCAACTTTGGAACAATTAACAGCATGATGTCCCTCAACACCACATTTGAAGCACTTGATCGGAGCACTAGATCCTCCCCCACTTGGCTTTCCGCCAAAACCATCTTTCTTCTTATTATCGTATGGTTTTCCACGATATTGACCTTTCTTCTCATTCATAGCCTTGTAGTGAGAAGCACTCTCCCTACTATCCTCATCATAAATCCGACTCTTATTGATCAACTCAGGAAAACGGGTAATCTGTTGGTAACCAATCGCCTTCTTGATATCAGGTCTCAAACTATTCACAAACTTCAAACACTTAGATCTCTCCGCATTCATAGTATTGTAGTGAAGACAATACTTGATAAGCTCTTGAAATCTAGCAGAATACTCCGCCACGGTACCATTTCCTTGCTTCAACTCAAGAAATTCCACCTTTTTCTATCCACGGCAATCTTCCGGAAAATAGTTTTCCAAAAATGCATCGCGAAAACGACCCCTAGTAACCTGAATACCTTCCTCATCAAACCTCTGAGCCATATTTCCCCACCAATCCTCAGCTTCCTTTTCCAGCATGTGAGTACCAAACTACACTCTCTGAGCATCGGTGCAATTCATGACTCGAAATATCTTCTCGATCGCTTTCAACCAAGCTCGAGCTTTATCCGGTTCATGCTCTCCCTCAAAGATAGGAGGATTGTTCCTCAGGAACTTCCCTAAACCACGATACTCATCATCATAACCATTCCGATTTCCAGCATTCGCTTAAGGAATTTGACCAAGAGATCCATCCAAAATCCTCAATGCATCTGCAATGGCATCATCATTCCTCCCAGCAAGCATTTTCCTACGACAACCAACAACCAAAGCAAACAAAACAGTATCGATCGTGTCAGATACACAAATCTAATACAACGGGAATAAAGACATTAACAACTATTGACCAACTGGTCGACCATGCTCTGATACCACTAATGGAACACCCTTTTTCTAACCCCGAATATATCATAAAATCAAACAGAGTAAACATGCATAAAGGAAAAAGGGCGCCACATGTTGATTTTCAAAAAATTAAAATCCCAAAATAACATATATACAACATCCATAATACGTAAAGATCATATTGTAACACAAATGTAATCTCATGTTCTCATACATTATGCATAAACGCTTGCGGAAAACAATTTGAATTGCTATAAAATATTTTCAATGAATATATCCCATACTATATTCATCTACCAAATTAAAATAACATCAATATCTTTGTTACGTGAAAATCACAATTGTTACCACATACATCCAATATTCAACCAAAAAATAGGAAATAGCTATATTCAAACATGAACATAAGTCTAAGAAAACCCCCAAGTGTTACATGATCAGAGCATATGACTCGCTACCTAATCAAAACGAAACCTCGGAGTTCTTCGGCTAAGTCACGAATCAAGCGACTACTCGTCTGAACCTGCACGTTACCAACCAAGGGTAACATTCAAACAGAAGGGTGTGAATTCAAATTCTAAATAGAAAATATAATAATGGGAAATGCAACATAAGTAAGCATACATTTCACAATTCTTCACTCTTCTCAAAGCATGCATTTATCTCCAATATAAAGTTAACATGTTTAATACTATCATACCCCAAAATTTACCCACTATAGTTCAAGACAATTGGTCTCCTCATACTCAGATATCCTCAATTGACCAAGAGTATTCAAGGTTTTCACCAGATAAAAGCGTCTCCTAAGTGACATGGCCCAAAATTAGGGTTGTGATTCTTTTCAAGGAAACTGAAATTCTAAGGCTTCAAATGGACTTCATGGTATCCTATAGGACCCAGGGTATCCTCATACCAAAATTCAAAGCTTTGAATCACAAGATTGCTCATGCAATAGCTCAAATGATCAACAGTCGACTAGTTTAAACTAAAAGTCAACTATGGTCAAATCACAACCAAAACTCCTGATTTTTTATCAACATCAACCTCTTGAAGTATTATTCATCATTTGATCAAGGGTTGATCATGATTCATCAAGGAAAACTCAAAAATCGACAAAGGTCCAAGTTATTAAATTAGGGTTTTAAGGAGAAAGTCAACTGACTTTGACTGATCATATCTCCCACATGGTTCATCAGAAATTTCCCAACCAAAGCTCGTTCTCAAGGAAATTAAATTCCCTGCAGCTTTTAAGTTGGGCCCAAGGTCAGGAAATGCTTCAGCATAAGAGATATGAGCCAAAACATTACAGGTCCCTTTAAAGGTTCACAAAAAGCTGTTTTTTGCCAGGGCCAATAACTTCAAGATAAAATCTCCAAATGCAAAAAAGCTTCCTAAAGGGCTTGTAGAGGACATCTTGAGCTTTCCAAAAAGTCCTAGAACACCTTCATAGGATAAAAATTGAATGAGTTATGATTGGTGCAAGTTGGGCGAAATTTGAGAAATGCATAAGGCCTTAATTTACAAATTTCATATTTTTTAGTAATGGGCCATAACTTTTGAATCATCCACGAAATTCCAAGCTTATTAAAGGCCCATATATCATTGGATATTTATTTTATGATTTTATTACATTTATATTTGGATTTATTCATTTAAATTCAATATAAATCAAATAAAATCAAAATCAAATCAAATTAAATCCTACAAAATATGCCATGGAATATTCTTTTCATCTAAATCAGATCCTTTCATCATCCAAGGTATCATATCACGTGAAAAAGTGTGGAAAATAGAATGGAGTTTGAAATAGAAAGTTTTCATATATTTTTCAAATCAAGATCTTTTGCATTGAAACCAATCTTTTTTCTCCAAAAACTTCAACCCTAATCCCTCCTCCTATATATTCTTAACAAGTGCAGCCTCACACTCACGAAACCCTAGCCTCCAAGAGTACCCCATACTTGCAAAATTTCAAGAAAAGAGTGAACTTTCGTATTCCTGGTTGCAGTCCCCTCTAAGGCCAAAAGATCATTCCTTTCAGTCCCTGAGGCATCCAAGAAGAGGTAGGAACCAAGGTTTGAGTCCCATGCCACATGGATGCGCATACCCCATGTACATATTTTTGATATATTTTTGAATTTTTTCTTATCATGCTTCAGTGCATTTTAATCAAATTTAATGTTTTTCATGAGTATCTGATAGTGTTTAGGATAGGATAGAACCATTAGATCGAAGCTTTCACGTGAGAAGATGAAAGCACCATGGTTAGGGCAAAGACATGTGAAGCTTTCGTTCTATATGCTACAGGTCGTATTAGACAAAAATAACGGTACCAATGAACTCCCAGCCATCCATTTAGGGGATCTGGGTACCTTTTAATATTGTTTGGTTCGTATTATGGAAGTTTCAAAATTGCAGGTTTAAGAAAAGGAAAACCGCGGATAAATCTGCAGGTAATTCCGTGGATAAACCCGCAAGAATTTTCGCAGGTACTGAGCTTAGAGATGATGAACAGTGACGCAGGAAGTCTGACCACGCGTGGCGTTTGTGTATTGGATGGTCAACATAACCGTTCTCTCTCACCAACTTTGATTGGTTGTTCAACCATCCAGAGGGGCCCACGCGCTGATTGCTTTGAAAAATCCCACTAACACTTTTTTTTTATATTTATTTTATTTTGGCTGAGCTAATATCAACTTGGAATCGCAACTTACTTGGTCAGTGTAGCACGCCTGTTACCAACCAAACCTGGGTTTGATCCCATGGTTTTACATCATTTTTTTTTTAAAAAGTTTCTTTGTTGCAGATCCAGCGCTTCTAGCCGTTGCGTGTCCATGATACATCTCTCGTCCATAGCCTTTGGATTTTTGTATCATCGGATCTAAGGATCCAAGATCCGCTGGCACACCATAATCTTCCAGGGCGTGATACACAGGATCAAGCGCCTATTTTCTTTTTTTATTTTATTTTATTTGTTTATTTCTTTTATTAATTAATTAAAAGGGACCAAAATAGAAAAAACACCAACTAAAAAAAACTAACTTTTATTATTAGACTTTAGAATTTGAATTAGTTAATTTAATCATTTAGTTTTTTATTAATTTCTAGATTTTTCTCTATTGATTTCAATACTAATTTAATTTAGGATCTAATTTAATTTAGTCATTAATTAATTAAAAAAATTAAAAATAGGTTATTTAATTAGTATAAATTCATTTAGTAAATAGTTTAAATTTCTAGGACTTAGTTAATTAGGTATTTATAATTAATCTAAGTTAATTTAAAAATCAATTTCGATTAAGAATTAATCTTTCACCTGACTAACCATCAAATCCCAACTTTCTTCTGATTTCTTCTCTCATCTTAAAATCCCGTGTATGGCGCATGTTTTGTTTATTTGTTTTTATTTAGATATTAGAATGTATATAGGTAAAAATGTAAATATTTAAATGAGTCTCTTTACTTTCCCGCACTTTTGATTTCCGTATTTTTATTGTGTTAGATGTATGCTTAAATTAGGGCGTGTATGGCAAGACTGAATCAAACGTTAGCTCACTAAAAAAACAAGATAAATATAATAGAATACAACACACTTGCAAGCACTCACCCTTAGGGTACGCCCCTCTTAGTTGCCTTCGATTATATGGTCGTGTCCCTCGAAATGTAGAGGTACCCATTAGCAAAGGTCCCTCAAAATAAAATCGTCACTAAGTCCCTCGATGACCCTCGATTGTTGCCTAAGAAAGAGTGCCGATCGTCCCTTCGAACTTGCTAAAGGTACCTCTACTTGTTGCCTTCAACGACCATACGATGACCCTTCGGTGACGCGCGTCCAATATAAACAAGGATTACCTACTTCTATATAGTATGGATAGTCCTAGGAACTTTAAAAAGCATAGAAAAAGACCAACTATTAGGGTAGTACTCTTAGATTGCTTGCTCAAATAAAAAACTATTTTCACATTCCTTTCAAAAAAAAGGCTACGCTTTTAAGCTAAAGTCCTTTTATTCAAAAAGCTCTTTTCAAACAAACAGAAACTAACATGAGCTAAGCAAACTAAGAGCCCGTAGATAACTACGGATGAAAAGGGTGCTTACACCTTCCCTTTTCATAACTTACCCCCCGAGCCCATTTTCTTTTTAAAAGGTCTTTTTCTGTACTTTTTACCTTTCCTAAAATTGGAAAAAATAAAAGTCGGTGGCGACTCATGCTTACCGCAACATTGGTTGCTTACAAAAACAAAAGTCAGTTCACCATGTTACAGAACTGGCGACTCTGCTGGGGAGTTTTTAAGAGGGGTTTACCTTTGGGCTTAGTTCATTATAAATGTTTTTAATTGTTTGTTTGTGTGCTTTATTCTTAAGAGTTGTTTGAGATTGTTCTGTGTGAAAGATTCTAACCCGGATCTTGAGATTACCTTAGGTATATGGCAAGAGACCAAGGAGACTATACGGCGTATACCGCTATGGTTGATCTGGTAGCCATCATTAGTGCGACGCTTTGGCTTGTCCTGATGTTCCTTGGGATCCGGCCTGGGGAAACATTTTGCTACCGCGTTGTGTCATTAAGCACTAATTTGCCCCTAGAACCTTAGTTGAACTAAACTTTGGCCTTTTAGAAAGTAGCGAGATGGCTGGCTTTGGTTCCGACTGAAGTTGGTTGACACTCGAATCTACACTCATATGGACTGGACTTTCAGGACGTTTTCGGTCGGTGATTCAATTACTGAACTGAAATAGTGTCTTTGAGAAAGGTCAATGATATGAGCTCCTTAGAACCCGATCTTTACTTAGGACAAGTTGAGCCAACTAAACTTTAGTGGGAAGGGTACATACCTAATGAACCTCATTCAAGCCTTAAACCTAAGGCTCTTGTGTGACTTGTTTGTGTTTGTTATCTACTTGGCATCATGACATCATGCGTATAGCATTTCACTAACCATTTCAAGGACCGAGGAATTTATCTTTGTTCTCTTTTTTTGTAGGGTCATGGAAACCAGAAATACTCTCCGAGTCAACTTTGTGAAAGTACCTTCCGAGCTGAAAGAATTGGTATCAAAGGTTCCTGGAGGTTCTCGTTTCATCGAAAGACATGGTCATCTACTCAATTTGGTTACCTCAGGTTTTGAAGAAGAAATTATGAGTGTGTTGTTTCAATTCTTTGACCCCGAGCATCATTGCTTCACGTTCCCCGATTATCAATTGGTGCCCACCATGGAGGAATTTTCTGATATGCTTCATATCCCTATTGGAAATCAGCTACCGTTCACTGGTTTGGAGAATCTTGAAGTCATTGCCGCTGCTTTACATCTGAAGAAGTCCGAAATTGAGAGTAATTGGGAAACAAGGAGTGGAGTCAAGGGTTTCCTCGCTAAGTTCTTAATTGATAAGGCTCAATTATTCTCGGATTCCATGAGTTATCATGCTTTCGAAAACATATTGGCTTTGCTCATCTATGGTTTGGTGTTGTTTCCAAATCCTGACCAATTCATAGACGTACACGCCATCAAGATATTTTTGATTCGCAATCCTGTGCCTACTTTGCTTGGAGATATTCTACACTCACTTCACACTCGTACGATGAAGAAGTGAGGAACTCTCATGTGTTGTATACCTCTGCTGTCTAGGTGGTTTATTTCGCACCTTCCTCGATCGGTAATGAGGAATGACCAAGGCAGAAGTGGCATAGGAGAATAATGTCGCTTTCTCATTCCGATATTCGTTGGTGTTCTCTGTCCAAGGAAAATGTTATTATCATCGACCGTTGTGGACAAAACCCTAATGTGCCACTCCTTGGCATAAGGGGGGGTATTACTTATAATCCCTCGTTGGATCTACGTCAGTTTGGGTACGCTCAAAGAGATGGTATTCATCATATGCTTATACAAGGCGTTGTGTTCAACTATGAAGATGATCCTCAAGGTCATCGTCAGAAGTTTATACGTGCTTGGGACATGGTGAATAGGATTGACAGCAAGAGTTTGGGGCAAAAGAACTTCATTCCTTTAGAGGCTTACCTCAGATGGGTGCGCACTCGTGCTTAATGTTTTGTCATGCCATATCCACATGTCGGACCTGTGATTGTGGAGCCCGAATATGAAGAAGATGTTCCTCAGGTCATTCTTCATCCAGTCATGCCTACCGATCTTGAGGAGCTGAAGAGATCCTCCATCCAGTTGAAGGAAGAAAGGGACACCTTTGAACCTCAATTTCACGCTAAAGAGAAGAAAGTATTAGAGCTCATAAAGCAACTTCAGGACGAGCAAAGCATCAACACGTTCCTTGGTGCAAAGCGCGAGTGTCCATGGGAGACTTGAAGACCTTCTTTTTATGCTTTTATTTTTGCTATTTCAGTTTCTTTCTTTGTAAAGCCTAAAAATGGCAAACAGTTTTATGTTTTTTTTAACGTTATTAATGAAAGTTTCTTTCTTGTTTGGTTTAAACAAATTTAAATTTCAAGGTCCTTGAAAAAATTGCATAAACATGATCATATCATTTCATAACATTGCATAGCAGGTTTCTATGAACAGGATACTCATCTTCTCGCTGTTTATTTCAGCTAAGAAAATGAATCCTCTCGAGCAATCAGTCAAGGATCTGCAAGCACAGAACGCTGAATTCCAAGCCCTGATCTTGAATTTGTCCAAGGGGCAAGAAGAGCTGAAGACACTCCTTACTGAGAAGGAGAACAAGACCAAGAAACCCGTGGGTGTTTTCAACATGGGAAGAAGATTCTGAGGCCCTCTCAAAAAGGCCAAAGAAGTCGAGATCCCAGAAGAGACTGAACAAGATGACGGTGCTAGTGGCAAGACCGATCAAAAGAGCAATAATGGTTATGTCAAGCAAGACGAAGAAGAGGAAGAGTACTACTATGAGGAAGATTATTCGGAGGATAAGTAAAGACAGTTGGAGGAACGGATGAAGGCTGTGGAAATCCAAAAGGTACCATGGCTAGACTTTGAGGAGTTAGGGCTCATCTCAGGAGTCGTGATCCCTCCAAAGTTCAAGACTCCGACCTTTGCAAAGTATGATGGAGTCTCTTGTCCCAAACTACACCTAAAATAATATGTGAGGAAGATCCAACCTCACACCGCTAACAATAAGCTGTGGATTCACTTGTTCCAAGAGAGTTTGTCTGGAACTCAACTCGAATGGTACTATCAGCTGGAGGGTACCAATATCCTTACATGGTAAGACTTGGTTGTTGCTTTCTATAAGCAATACCAATATAATGTTGATCTCGCACCGACTCGTACGCAACTGCAGAGTATGTCTATGGTTCTGAGAGAAAGTTTTAAGGAGTATGCGCAAAAGTGGAGGGATTTGGCTAGCAGAGTTCAACCTTCTCTGGCTGACAGAGAGCTAGTAGATATGTTCATGGGTACATTGACTGGTCCATTCTACAGTTATTTGCTGGGAAGCTCATCAACTGGTTTTACTGATTTGATATTGACTAGAGAACGTGTCGAAAGTGGCATTCGAAGTGGGAAAATTCAGGTGGCTACCTCTTCTGGTGTCACGAAGAAACCTTATAGTGGGAGAAATGAAACCAATGATGTGCACGGTTCGAAGGGTCGCAATAAAAGTGATAGCCAAACTGTTGGGGCCGTCCTAATCTCTACACCCCCAGCACCTTAACAAAATCAACAGCAGGGATACCAGCGCAGGCAAGACATGCCTAGAAGAAACTTCACAAAGAACAACATGTCATTAACTCAGGAATGGCAACACCTACTAAAGGCAAAATTACTTGCACCAATAGCTCCACCAAACATAAATACATCCTCTCCTCGCTATAATCCTAACGCAAGGTGTGCATATCATTCGGAATGCGTGGGGCATGACACCAACAACTGTTGGACACTGAAACACAAGATCCAGGATATGATTGACGCAGGAGAAATTGAGTTCGATCCTCCTGAAACTCCCAATGTTATCACTGCTCCTATGCCAAAACATGACAAAACAGTCGATGTTGTTAACCAGGATTCTTATTTTACTAACGTGATGAGCCTGACTACTCCTCTCCCTCTTATCAAGAAGAAGCTGTTGCAAGCCGGTTTATTTCCGGGTTGTGTTGAAGGCTGTTACTACTGCTCGTCTCAGTCAAATGGTTGTGTAATGTTGAAGACTGGAATTCAACGCTTGATGGATAATCGAACGATCTTGTTTGAAAGAATGCCTTATATGGAAAATTTGTATGAAGATCTAGCTCAAAATTTGAAATTCGAAGACTTGTCCGTGATCTCTAAGACTCTTGTGAGAATTCCTACCAAGGGCCCCATAAGGATCACTGCTGAGCCCAAGGTAGCTCCCTTGATCATTACCAAGCCTGGTCCAATCCCGTACTCCTCTGACAAGGCTGTCCCTTGGAGTTGTGGCAATAATGTGTACATCCATGGTGTGAAACAAGAAGCCTTGAATGATGAGCCCATCAAAGTTCCCAATCCCAACGTTGACAATATCGTGGGGACCAGTAAGGTTACAAGAAGCGGAAGGATTTTCTCCCCGGAAATCTCTCCAGATGCCAATACCTTGACCCAAATTCCTGTTTCTAATTCAACTGCTGATGTGCGAGGAAAGGGGCCACAGCTGGAACCAGTTCAGACACCAGTTGAAGCTTCTGCTAAAGACGTCTCCCAGAAAGAAATGGATGAAATTCTGAAGATCATCCGAAAAAGTGATTATGACGTGATTGAACAGTTGGGGCACACTTCCTCCAAGATATCCATGCTATCATTATTAACTTGTTCTGAGGCTCATGTTAAGGCTCTGATGAAGTTTCTAAAAGCTGCGCACATGCCACAAGAGATTTTTGTTAATCAATTCGAGAAGTGTGTTTCAAGCTTGACAACCAACAACTACCTGGGGTTTTTCGATGCTGATTTGACTCCAGCTGGGAAAAGTCACAATAAAGCCTTGCACATCTCCATTGAGTGTAAGGGCACTACTCTGTCTCATGTGCTGGTGGATAACGGTTCCTCGTTGAATGTGTTGCCTAAAATGGTGCTGTATAGACTTGATTCTTAAGGGATGATACTGAAACCCAGTGATGTGGTGGTAAAGGCTTTCGATGGGTCGAAGAGTACGGTCTACGAAGAGGTTGAGCTCCCTATCAGAGTAGGTTCTCAAACTTTCAACTCCTTGTTCTATATGATGGATATTCATCCCGCTTATTCCTGCTTTCTTGGGCGCCCATGGATACATGGGGCAAGTGCTGTGACATCTACTTTGCATCAGAAGCTGAAGTACCCTGCAAATGGCAAGATCGTCACTGTGCATGGGGAAGAAGAATATGTGGTTAGCTATGTGAATGAGTACAAATATGTCAAAGTGAACGGTGAATTCATCGAGACTCCTTGCCAGACTTTTGAATTGGTTCCTCAGATCGTCTCTGCTGCCAAGCACACTCCTACTGTTCCTAAAGTTACCCGGATCCCTCCGACAATGGCTTCTCTGAAGGACGCTAAGGTTGTGGTTGAAGAAGGTGGTTGTACTGTTTGGGGCCAACTCATTGACGTCCCCTATAAGTTTGACAAGCTTGGGTTAGGTTGTACTACTGGAACTCAGAAGAGTAATCATCACACCCACGCTGGAGGATTAATGTCTCACTTCATCAGCAAGGGAGTCAATGCTTTAGAAGATGGTGAGAGCAACTGCAATCTAGACAAGTGGATCTTTCCTACACCTGACAATGGGCCGAATAACTGGAAGACCGAAGATGTTATCTCTATCTCCTTCAACCAGGAGTAATTGCAATTTTCCTGTTTTTATTGTTTTTCTTTTCCAAGTTCTAGTTATGTAATTCAAACAATAAACTTTAAAGCCATGTGCCTTGCCCGGGGCACATTGGTCCATTTGTTAGGGCTTGTCATTTCATAATCATATTTTCATTCAAATAAATCAATGGACGTTTCAAATTCAAATATTGCGCTCTATGTTTTTGCCTTTTTATATTATTAAATAGCTATGTGTTCTTACACAAACCCACATAATACACTGCAGATTCACATCCACTCTGGATCCCATTGATAACGACTCTGCTACTGCCAATTATGACTTTGATAATTCGATCTACCAAGCTGAGGATGAAGGCGAGGAAGATTGTGAAGTGCCTAGAGAACTTGCCAGACTGTTAGAGCAAGAAGAAAAGACTATACAGCCATACGAAGAGCCGATTGAAGTTGTGAATCTTGGTACTGACGAAGAAAAGAAAGAAGTCAGGGTAGGCGCTGGGTTAGAAAACGGAGATTGATTCAGATGCTATGCGTCTATGTTGAGATTTTTGCTTGGTCTTACGAAGATATGCCTGGTCTTGATACTGATATTGTGGTGCACTGCCTACCAATCAAGGAAGATAGTCCTCCGATCAAGCAGAAACTACGAAGAAGTAGACCTGATATGGCCAAGAAGATTAAAGACGAAGCTGAGAAACAGTTTAATGCTGGGTTTCTGAAGGTAGTGAGTTATCCACCATGGATCGCCAACATTATGCCGGTACCTAAGAAAGATGGGAAAGTCAGAGTGTGTGTTGACTATAGAGATTTGAATCGAGCAAGCCCAAAAGATGATTTTCCGCTGCCTCACATTGATACACTGGTGGATAATACTGCACAATGCAAAGTGTTTTCCTTCATGGACGGCTTCTCTGGTTACAATCAGATCAAGATGGCACCAGAAGACATGGAGAAGACAACATTCACAACACCTTGGGGGACTTTTTGTTACAAAGTGATGCCTTTCGGTTTGAAGAACGCAGGGGAAACATATCAGCGTGCAATGGTAGCCTTATTCCATGATATGATTCACCAAGAAATAGAAGTTTATGTGGATGATATGATCGCAAAATCTGACACAGAAGAAGAACACCTCGTCCATTTGCAAAAACTCTTTGACATGTTAAAGAAGTACAAATTGAGATTGAATCCGAACAAGTGCACTTTTGGGGCAAGATCCAGTAAACTCCTAGGGTTCGTCGTCAGTAGTAAAGGTATTGAAGTTGACCCGGCCAAGGATAAAGCTATTCAGGAAATGCCTGTACCACGTACAGGGAAGGAAGTCAGAGGTTTCTTGGGACGTTTGAATTATATTGCAAGGTTTATTTCTCACCTGACAACCACTTGTGTGCCAATCTTCAAACTGTTGGGGAAAGATCAAGTGGTAAGATGGAACGACGAGTGTCAGTTAGCTTTTGATAAAATCAAGGAGTACCTCCAAGAGCCTCCAATTCTGATGCCACCAGTTGATGGAAGACCTCTGATAATGTACCTAACAGTGTTAGAGAATTCAATGGGGGTGTGTACTGGGGAAACATGACGAGTCTGGTCGAAAAGAGCACGCAATATACTACCTTAGCAAAAAGTTTACCGATTGTGAAACAAGATACTCACTGCTCGAGAAAACTTGCTGCGCTTTGGCATGGGCTGCTCGCCGACTGAGACAGTATATGTTGAACCATACTACTTTATTGATTTCTAAAATGGATCCTATCAAGTACGTATTTGAGAAGCCCGCTCTCTCCGGACGAATAGCAAGATGGCAAATGATATTGACAAAGTACGGCATCCAGTATACCACATAGAAGGCAATCAAGGGAAGTGTACTAGCTGATCATTTGGCTCATCAGGCGGTAAACGACTATCAGTCCATGAATTTTGAGTTTCCAGATGAAGATATTATGCTTGTTAATGATTACGAAGAGCCTGGTCCGGATGAAGGACCTGATCCAGGATCCCGATGAACTATGGTTTTTGACGGAGCTTCGAACGCACTTGGCAATGGTATTGGTGCCGTGATTATCTCTCCCGAAGGTGGTCATACGTCGTTCACTGCGAGACTATGTTTTGACTGCACCAACAATATGGCCGAATATGAAGCGTGCATCATGGGTCTCAAAGCCGCAATCGACTTGAGAATCAAATTTCTAAAAGTATATGGGGACTCATCCTTAATAATCAGTCAGATCAAAGGAGAATGGGACACGAAACATCCCAATCTCATCCCTTACAAGGAGCATGTGTTGACTTTGATCCCTTATTTTGAAGAAATTACTTTTGAGTATATCCCGCGAGAAGAGAACCAGTTAGCAGACGCGCTGGCTACCATGTCATCTATGTTCAAAGTCAGGTGAGACAATGAGGCGCCCATGATCACTATTGAAAGATTGGATGAGCCGGCTGTAATACGGTGAACTGACTTTATTGAAATGTCGCGGTAAGCAAGAGTCGCCACCGACTTTTATTTTATCCAATTAAGAAAGGCTAAAAGAACAGAAAAAAAAAACTTTCTGAAAGAGATTGAGTTCGGGGGGTAAGTTATACAAAGGGAAGGTGTAAGGCACCCTTTGTATCCATCGTTTTCCATGGGCTCTTAATTTCTTAACTCACTTGTTTCTTTGTTTGAAAAGTTTGAAGTGTCGTGTGTGAATAGTAAAAATATTTGAATAAGAACTTTAGCTTGTAAATAAGCGTAGTCTTTTGGAAAAGTATTTGAAAATTATTGGGAAAAAGAGTTTGAATTTGAATTTGAAAAAAACCAAGAAATTAAAAAGCAATTACCCTAAGTTTTAAAATTTGTTCTTTTAGCTTTTCAGGGTGAAAGGGTCTATCCATACCATGAGAGGGCAGGAAGTCTTTCAATTGGATGTGAAAGGGTCATCGAGTGTATCATTCGCCATCAGACTGTCCCTACCATAAAGAGGGCAGGTAGTCTAAGGGAAGGATATAATAGTCATTAAATTTTTAGGCATCATGCGAGGATACCTTAGCAATAGGGACATATCATCATTTATAAGGCAACCTCGAGGGAGTTTCAATAACTTTAAAGGCAACATTTGCTTTAGGTAGGGATCGAGGGACTTAACTATTATTAGGCAACAAAATTAAGGCAACAAGGCAGCAAGTAATAAGGCAACAAGGAAACCAGAGGGATTACCCTAAAGGTGTGTGGGTGCACAATCACGTGGTTAACTTCGATGATATTTATCTTGTAAATTAGTGATATATATTCAGTTAATAGTCTTGCACTCCCTAAGATTACTAACCACGCAGTTTAAAATTGCAGAAATTAAAGGCAGAAAAATATAAAAGTCCTACGCTATTACAATAAACACCTGCGGGGAAGGGGAATAAAAGCAGAAAATAATAGGAATGAATAATTAGTTTAATTATCTCGAGCCTTGATCTTCCTCGAACCCTTGATCAGCTCTGAAAATTAAGAGGAAAATAACTAAGGGTTAGTGTACGAGGGAATCATTGACTATTCGGGGCAAACCCTATTCTAGAAAAAAAAAAGCAAAATAGAAATTAAAATGATATTTAAACAAAGAAAGAGTTAGAAACTTAGCTTTTGATCTGATGGCGCGTGGCTGAAGGATCTTGATTAATCCTGAAAATTAGCCACGAAAAAAATGTCAGTGCATTAAAGATCTACAAACCTAATTGATTAATACAACCAGATTAATAGAATAACTAAAGGCAAGGCAAACAGTACAAAGCGAACAAAACGTTTTGAAGCGAGGGTAAACCCTGATTTTTAGGGAATGAGGTTTTAGGAGAAAAAACACTAAGTTGATGGATGACATCTACCTAATAGTGATTAGTGGTCATGATGAAAAAATAGCTAAAATAAAATCAGGGTTTAAAGCAACGGATTTAAACATGAAAAGTGAATAATTTAATATATTTGAGAATTAAGAAAAATCGAAAGTTCAATTAAATAAATTAAAAAGTCATGAAAATATTTATTTAATAAATAAAAGATGGTTTAAGTAATTTAAATAAAAAAGGTTAGGATTAGAAAGGAACTAAATAAATAACAAAATAGGTTATGTAATTAAAATAAATAAATTGAAAAAATACTTAGCTGGGATTTAGTGTGGTGAGATCTGTAGAGTATATGGTGCTCATGCGCCTTCCCATGCGTTGGATCTGAAGCTGAGATGATCTGATGGTGGTAATTGAAGGTGCAGCGTAGGCTTTGTGTGAGTGGGGTGCGTTGGATCTGTAAGTGAGTATTTGTTAAAAATATATAGCCTGGGTCAGACTCGGACCCAGGTCTCTAGAGATAACTTCCCCTTTCCTTTACCAATTGATCTGCAAATGTTTCTTGTTATTATATTAACTTAATAAAAATAAATATAAAACAATCAAAGTAATTGGACAAGTCAAAGAGAACGTCAGATGGGCCCCCCTGTCCTCACGCGTTACCAATCAAAATTGGAGGGGAAAGAGTGAAAGTTTGACCGGCCATTAGAGATGCAGCGCGCGTCCTTCGTGGGCCCCAACAATGGTCATCATCTTCTTCCTTATTCCACTCAGATTTGCTGCGGATTTTGTTTCAAAAATTGCTACGGGCATACCTGCGATTTTCTCTATTTGCTTCATACTTGAACCTGCAACCATGGCACACCAAGAGATACAACGTAAAAGAAAGTAAAGAGGACCTATACCACCTAATTCGACCCCCAGTAATTCAATGGTGCCATTAGTTTCTTCTGAAATGGGCTGTAACGCGGTGCACGAAGCTTGGCAGTCATGATGCCCTAACAATGGTGTCGTTTCATTCCGGCGTTAAACCTCGCGGTGGATGGCCCTAATTCATTCCATACGACATCCAGGACTCAAAGAAACAGTTAGATTCGAGTAAAACATGATAACATGCAATATAGGAAACTCAACATTTGAACATACATGAAGAACGAGATACATGACTTACAAGTGCGATTAGGTTCGGTTTACGATCCCTTCATACCTAGTAATACCTTAGGAGTTGAATGAGAAGCGTGGATAGCTTTGAATCCCTCTAGAAATCCTACCTTGCTCATGCTCTAGTTTGAACCTTTTTTGTAACGTGAAAGACCTTGTCTTCTTTGCTTCCTCTCCCAATTTTTTTTGTTCTCCAGGGGTCTGCCCTTGCTCTCAATTTATATGTGAATGGATTAGGGTTATAAAACAGAATTGAATCTCTTTGAATCATGGAACTTGGATTTGATTGAAATTTTGATTCTAATCTTTCCAATTATGGCCAATTTCAAATCTTTTTCCACCAATATATTCTTGCACGAATTTGGCTTCCAATATAAGGTATTTTGATAATTGATTCTGATTTAAAACCAAAAACAAATCAAATCCTTTGAATATTTTCCAAATTATTTGATTTATATTACATTTTTAATGAATTAAATTCAATAAAAAATCAAATATTAATCAATAATTCGTGGCTTTGGATATGGACCTCCTTGATGACTTGAGTAACAATATTGGACCATAAAAAGTTGGGCCTCTTTGCAAAGGAATTCATTTTGAAGCCTTTTTCTTTCACTTTTTTCCTTTAAAATTGTTCAACTTTGACAAGTATCTCCCTCAATATTTAAGATATGGAGGAGTTCTAGGACTTTTTAGAAACCTCAAGATGTCCTTTACAAGCCACTTTGGAAGTTTTTTTCCATTTGAAGATTTTATCTTGATGATATTGGCTTTCACAAAAAACTGCTTTTGGTTGATTTTCAAAAAGAACCTATAATGTTTTGATCCATACCTCTCAAATGTAGCATTTTTAGACTTGGTGTAACACCCCACATTTTATATTTATTAATTTAATGGGAGTTTAAATTAATTTCTTGAATTATTGGTATTTTTAATTGAACTTAAGTTGGAAATTGTGTAAAATAAGCTATTGGGCCAAGTTGTGGTTAGTAATGGAGGGGTGTGATTGGTAGGCCCTATTACTAAAGTTATTTTGCTTTATTTTCATAAAATAATAAAAAAGAAAGAAATTGGAAATTAGAAGAAGAAAACCTAAGAGGAAGAAGGAGAGAGCTCATGGAGAAAATAGATTTTCGTATTCATGGTGCAGCCCTCACAAAATGGGTCATAACTCTCTGCTCGTAACTCCAAATCAGGTAATTCTCGAAGATTCGGATTCTACACGAAATTTCCTTCGATTTGATATATTGATTCGTGTCAGGGAGGTTCTCGATGAGGGAGATAAGCGAGTTTGAAGATTGGGAATTCTTGCTGAAAGTGAAGAAAAGGGCTTACGGGTTTGATGGAGAAGAAGGGGAAAAATCCAGATTCTTGGCTAAGGTAAGGGGGGACTCTTCCGATTAACATCTATTATCGGGTTATGGATAATAGGACTGATATAGATATATTATTTCATGTCAATTGAGTCGTATGATAGAGTTGGGATTTTGGGGATGATTGTTGATAATTGTCTATTTTGATGAATTCCATGAATTTGGTGTGGTATGATGTTTGATGATGCGTAATATATGTTATATGTGTGTATGATATATGTTGTGTGGCTGTTTTGTGGTGTTTGATCAACTTGAATCGATTCGGTCGAGGTTGAGGAATTTGGGATTCAGGTTCGTATGCTGTCAATTGCGATGAGAGCTCTGACTTTTGCCAGTTCGCGCCGCGAAGGTAGGTGCGCGCCGCGAAGGCGTAGTTCTTTTCTCGTTTCGCGCCGCATCCTTTGTTTGCGCCGCGAAGGCGTCGTTTCCTGGCAGCGCGTCGCGAACACAGTGTGGCGCCGCGTGCTGCTAGTAATTTTTGAAAAATTTAAAGATGCATAACTTTCGAACCGTTGGCCTGTTTTAAGTGCCGTTTTGAGCAGGATGAAGCTTATGAAATATTCTTTGTGTTATAATAATAAAATGAGCAGCATATTGAATTTATTTTATCAACATTTGCTTGTTTTGATGTATGATGTGTTGTGGATATATATGATAAGATGTAACGATACAAGCTATGTTTAAAACATGATTCATGTGATGATTTGTTTGTTGGTATAATGAATCTTATGAGATAGTTTTGTAATGATGTGAGTATGATGTGAATAGCTTGTTTGTTGGATGGATGACGTATTGTTGACATATATGATGAAATGTGACAATATAAGATGTTGTTTTGAAAAACATTATGATGTGATGATTGGTTGAGAATTATATGATGATGATTGCTTTGTTTTAGAATGATGTGGATACATGTATGTTCTTTAATGATGATGATGATGATTGATTGTATGTGAATGATGCTAATATATATAAACATACTATGATGATGATGATGATGTTGATGATGATGATGATGAAATGAGTATTTGCTGATGTTACTCATTAGACTTGACGATGGTATAAGTATGTTCATGTATGTTTGCATTCATTCATGTTCATTGATGATACTGTATCCATAAGGGTGTGTTGGATCAGTGAAGGGCATGATTCCCATTGTGTGGAATCTGTGCTGGCAGGGCCGTATCTTGATGATGTTGGATCGGTCATGGGTTATTCCCATTTGATGATGTTGGTACCACATGCATAGTGTCAGTTGCATTCATATGCATGACTTTTATAACATGATTGGATGTATTCCAGTGTTATAAATATTGATGATGTGTTAGTTGATTGTTTTATTGATGATGAAACTTGTCTGAATGTCTGTTTATGAAACAATTGGGTGAATGATGTAACTATGATGTGTTATTATTTATGATTCAATAACATTTGTTAATTTGAATGAGACTCACCCTTACTGTTGACATTTTCAGATTGGCGAATAGCGGCTTGTGGCTTTGGTGAGGATAGCTCATAGGCCAGTTTGTTTAAGTATAGCGTCAGTGTCATGCTCTGATATTGTAACACTGGGGAACGCTAGTTTAGAGTCTATGATGTTACTCTATTGTGTTGTTATTGTATTTATTTTGTGGGATATTGCATAGATGATGTTATGCTTATCTGTATGATGAATATTCCGTTGTGTAAAAACATGATTTTGTTAAATTGATGATTCGTTCCTAAGTGAAGCATGACAATTGATTTATGATGATTTGTTTTAATTGGAATTGTGGCACCCTTGTTTTCATGTTTTACTCTGAATTATTTTAATAATTTCCGCGGGGTTTAGAAGGGTGTTACACTTGGCATGTGAGAGACAAATTTGTATAGAATTCAATTTCCTTAAAATTGAGCTTTGGATGGAAAATTTTTGATGTTCCATGTGAAAGTTATGGCTGGTCAAAGTTCAGTTGACTTTCTTCTAGAAACCCTAATTTAGAAACTTTAGGTTTTGTTGATTTCTGAACTTTTCTTGATGAATCATGATCAATCCTTGATCAAATGAGGGATGATACTTCAAAATGAGGATGTTGACCAAAAATCAGGAATTTTGACTGTACTTTGACCATAGTTGACTTTTTAGTCAAACTGGTCGACTATTGTCCATTTGAGCAGTTGACTGATCAAACTTGTGAATCAGAGCTCGAAACTTGGCATGAGGATCCTTTGAGGTATATGAAAGGCCATGGAGTTCACTTGAGGTTTCAGAAGTTGATTTTACTTGGAGAGAAACAAAACCCTAGTTGTGGGTTGATCGTTTAGGAGCTAGGTAGCTTTGAGCAATTGGAGATCTTTGAGCGTTTGAAAGTCAGATGGACTGAAGTATGATGGGAAAATTTTGGGGTATGACAGCTGCCCCTGTTCAATCTTCTTAAACCTGAAGATGTAGAGTGGTTTGTATGCCAATCGGTATTTGAAGGTAGAAGAGGATTGAACACTAGAATACCAAGAAATTTTCCCTTGATGATGCAGGGACTTTTTCGGAGATGGGCTTAGACATGCCATCCAGGAGGAGTATTGTCAGAGATGGGCTTAAAGATGCCATTCGGATGTTGAGAGACTTTATTGAGATGTGCTTAAAGATGCCATCCAGCTTGATAGACTTGAGAGTCAGAATACGTCGTACGTTAGATCGTATCTGAAGGATATACTTAGGATGAGTCGTACGTTAGACTGAATCCACTATATTGATAAGTGTTTGTAAGAGATGTCAAAACGATTCATACAATAGACCATATCTGTTGAAGAATGTCAGAACGAGTCGTACATTAGACCATATCTGCTGAAGAATATTAGAACGAATCATACATTGGATCATATGTGATGGAAGACGTTAGAACGAGTCGTGCATTAGACCATATCTGTTGAAGGATGTCATAACGAGTCATTCATTAGACCATATCAAAAGAGGAGTACCAGAACGAGTTGTACATTAGACCATATCTGGAATTGGAGTGTTGAGAAGTAATTGTTGAATGTTAGTCGTGTCAGCATCGTTCGTAGTAACTGAATTAGACTTTGGAAAAGTTGATCGTGTCTACACCGTTCGTGATAATAGAATTAGATCTTTGAAGGTCGATCGTGTCAGCACCGTTCGTAGTAACTAAATTAGATCTTGGAAGGATAATCGTGTCTACACCGTTCGTGATGATAGAATTATATCTTTGAAGGTTGACCGTGTCAGTACCGTTCGTAGTAACTGAATTAGATCTTGGAGAGATGATCGTGTCTACACCGTTCGTGATGATAGAATTAGATCTTTGACGGTTGATCGTGTCAGCACCGTTCGTAGTAACTGAATTAGATCTTGGAAAGATGATCGTGTCTACACCGTTCGTAATGATAGAATTAGATCCTTGAGAGTTGGTCGTGTCAGCACCATTCGTAGTAACTGAATTAGACTTTGGAAGGTTGATCGTGTCCACACCGTTCGTGATGATGGAATTAGATCTTTGAGAGTTGACCGTGTCAGTACCGTTCGTAGTAACTGAATTAGATCTTTGAAAATTAGAGATTTTGTTCATCTGCTTGTTCTTGTATCCTGAAAAAGTAAAGTTAATCTTTATGCAATGTCATGATGCATGTTTTAAATGAGAAACTTGCATGTATGTATAAATTTATTATGAGGTAATGTATGCAATGTATGAATATGTTTATGATATAAGATGTATGACTATGATTTATCCTGTCTTGATTGAGAAAATAAATCTCTATATTATTGTGATTTTGATGATTGATCTTGTCTTGAAGATGCTCAGCTGGGGATTTATGATTTCTGCTTGGGGATGAGAGCCATTTGAATGACTGGTCCTTGATGTACCCTGACCTGGGATAAGAGAGATGAATAACCCTATTTGGAGAAGAGAAAAGTGTCGGGGAACCGGTAGTGTCGAAGATGTGAACTCCGTTGAGGAACTAAGTCTTTGTTGGGACGAGAACATTTGAAGATATCTTCTTAATGATTACTCTGTGGGGATATGATCCTGTGAAAACCGGCTCTGTGGGAAGACGCAGATGCCTTGACCATTGCCCCCAGTGATTTTAGTAACTGTTGTTCCTGGACTTGTATTTATTGAGACACACCAATGAGTATTAATCGAAGTGTCAAACAGGCCTTGCATAGCTTTTTCCCAGCTAGTGGGAATTTGAAGAGATTCGCCTCGCGAGGACTTTATGAGATGTGTATTATGGAAGACATGCCCCAAGTAATCATGGACTTGGGACAATGCCCCATGTCGATTGGGAAGTAGCTTCAGACCCACTTGGATGCATGCCCCT
This sequence comes from Vicia villosa, assembly GCF_029867415.1. Taxonomy (NCBI): domain Eukaryota; kingdom Viridiplantae; phylum Streptophyta; class Magnoliopsida; order Fabales; family Fabaceae; genus Vicia; species Vicia villosa. Next base: position 55,031,911 of record NC_081181.1, on the reverse strand, counting down.
GCTTGTTTGGCATTCTTGAGAGATTCTCAGAATCTTGACCTGATTGCCCCTGATTGAATGGATAAACTGTGTCATACCCCTTGTATACATAGGAGACGTTGCTTCTGAAATGATTTCGTCCGTCGAGATAACTTTTGGTTAGTTGTACCCTGTGCAAATTCTTCCTGATGCTAACATTTGAATTTATGTAGCAAAATATGTTTAATAATGAATTCATGAGATGCAATGCATATGTCAGTCTCGTTTATTTTTGAAAAACATTAAAACAGAAGATGTAAAAGCGTGATGTTTATAAAAACGTGATGTTTGTAAAAATGAAATATCAACTCAGCATTTGTGGTAAACCTTAAGGAGTCAGGATACCTTTTTGGTGACAGTATGCTTTCGAACTAACCATGTTTCAGCTAGGACTTTCAAGGGTTGTAACGTGGCTTGGTTCACGGTTTAAGAAACAAAGGATAATGGCTCAAAGTTTATTTGTACCCTATCCCAATCTTCATGATGTTCTTCGATCCTATGCTTAGTTAATTCTATGCTTAAGCCTTAGCAAAGCTTGAAGTTGTAACATTGATATTTGATGATGGTTAAAGTATCAAAAGTTCAATTTGGACAGGCAGTCATCCTTTTTTGTAATATTTTATTTTGTTGAGGATTTGTAGTGACCTCTTTTGAAATGTTTTCTTTTGTCGAGGATTTTTAGCAACCTCCTTTTTGACTTTGTTATCCCTAACTTTTGCCTGAACTGTTTATTTTGAGATTACAGCCAGCGGAATGTTTTAATTTTTGATAAGTCTCCTTCATAGGTCTTGACTTAATAGCTTTTTATTTTGATAGATGTTGACTGCTTGACTTAATGATTATGGGAAACCATCATTATTTGTGTAAACAACAGCTAGTATAATTGAGTTAGCAGAGTAACTACCCTGCCCCAGGTTATGATTAAGGGTTTTAAATTGTACAAGAAAGAAAACTTCTACCCCTTAGGCTCAAAGGGGGTTGACGAGGGATTACATCCTTATATCTCCACTGTTTAGGAATTGAAACAATGCATGTACATCGTCAGCATAGTCCGTTCAAAAGCATTACTGTACGAGGTTGCGGTATCGTCTTCGTCATCCTCCCTCAAAAGGCTTACAGCTTAGCAGGAGTTGAATATCACAAAACATAAACAAAGTAAAGACACGGTTTAAATGAGTGATAGAGAAATAATTTATTCAAGACAAACATATGCAATGCACTAATGATGATTATTGAAACAGATAATGTCTATCATAAGTCGACTGTTTAAACAAACAGAATAGGTTTGATAGCTTGTCCAATTACAGAACCAATGATGACTGAACTAACATGATCCCAGTACTCATAGACTCCTTCTTCTTAGGGGTAGTAAAAAATTGAGGATTGTTCTGTTGTGCCTTTGCTAAGCTGATAACAGATCATATGTCTTGACATCATGAGTGACATCCTGAGTCTGTCATACTAGAATTTCAACACATGCACCTTTAGGGTAATCCTCTATTCCGTTGCCTTTCGATTAAATAGTCAAGTCCCTCGTATGTGGGGATACCTTATCATATGCTATCTACGATTCAAAATCATCATAGTTCCTTGAGAATAAAGATCATAGTCCCTCGATTTTCCTATGATAAAATGATTTCGTCCCTCGATGTTGCCTTCGATTAAATAATGATAGTCCCTCCGATTGCTAAGGTGTCCTTACTTGTTGCCTTTATGACTATTCCAATCCAATGCATAGGACTTCCTACCCTCTTTATGGTATGGATAGCCCCTATGACTATACGATGACCCTCGATGTCCCTTTACATCCACTGTATAGGACTACCTACCCTTATATGTTATGGATAGTACTATCGCTCAAGGAAAATCTTAAGTACAAGAAAGACCTTACGAACTTAGGGTAGGTAACTATTAAGTGCTTGCTGACAACAAATCAAATGCTTTTCACACCCCTTTTTTTAACATTGTCTTTTTAGACATTTTCAAAAATAATTTGTTTTTCTAAACACACACTACACTCTTTTCAAACAATCAAACAATTCAAAAGTGAGCTAAGCAATTAAGAGCCCGTGGATAACCATGGATACAAAGGGTGCTCGTACCTTCCCTTTACATAACCTACGCCCTCGAACTCAAGTCTTTTAAAAGGTCTTTCCTGTTCTTTTTGACTTTCCTAATTGGATAAAATAAAATTCGGTGGTGACTCTAGCTATCTGCAACATTTAAAAAAAAGTCACTTCTCCCACCGTGTTACAATTGGTATGACTCCGTTTGAGGCTTTGTATGGTCGGAGGTGTAGAACGCCATTATGCTGGTATGAATCTGGTGAAAGCTATGTGATCGAACCAGAAATTTGTCAACAAACTACGGAGAAAATTAAGATGATTTAGGAGAAGATGAAAACTTCTCAGAGTCGTCAAAAGAGCTATCATGATAAGAGGCGGAGAACACTTGACGCTGCGTTTTATATGTTTGTTTCAGATTACGGAAAGAGTAGGAGAAGTGGATTATCGTATTGCGTTGCCACCGATGCTCGCAAATCTGAACGATGTATTCCATGTATCTCAGTTGAGGAAAGACATCGCGGATCCGTCGCATGTGATCCAAGAGGATGATGTACAGGTGAAAGACAACTTGACGGTGGAGACCTTGCCTGTGAGGATTGAAGACCGGAAGCTGAAACAACTACGTGGTAAGGAGATAGCATTGGTTAGAGTATCTTGGGGAGTACCGGTAAGTGGTAATGTTACCTGAGAATTTGAGAGTCATATGAGGGACTCCTATCCAGAACTCTTGGCTTGAGGTATGTTTTCGAGGATGAAAAATCTTTTAGTGCGGGAGAGTTGTAACACCCCATATTTTCTATTTATTAATTTAATTAGAATTTAAATTAATTATTTAGAAATTCGGTTTTTTAAATTGGATTAAAGAAGAAAATTATGGAATAATGAGTTAATGGGTCAGTGTTGTGGTTAGTAAAGGGGAGGTGTTGAATTAAGGCCTTACTAAAGTTATGTTATGTTTTTCATAAAACAGGAGTTTTGGAAAAATAGAAACACAAGAGCAATTGGGAGAACCTGAACAGGTAAAGAGAAGAGGAGGAGAAGAGTCAACAAGGAAGAGAGATCTCAAGAAATTGGCTAAGGTAAGGGGGGACTCTTCTGATTACCTTCTATTACCGGGTTGTAGATGATAGGATTGAAATTGTATGCTATTTGATTCAATAGAAATATATGTTAGGTTTGGGAGTTGTAGAGTTAGGGTTTAAAGTCATAAATTTCATGTGGATTGAATATTGTGAATAATTGGAAATGTGAAATAGAATTATTGCATTGATAATTGGACAGAAATCCCTGAAAATTGATCTGTAATGATGTTAAAATCGGACTGGTGTGAGTTGAATTGTGTGGAGGGACTGAAATCCTGTCAAGAAGGTGGATTCTCTGTTTCAGCAGGGCTATAACTGGTTACGTTGTGCCTGTAACCGGTTACACTGAAGTGTTCTGAATGAATTGGGCGTGTTGCGTTTTCGTAACCGGTTACGCTCAGGCTGTAATTGATTACGCGAAGATGGAAAATAATAGCGAGAAGGTTACGTCATTCGTAATTAGTTACGCTATTCCCCGTAACCGGTTACACTGGGAATTTTTCTAAAAATTTTGGTTTTACGTGGACGTAAGCGGTTAGGCTATCCTCTATAACTGGTTACGCTGTAGTATTTTGGAAAATTATTTAAATTCTAAAACTTATAATTTTCAAACTGTAGATTCATTTTAGGTGTCGTTTTGTGTAACACCCTTCTAACCCCGCGACAATTTAAAATAATTATATCAGAGTAATATGAAACAAGGGTGCCACAATTCAATTTGAAAATAAACATAGTGTGTCATTGTCATGCATTCACCGAGGAAAATTCATCATAATTCAAAGTATCTCATATTTGCACAATGGAATTTAAATCATATAGATAAGCTCAACATCCTTGAAGCTATATCCCACAATAATTCAAAACGACAAACAGAATTATAATCTCAAAAACTTAAAACTCGCGTTCCCCAGTGTTACAATATCATAGCATAACACCTGACGCTAAACTAACACACTGACTCATGATCTAGTCCTCACTAAGTCGAAAACCGCTATCCTCAATTTGAAAATGACAACATGTAAGGGTGAGTTTCATTCACGATTAACAAATATTATAGAATCATAAACAATAACACCTGATAGTTATATTATCCACCCAATTTCATCATGTTCAGATTATCAGGAAACATCCATCATTTACACAAACGTCAACAGAATACATCGTTCAAACATACAATCATACTCATCATTCAAGTTATACTAATCATGCATATGTATGAACTGACACTATGCATGTGGTACCAATCCTCATCAATAGGAATAACCCACCGACTGATCTATCATCATCCAGATACGGCCCTGCCAGCACAAATTCCGTACAATGGGAATTATGCCCTTCACTGAATCAACACCTCATTCGGATTCAGCCCGCAAACATATGATTATGAATGAATGCAAACATATATGAAACATACTTATATCCTCGTCAAGTCTATGAGTAATCTCATCCAATACTCAAAACATCATCATCATCACCACCATCATCAAGCATGTTTACATATGTTAACATCATTCAAATACCATCCAATCATCTTCATACAACACACAGATCATCACATGATTATCGCTTCAAACATAGCATGTATAAACACATCTCATCACAAATATGTACAATACATTATTTAACAAGCAATTAAACCATAATTTAAAATAATTAAATTACACCTCATTTCATCATCTAAACAGATAGACTATTTCATAAGGTGCGTCACACTCGAAACGGCACTAAAAACAGGTTTACGGTTTGAAAATTATGCATCTTTAAAAATTTTCAAAAACAATTATCACTAACAGCATGCAGCGCAAACAAGGTTCGCGGCACAAACTGAGCGAATCACATTTCCTTGAACATTCTGCCAAATACTTCGCGACATAAACGAGGTTCGCGGCGCGAACTGAGTAAATCAAATTTTCTTGACCTTTCTGCCAAGCAGTTCGCGGCGCCAACACTGGGACACGACGCCAACTGGCGATTTCAAAAACCCCCAATCGCAGGAAACAACATACGAGTTTTATCCCAATTCCACCAAACCCTAACCAAAACGATCTCAATCGTCAATATTTAACATACAGCCATACAACACATATTATAACACACATTTGGCATACAATTTGCATCTATTAGTATCATAACATCATCAAGTCCTGCAAAGTTCGTCAAATCATACAATTTTCATCAAACCATCCCCAATCTAACCTATGATCCAATTGACCTAAACAATACATCTAATTAGCCCTATCATCTATAACACGATAAGAGATGCTAACCGGAAGAATCCCCCTTACCTTAGCCAAAAGTTCTTGATAGGTCTCTTCCTCTTTTGTTCCTCTTTCACGTTCCTTGAGTTTCTAACTTCTCAGCTCTTCTTTCACGTTCTGAACTTCCTTCTCTAATCCTTTATTATTTTATTAAAAATAACATTATAATTAGTAATGGGCTTACTAACATGACACCCCCTTCTTACTAACATCTCATTTGGACCAATGCCATAATCCATCATTTTCCAATTATTTTCATAAAACCAAAATAATTCTAATTATTAATTCAATTTCCAATTAAATTAAAAATTAAAATATACGGGTGTTACATTTTGTACGTTGAATAGATAATTTCATTTTCTACCTAATTAAATCACTTAAAGAGCAGTAGCTCATTTTTTTATTTAAAAAACTGGTATTTTTAATAGTGGTGAATTGTATTCGTATGCGTGTATGTGATGGATGTGTTATGCATTGGTACTGTGGTAATATAATTATCCTATTGTTGTTGTGTTGGTGTGATGTACGTAGTACATGATGGATGAATGGTATTAATATTGAGTTCACTATGTGGTGTTATATTGGTGAATTGATTATGATAATGTTATTCATATAATTGGTGTGATGATTAGCATGTTATAGGTGATGCATGTATTCATGATCATAATGGTGGCTGACCCTGGAGGTGTTGGATCAGCGGTAGCTAATTCTCATTGTGTGGAATTAGTGAGTGGAAGTAGTTGTATCCTTGATGATGGTGGATCGGTGAGATGGGTGAATCACATGATTGGTACCACATGTCTGTAGTTGCATTGCATAAGGTTGTATGAAGCGTTATAACAAGAATGGAAGAATGTCCAATGTTATGATGTGGTGTGATTGAGTAACTGTTGTATTTGATGAATGCTGATATAATCTGAATATATTTTGTGATTGGGTGAACAATATACTGTTGATGTTTTATTGTTTACAAGCTGATAACATTTGTTAATTGTGAATGAGACTCACCCTTACTGTTGATTATTTTTCAGATTAAAGTGTAGCAGCTTATGCTTGGTGAGGATACACGTAGAGTCATTTCGTTTAGTTCATCGTGTCAGTATCATGCTCTGATCTTGTAACACAGGGGGATGCTTGTTTATTTTAGAGTTGTTTGATAACTCTTGACTTTAGTTGTTGAATAATTTGGTTTGGTTTTGATGTGGTAATCTGTTGGAGGTGATAACCTATGGTTTTATTTTATTATTCAACTTATGAATTAATTTTCGCCATGTTAATATGTTTGGTAAAAGAATTAGATTATTGTGTTTCCTCGTGGTTATGCATGACATACGTGATTTTGGATTTTATATGACGAGTTGTGACATCCTTGATGCATGTTTACTCTGAAATTCTTATATTAATTCTTGAGGTTTAGAAGGGCATTACATTACATGTCTTCTCACTTTATTTCAACCCATAATACGGTATATCTCTAATTCTTCTCAAATTATCTTTCTTCTCTCTATATATAAAATATTTTTCGTTTCACCAAAGTCGCTTTAGTCCCTTGTGAGTGAAAATTTCTAGTGAGGAAACGCATGTACTAGTGTTGTCTCACTGTTGTTATTTTCAAGATTGTGATACTCTTAAAGAATTGAGTTTGGTTCTTTCGACAAACCAGTTGAAAATCTCGGCTTGGTTATAGAATCCAGCCATCAAAAGTTTTGTTTGGTTATTAAGATCAACCTGTAAAATCTCTACCCAGTTCATGAGTTCATCTTGAGGAAAAACTCACTTTTGGTTGGGGGGATAAGACAATGTAAAATCTCTTGATTCGCTGGTATAAAATATTCGTGGACATAACTTTTAAAAGCTCAATATCATTGTTAAATATCAAGAAGAACTCTTGGGGACAAGAAAAGGCTAACGTTACATCGATCTTAGATAATTTTTTGGTGTCATCTCTCTAACCTTTATCTTTTAATTTATGTTATTTACTAACACAATTTATTACATAAGTCTCTCTCTCTCTCTCTCTCTCTCTCTCTCTCTCTCTCTCTCTCTCTCTCTCTCTCTCTCTCTCTCTCTCTCTCTCTCTCTCTCTCTCTCTCTCTCTCTCTCTCTCTCTCTCTCTCTCTCTCTCTCTCTCTCTCTCATATTTGTTCAACAACATCTTTCAAATTATTTTCTAAATCATAAAAAAAACAAATATAAAATCGCACTAGCACTAATCCTTATGGATACGCGCTCTCTCTCTCTCTCTCTCATATATTTGTTCAACAACATTTTTCAAATTATTTTCTAAATCATAAAAAAAAACAAATATAATATCGCACTAGCACTAGTCCTTATGGATACGATACACAAAAATTCTTACTTTTATTCTTCAACATGTTGCTATTGTTTTTTTATTTCCTTCTATTGATCTATTTTTTTTGTTTTTTTGTTTTGCATATTAGGGATTTAAAATCCCTTTGGATGGGCCAACAAAATAAGAATTAAGTCCAACTCTTTTAACGTTATTTCTTTCTTCTTGTTTCATTCTTATTTGTTACTAAATATTTGATGGGTCACGCTTAAAAATGAGCCCACCCAACATACATGTATATGGATTATAAAAGCTCATTATTAAACACAATTTTATGTCCCCGTAACTATCAATTTAAAGGATTTACCCTATAAAGTATATGGTTCGATAAACATCATCATGATATAAAGGATGATGTAAACAGTACTTATAGAGCAATGTCCCAAGAGATGATGCTAGCATGCAGTACATATACCATAATACCACAATTTTTTTAAGGACAAAGAAACATTCTCTCCTAGCTCTTCCATTCTTCCACCCTCCCAAATCATGTTTATGCAAATATTGATTTTTTGTACCTAAGATATGGTTCACAACACTTTCAATTCCCATGTTTTTTCTTTATCCCTTTTAGGATTTACATGTGTTTTCATTTTGAACATGGAAAGTTGGTCATGACACTTAAGCTCCTTAGACAAAATCATTGCATAGCATCACTATTCCACGCTTCCAAAATCTTAATATATTTCTATATGTGCCTCTTTTCACTAACCTTTTGGCGTTTAAATATTATTCTATACACAAACATGTAGGGAATACATTGACTAGCCTTATTGTAGAGAGATGTTCATCATTTAAATTCTAGCATCTACCTTCTCATGATTATATTCTCTTCTTTTTATAATCCCTTTGCCAATATCACATCTTTTAAATATATAAAGTTAGATGCCTTAGTTTGATGATATTCTAGCATGCATGGAATATAATTGCTATGAAAGGATGAAAGAACATGTATAAAAATTGACAGTTACTTCTATGATTGGTTTTAAATTGTGATTGCAACATATTTTAAATTTTAAACCATAATTTGTGTATAAAATATATTCTTCTTTAAGTTGATTTATAGGTTTGTTATTTGCTTGATATAGCTTAGATTATAGAGGAAATTAAAGGCTAAGAAGCGAATTATTGTAATAATCTTGACGGCTAAGTAAAGGATAAAGAAAAATCTTTCATTGAATTCTATGAAACTTGTTATAAAATATTACTCTCCCTAATCTTTATCAGTGTATATCTTAAGGCATTTTAAACTTTTAGTGCAATTAGATATAATTATGTTGAAGAATAAATATGTAATTTCTTCTAGACTTTGAATTGATGCCCCACAAGCTAACCTAAGCACCTTATAAGTAAGGACATATTTCATAGTAAATAAAACTTTTATATACAAAAGCATATATAAAGATGAACTTAAGCTATGACATTATAAGATAGAGCCAATTTTTTAAGATGAGTGGCAAGGATCCACAAATTGGTAATTTGTAATTATAAAAATATAATTTATAATTTGAATATTTGAATATTTAAAAATCGATTTAAATAGAACCATGTGAGATTGAATCGGAGCAAATTTTTTAAATCAATTATTTAAAATTGAATTGCAAATAACTTTATCATTATATTATATTAAATAAGTTTTATTTTCAAACAAATTCAATCAACACCGTGACAACCCCCCTTACGGGTATGGATCCTCTAACTTCCACTTCTCTATCTTTCTCTAACTTTCTCTCTATCTCTCTACATTTACTTTCTCACACTAATTTTTCCCTCCAAAATTAATATCACTATCTCCTTTCTATCATACAAATATCGCCTAAAGTCACTCTAACTTTCCCTCCTTAAAGTTAGAGGATCTTTACCCCCCTTACCCCCACAAACAGTAACAAAAACCAGAAGTAAATATTTTTAAATTTAATTATTTTATTCTATTGATTATTTAATGTTTTATATTGTTTTAACCAAAAATTTATATTGAGTAAACTTAGATAAGCATGTTAAAATAGTTTATTTCTTTTTCTTTAACATTTTATTAAAAATTAAAATTTCAAAATCTAAATATCATATTTTTTGTAACAATATTTTAATTTGTGAATAATAATTTGAATATAATTTAAATAACCATGTTTTCAGTTTATTTACGAAATTGTCTAGGTTTGGGACACCGGAAAGGTGAATGCGCCAAATGAAACGGTGTAATAGAATGAATTATAGGTGTATGCGCCAATTGGTTTGGCTAGCCTAATTTTCCCTATGTTTGCGTCAAATGGAATGACTCATTTATGGTTTTTTTTTTCTTTTAGCCAAACCATTTGGCGCATTAGGCCAATGGTATTTTTTTTTTTAGTTTTTATAATTAACATTTAGAAACACCTATTTTGACATCCGGTAATCGAAATCGAAACAAAGGGTCTATATAAAAAAACCGGAAATAACAAATTTCATTACTTTTAGGGAAACGATACAACGAAAACAACTGATTAAAGAAAACCTAACAAAATGCCTAATGTCTTCCATCGCCAAGATAACCATCGGTTCCGCACGAAGGTCTTGTTATCACACGTCGAGCACGCTCGTTGACGCCTCCGCGAATCCTAGGACCACCCCCACCCCTTCGTGCTTCTTGCTGTGATTGTGTAGCTGAGCCTGGAAGTGTGTTGTTGTGATGGTCGATGTCTATGAATTCGTCAACGCCACCATAATTTCCCAGAAATCGACTGTCGTAAAGTCGGTTACCCAAGCCCTCAAAAGTGTTAAATGGTGGTGGGGGAGTAGGTTGGGATACGACTTCCGGTACGTAGCACCCAGCAACACTATAACTACCTTGATAAAATCCAAATTGGTTCGACGGTGTTGCATAGGGTTGACCATGCTTGCAGACTATAACATGCTTGCACTATAACATGCTTGCAGACTGGAAATATGGAGTTTGACCAAACGATGTTGGTGAGAGTAAATGAGTGATGGTGATGAGAAATTTGCAGAGGCCAAGCTAGTATATATAGTGAGAAGGCTGAAACGGTAGCATGCTGTAAGTTGGACATGTCAACACATTCAATTGTGTTAGGTGTTGTCTGTGTAGAATTGGTTGGCATGCATGCAACATAGCTTTCGGTGATAGGACATGGTGACATGCATGCAGAGCAGAAGTAGGTGACAGTATAGGGTTGCATGCATGCAATAGTAGGAGGAATCTGTCATACCCTAATTTTTGACCCCCCTGAGATGACATATCTTCAGGGTTTTTCATCAGGTCAAGACAAGTACCCAGAGCAGTCATTTCTCCATCTGGTACCTAATCGAGGATGCTCAAAGACAAGAAAGCTCAGGCAAAGGATCAATCAATACAAAGACTAGTCTCTAATACAATCATGGGGCTCAAAAACTTCACTTTTCTCATCTATGATTGATTAGACATCCAGTCATATGAGTACAGGTTTACTCAGGTCACCAGACTAGGGTTTTGAGCCTATCAAGGACTGAAATCAGGGATCACATTTGGGAAACCCTAAAAAACCTCAGAGGGTCATTCAAAGACATCAATCATCTTCAAATAACTCATATTACAAGGTCTACTGGACATCACACTTCAATTCAAAGTCTACAGTCATTACTTTCACATGGTCGACAAATTAGGGTTTTGACCTAATTCACCAAGATAGTTGACTTCTGATCAGGGCATGAATCCAAAACTCAAGACATGATTCAAGGATCTCTACTACCTCCATATAATCCATTTATATCATCCATTTGGGGAGAAGATCTTATTTCTACACAAAAGCCCAAAAATTCACTTTGTCAGGAAAAAGTCAACTGTGAAGGATCATCATTGACTTTTAAGGTTTTTGGTCAAAAAATGACTTTCAAAGATCAATATCATCAATATATGGATGTCAAAGTCATTTGGCCAAAGAAATTCAAAGAAATTCATCAAGGAGCGAAAAGTCGGGTATTAGGGTTTTTGAAGGCATGGTGAGATCTCAAAATTTCACCTACACAACTCAAAAAACTTCCAACATGAAAGTTGTAGATCTTGCCAAATAAAACAACATCTTACAAGGGAACTTTTTTCAAAAGATCAACCATTTATGAAGTTTTGGAAATTTTGAAGTTTAGGTCATAAACACTTAGAAATTTTTCTAAGTGTTTTAACCTAGTTTTCTTCCAACTTTGGCCTCATTTTTCACAAATTTCCCAAAGGATTCTGAAGAAGACATAAACTAATGATTTAAAGTAGATGTTTAGGGCTTTCCAAATTGTGTTCAACCTTCTCAAAATTCAATTTGAGCTAAGAGTTATGCTTGTTCAAAGTTGGCCTCATGAAGTAAAATTATAGGTCATGCATCATTTTGGAACTTTGAAATTTTGTGCACATGACCTCAAATACAGATGCTACATGACCCATAATACATCTGCAAACATGCCATGCATTCATTTTCACCATGCCATAAGAATTGAAGAAGATTCTAAAAACAAGAACATGTGATTATGTAATGATTACATTTGTGAATTTATGGCAAATTGATGAATCACCCAAGGAATCTTCTCACCAACCAATTAGAGCTCATTTCTGGCTCAGAATTGTCCCCTAAGATCAAGCAAAATCGAGGGCTAGGGGATTGATCAAATGGAATCAAAATTCTCATCATTGCATAAGAGATATTTGCAAATTTCCTTCATGGCTAAGAAACCAAATCAACTTCACTAAGGAAGCTCACTCCTCTGCAGCTATACTGATCCATTTGCCTATAAATACAGATGCATTCCTCATTCAAAAACACACCAAAGCAACCATATTACTTGCTTTCTCTTTCTCTTCTCTTGTTCATTGTTTTTCAAAGTTTCTTTGGCAAGAAGAATCGATTTCTTCAAACCAGAGCTTATCTTTGGGAAGTGAGCATTCTAACATCTCAAGGGAGGTCATTTGAGGTGATCCAAGCACCTGGATCACTTCTGTAGGTGGAGGAACACCATTGTTGCTCTCACTTTGGAGCATCTGCAGTTGGAGGTCCATGGAGTGATTCAGAAGGTTTCAAGGCAAGCCAATCATCCAGACACACTCCTCAGGTCATAGTGAAGCTAACCAGATAGCTGCAGCTCATCTGTAACTCGAGAATCAACACCCTCCATGTTCACTTGAAGCTGAAATCGAGGGAGGTCCATAGAACAATTCAGGAGGTTTGAGGTCATTACAAGCATTCAGTTAGCATCACTGAGCCACAAGGAAGCTTTTGGGATCATTCATACAAGCCCAGTTGCTCTCTATCATCCTCACGATCTCCATTTTCAGAGGTAAGTTTCTGAACTCCCTCTCTTTAATTTAAGTACTCTTTGTGAAATAGCTCGATTCTATCTTGTTCAGCATCATCAGAGGATTGAAAACCCTCTATCATCATCCATTTATCTTTCAGTATAGTCATTTAATTTAATTTTGAAATTTTAGGGTTCTTCACGATTTCTGGTAAATTAGTTAGATGTAGTTAATGATAGTTCATGTTAGTTACATATTTAGAATCGTGAGTGAATTTCGAGCAAGTTTCATGTTTACATCGTTGCAAATGGTTGAGAAACGAGTAAGTTCAGAAATTCAAAAATGGAGAGCTTGAGGTTGAAGATGAAGATGGTGGTGGCGCGCAAATTTGAATTCTCAGGGGAGAGTTTATTTTATTTTGAATGGTGTGCGTTTTATTAACGACTGAATAACTTGCCCTAGTGGCCACACATGCGCTCTTAGTCTCCTCATGCCCAAAGTCTGGGGTTCGAATCCCCCTCGCCCCAGACTTTTTGATTCTTTTATTTTTCAAAGATTTACAACTTGTTTTGAAACATAACCAAATGAAGGCAAGTCACTAACACTGAGCGCGCGTTGGCTTAGTGGTGTTGTTTTGGACTGGTGACCTCAAGGGCGTGGGTTCAAACCCTCCAAGGGCCAAAACTTATTTTTTTAACACTATTTTTTTTCATTTCTCTTCACAACTTCACATATTTATTTAACCTATCAAAATAAATCATTTTCACTTCATTTTTCATACACCTATTATTTAATATACCTATTTTGTGAATAGTCAAAAAAATCATAAAAATATTATTTATTTCTTGAATTTTTATTAGGTTTAAAATAGTATGTTTTTAAGTGTTTTATTAAATACTTTAATACATATTTTCACTTTGATTTAACCTAATCATCTTTGTAAATAATTTTATGATAAAACCCTAATTGTTTAGGTCTTAATTAAGTAAAAATCTTTATTTTTACTTTGATTAAGTTGACTTTTGTCAATATTCGAAACTGTTTTCAATCTCTGACTAAACGGATGATTAAGGTTTTCAAACAACAAAACCTTGTATCATTCCAAATCATTTTTAAATTGCTTTTACACCAGTACTGTAAAGTACTGGGCCTCTAATAGAGTGTAAGTCCCAAAAACCTTCTCTTCTTAGCTTGTTTTCAAAACTGTATTTTCAAAATCTTCTTTCTGTTTTCAAAACATTCTTCTGGTATTTGAAGGGCATTATTCCCGGTGAAACTCTTCAGATACCTATGTGACCTTTGTCCATCTTCACTTCTTCTGTTTTCAAAACCATTAACTGTTTATCATATACATTCAACTGTTATCAACAAAAACAACAAAAATACTGTTGAGGCTCTGTACATACTTCTTCAAAGGCCTCCACTCCATCCAGGTTAGGCTTTACAAGCTTTCAATTTACAGTCTTTGTTTAAATTACTGTCAAATATAAACTGTGCATATATATATTAGTTTAGAGCTACGTTTGAGTGTAAACCCTAGGACAGTTAAACTATATATATATTATAGGAATATGACCTAGGATTGAGAATGTCTTCCCGGTGAAGGCTCTTTCCTAATTAGAGATCTGTAGTTCAAACCCCCAAGATGAATTATTCCCGGTGAAACATCTTGGTAAAAACCTTAGAATCCAAATATAGGACACATCCACCCAAAGAGGAATTATTCCCGGTGAAACCTCTTACCCATTTGCTTAGAGCCAAAATAAGTTCAAAACTACATAAGCTTTCTCTTGTGCTATAACAAGGACCCTCGATTAGCCTCCTCTTGGGCTTTGTACAAGGACCCACAGGCTTCTTAAAAGCATTTCCAGCTTCCTCTTGAGCTTGTATACAAGGACCCATCAGGTTTCTTATAAACATAGGAACAGGTCTTTAGTCACCTTTTAGCCTGCCCTGTTGAGTTTCTTCCAATTTAAACCAGACTTTAAACAAGCTAAGTTTGTCTCAATTTTGCATTGAGTACACTTTTTGGAATGAGAGACATGGACAGTCTCTGTCACCCTTATCTTCATCAATCTTCCTTAGCAGAGTCTAGGATCCATGTTTGATCATCCTCAGCATTGAGTCAGCCTTCATCTTGGGCTTTAAACAAGAAGTCTCCATTAGATAATCTTCCTGCCATTCATTTTAATAAAAACCCCTGGAAAGGGTTAGCCTCCAACATCTGTCTAAAATGTCAAAATCCCTGGAAAGGGTTAGCTTCCACACATTCCTTCATTTTAATAAAAACCCCTGGAAAGGGTTAGCCTCCAAAGTCAATTAATAAAAATGTCAAAATAAATAAAGATTCATTTCTCTTAGGAGATAATTTCCCCAAAAGAGTCAAAACCCCTGGAAAGGGTCAGCCTCCAAAAAACATGATAAAGTCAGTCTTTTAACAGACAAATTCACCAGCTGAGTCAAAATCCCTGGAAAGGGTTAGCTTCCAAAGAAAAACAGTCTTTTAATAAATAAAACCTCCTCAGTAGAGTCAAAACCAACAAAAACAGTTAGCCTCAACCTTGGGCTTCATACAAGGCACCCAAACAATAAAACTCCCCTGTCAAGAGTCAGCCTCAACCTTGGGCATTGTACAAGGCAGATAATAGAGTCTCCCCAGTGAGTCCTTCATCACTCAGTAGCCACAACCTTGGGCTTTGTACAAGGCAGATAAACCATATCTTTCATGTGTCAAAGATTCCTAACACTTAGGATCTTTCCCCATATAGTCATCCATACTTAATTCATTTAAGAGTCCGCCACAACCTTGGGCTTTGTACAAGGCAGAAAATAATGTTTTCCCCTAGCTAGAGTTAGCCACAACCTTGGGCTTTGTACAAGGCACATAAAATAGAGTCATTCAATTATCCTCAACAGTTAGCCACAACCTTGGGCTTTGTACAAGGCACACAAATAGAGTCTCCCTAAGTAGAGTCAGCCTCAATTCTGGGCTTTGTACAGAACACTAAAATACCCTGTAATTAACCCCCAGTGGAGCCATCTCCCAGAGTCAATAATATTAATTAATCAATCAAAAAGCCTCAAGCTTGGGCCTCATACAAGCCAGCTAAAAGTCAAATCTTTTATACAGTAGATAGACATAGCTTATCTCCATAGAGAGATATTTTTACTACTCTACCACATTCAAACAAACAAACATTTCATTTCAATTTTAATCAAGTCTCCCATTTAGGATTTTGAAAGGCATGAGCTGGCAGTAAAACCCAGACATGTGGTAACTTTCCCTAATTTGGATGAGCATCTTTCTTTCATTTAAGAGGCATTTGACTGGTATACTTGCACATACACAAGTAAGGTCCCCCTCTTGAATGAAATGAATTCAATTATTCTGTCACTCCTTTAAATGTTTGTGGTAGAATAGTACAAATACCTCTCTATAGAGATAATTTCATGTCTCTTTACTGTAAACAGAGATTTAATTCCAAGCTTCAACCTTGAGCTTCAAGCAAGGCACCAAAAAAATATTTAATTCCCCTAGTTAGTTCCCCGAACTACATTAAGCTCTGACTTCCACTAGGGATATGTAGGCAGGAGGTTCACAAGGAATCTCAGCGAGCTAATAAAATACCAAAAAAAAGTCAGTTTGTCTGTCTGTCTGTCTTTTAAAATAATTCAATTCCTTCTCCTAATACAAAGGAGAAACTTTCCCAATCATTAGCAATAAACACAATCACAATGACACAGAGAAGGTTCCTGTAGAGTACTACAGATATGTAGGGTGTTTAAACACTTCCCTATGTATAACCGACCTCCCGGACTCCAGAATTTCTAGTCTAGGTGTAAATCCCCACACTTAGCAAACTCCTAGGGTTTAGTTGAGATCTTTTTTTCCTTTCCTACTCGTAGGACAAATAAGAAAGTTCGTGTGATATCGTAGGAAGAACTGAAATAAAATTCATCCCACCACGGGCGCATTCTCCTTCCAAATTTCGCGTGAAGGGTTTAGCGTGCCGTCCTCCCAAGTGAAACGGGGAGGTAAAGAAAACGACCACCACAGAATCGTTTCAGGAATCTTTTCAAGAATCGTTTCAGGAATCGTTTCAGACGCATGCGAACTTGCTGGAATCGTTCCAGACGCATGCAACACACAGAAATTATTAAGACGCAAACAGGTGGGGACCACAAGTGGCCCATATACTAATGCGCCAATTGAAATGGCGCATTCATCAAAAACAAAACATATGCGCCATTTGGTTTGGCGACTTCTAGGAAAAAAACTAACCTATGCGCCATTTGGTTTTGCGCAATCTTGGAAACCGTTTTTTTTAAAATTAGGGTTTTTGTTTTGTCCTGTAGTGAAGATGTCCTGATGTCCCATACTGTTTGTGTTATGGACAATAAGATAGGCATGCGTCCCTCTATAAATTAAGGTTTCTTATGTGCAAAAGACTACACACACGAATTAAGGATGAGATCTCGCATAAAGCCAAATAACACGCACCGGAGATCAGAGCCTCCACCACCCGTGAAGCGGTTCGACTATCAACCGGAGTATCGTCGAAGGAACGGGCATGTCATATTATCTCCCGTAAAACCTCTCATGCCGGTTATGTTTTGGAATATCCATTCCATGGACCAACTCAAGAGGACCATCCTGAGGTTTTTGGATGGGGTGTACAATCCCGACGAAGAAATCAGAAGTATGGAGAGGCTTAGAACAATGGGTGGTGTTGTTCTTGAAAGGCAGCTTTGGTGGGAGACTATGGAGGACAACATCCAATGCACTCAGATGATGGAGGACAGAGAAGACATTGTTTCAACTGAAAATTCTAGTAACACACGCTAGATGTCAAACTGGATGTTAGACATCCATAATTATGCAGCACAGACACTAATAACAAAACAACATAAAACAGTAAAGAACACACATTAGGGTTAACAAAGTAAACCTAATTCACACGCCAACTGTCTGTTACACAATGTGCTGTCAGTAGGATCTTCTGAACGAAATTTGCAGCACTCAATAAAAAGTTTCCTAAACAGATAAAAGTGATAAATCAGGAAACACAATTAATAAACACTAACAGCTCCTGCTGTCACACATGGATGTCATGACATCGATCATAACATTCACTGCACAACCTGTATTAGCTCCACTCATATATGCAACCTGCATATACACAATCAACCAGGTATGTTTTACCAATAATGCAGCTAACATGCAAACACCTTCAATCTCCCCCTTTGGCAAATTTTTGGATAAAACATCCTGTCACACCATACCAGAGAAAAACTTGCAGCGGATAACCAAAACACAATAACACAAGCTAATACAAACAAACAACATACATCACCAGTATGCACACAGTGCTCAGACAAAAACAGACAGACAACCACAAGAGTAGCACAAGCACAAACAGATCAACACAAAGATAAGCAAATAGAATTGTTGATCATACACAACCACCATTCTTGTTGTTTTGGGGTGACACATAATACTTCTCCCCCTGTTTGGCCACAAATGTTGCCAAAACCAACAGAAGTGTCTTCTCCACCTGTATTTTTTTTGTTTTTTCTTTGTTGACTCTATGGTTCTTCAAGGATGCAGAGTCCTAACTTGCTTCGCAAGTTCTCAAACTGTGTAGTATCAAGAGCTTTTGTGAAGATGTCAGCTAGCTGAAGTTCAATGTTTATGTGCTTTAGGAAAATTACCTTGTCTTCGACAAGCTCTCTGATAAAATGGTGTTGGATATCAATATGTTTGGTTCTGCTATGCTGAATTGGATTTTTGGAGATATTGATAGCACTGAGATTGTCACAATATAAAGTCATGACATCCTGTGGAACATTGTACTCAGTCAGCATTTGTTTCATCCAGACCAATTGTGACCAACTACTACCAGCTGCTATGTACTCTGCTTCAGCAGTAGATAAGGAGACACAATTTTTTTTCTTGCTGAACCACGATATAAGGTTGCTACCTAGAAAGAAACATCCTCCAGATGTGCTCTTTCTGTCATCAGCACTTCCAGCCCAGTCAGCATCACAGTATCCAGTCAAGACAGGGTTTCTTCCGTTGGTGTACAGTATGCCATAGTCTAAAGTCCCATTTACATATTTAAGAATTCTCTTGACTTGATTTAAGTGACTAGCCTTTGGCTCTGCTTGATATCTGGCACACACTCCAACTGCAAATATAATATCTGGTCTCAGGCTGTCAGATATAACAGGCTACCAATCATACTTCTGTACAGACTCTGGTCAACACATATGCCTCCTTCATCTTTAGATAGTTTTTGATGAGTTAGTGCAGGAGTTCTTTTGTGACTTGCATTGTCCATACCAAATTTCTTTACTATATTCTTGGCATATTTGCTTTGAGACATGAATGTGGAGTCTTCCATTTGCTTGATTTGAAGACCAAGAAAGTAAGTCAGTTCCCCAACCATACTCATTTCAAATTCAGTCTGCATTTGACCAACAAAGTGTTTTACCATTGTATCTGACATTCCTCCAAACACTATGTCATCCACATATATCTGAGCAATCATGATTCTTTCATCTGTGTTTTTGACAAAGAGGGTTTTGTCTATTCCACCTTTCTTATATCCATTTGTGGTCAGAAATTCAATTAATCTTTCATACCAAGCTCTTGGAGCTTGTTTCAACCCATCGAGAGCTTTTCTCAGTTTGTATACACGATCAGGCAAGTTTGGATCAGCAAACCCTTCAGGTTGTTCTACATAAACTTCTTTGTTCAAATGTCAATTTAGAAATGCACTTTTTACATCCATCTGATAAAGTTTGAACTTCAGAATGCAAGCTACTCCTAGTAGAAGTCTGATTGACTCAAGTCTTGCTACAGGAGCAAAAGTCTCGTCAAAGTCTAATCCCTCCACTTGAGTGTATCCTTGAGCCACTAACCTGGCCTTGTTTCTTGTTATGACTCCTTGTTCATCTGTCTTGTACTTGTATATCCATTTGGTACCTATGATATTTTTCCCTTCTGGTCTAGGTACCAGTTCCCATACTTCGTTTCTTTTGAATTGTGCAAGTTCCTCTTGCATGGCATTGATCCAAAACTCATCTGTCAGGGCTTCCTTTACACTTTTTTGTTCAACTTTGGACACAAAGCAGGAATTAGCTGTAGTTCCTTTTGACATGGTCATTATTCCACTGTTGAGATCTCCTATGATCAATTCCTTGGGGTGATCTTTCTGAATTCTAATAGATGGATCTTTGCTGATTGGCTCAGGTTCTGGTTCTGAAGGAGTTTCATTGCCTACTTCAGGTTGGTTTGTCTGTTCAGCCTGAATTTCAATGAATGTTTCAACATTCTCTGTGACATCGAATTCTCCATATTGATCATCAACGACCACATTGGTGGATTCCATCATCACTTGTGTTCTGATGTTGAACACTCTATAAGCCCTGTTGTTTGTTGAATATCCCAAGAATATGCCTTCATCACTTTTGGAGTCCATTTTTCTTCTTTGGTCTCGATCTGTTAGGATATAGCACTTGCTCCCAAAAACATGAAAGTACTTGACACTTGGTTTCTTTCCTCTCCAGAGTTCATACAGAGTTGAGGAGGTTCCTTTTCTCAATGTTACTCTTTTATGGACATAGCAGGCTGTGTTCATAGCCTCAGCCCAAAAATACATGGGAAGTTTCTTAGCATGAATCATTGCTCTGGATGATTCTTGTATAGTCCTATTTTTCCTTTCCACTACTCTGTTTTGTTGGGGTGTAATTAGGGAGGAGAATTCATGACTAACTCCTTCAGTTAAGCAGAATTCAGCAAATCTGGCATTCTCAAATTCTTTTCCATGATCGCTTCTGATTCTGATGATGGTGCTTTCCTTTTCTCTTTGGAGTCTAGTGCAGAGCTCTTTAAAGACATCAAATACGTCGGATTTTTCTCTAATGAAGCTTATCCATGTGTATCTGGAAAAATCATCAACCTTTTTCCTCGAATACTTTCCACTTGCATTGGTCCCATTAGATCCATATGCAATAGTTCCAGATTTTTAGAGGTGGTGAGTTGACTGACTCTTGGGTGAGAGGTCCTGGTTTGCTTGCCAGCCTGACATTCTCCACAAACTTTGCCTTCATCAATCTGTAGCTTAGGTATTCCTCTCACAGCTTCTTTGTTTATGATCTTTTTCATTCCTTTCAAATGCAGATGTCCCAGTTTTTTATGCCAGAGTCTAACTTCTTTTTCCTCTTTTGCCATGGTACATATTGATGAATGACTTGCTATTTTGGGTTCCCATAAGTAGCAGTTGTCTTTGGATCTTACTCCCTTCATGACCTCTACATCTTCTTCATTAGTGACCACACATTCATCTTTGGTAAATCTGACTTTTAGGCCTTGGTCACATAGTTGACTGATGCTGATCAAGTTTGCAGCTAGACCTTTGACTAGTAGAACACTGTCTAGTTGAGGTGCTCCTGCATGCTCTAGTTTTCCTACCCCTTTAATCTCTCCTCTGGCTCCATCACATAGTTGAGGTGCTCCTGCATAGCTGGTGGAATGTGGCTTGATTTCTTCTAACAAGTTTTTCATTCCTGTCATGTGTTTTGAACATCCACTATCAAAATACCAGTCTCCTTTGGTTGACACCCTCAAGGAGGTATGAGCAATTAAAGCAGAACATTTGGCAACCCATGGTTGTTTCGTAAGAATGTTGTGTTAGTTGAGATTGCTTGTATATTTTTGCCACGGGTACCCAATAAGTTCATAGCAAAATCGTTTCAGGTGGCCAAATCTCCCATAGTAGTGGCATCTCCATTTCTGAAATTTCCCTTTTGTTTTGTTCCAATTCCTCGTTTCATGATGTCGTGACATCGATGCTAACATCTTCTTAACAGGAAGTGTTTCTGGTTCTGACTCTTTTGACCCTAGATTAGGTTCATTTCCAAATTCTTATCCAGTCCGATTTCCTCCTTTTTGACCAATTTCAAGAATCTTTTCAAGGGAGTCAGTTCCATTGTTCAGCATTCTAATTGATCTTGACATCTGATCTAGTTTGTAGTTGAAGATGCTGATTTCACCATTGAGATGTGCTATGGTTGCTAGAAGTTCTCTTTTCTCGACTTCCAGTTCTTCTATAACTTTCTTTTGTTTCTCCTTTATCCTCCACATTTCAGCACTCTTGATCCTTAGATCATTGTATGAGATGGCCAGTTCTTCAAAGGTAGGGACCTTTTTGTTGTTTTTGTGATTAAGTGTACACACACTTGTTAGAGCAGCACATTCCTCTTCACTATCACTATCTGAGTTTTCATCAGATCGAGTGGTAGACATGCCTTTTCTTTGCTCTTTGAGGTAGCTGGGACATTCAGCTTGAATGTGTCCATATCCTTCACAAGCGTGACATTGAATTTCTCTTTCCAGAGCTACCTTTTCTTTAGCTGAGGCTCTTCTGTTAGGAGCATATGTTTTGGTGATGTCATTGGTGTAACTCGGTTTTTTGAGGCGAACTGACTCCTTGCTCTTTTTTTTTCTTTTGTTTTTTTTTATTTTTTTTTTGCAAGAGTCGCCACCGACTTTTATTTTATCCAAAAAAGGAAAGGCATAAAAGAACAGGAAAGACCTTTTGACAGATTTTGGGTTCGGGGGGTTGGTTATACAAAGGGAAGGTTTTAAGCACCCTTTGTATCCATGGTTATCCATGGGCTCTTAATTGCTTAGCTCACTTTTTTAAATGCTTTGTTGATTTGAAAATAGAAGAAGTGAAGATGGACAATAGGTCACATAGGTCTCTGAAGAGTTTCACCGGGAATAATGCCCTTCAAATACCAGATGCAAGTTTTGAAAATAGATGAGAAGTTTTGAAAATACGTTGCTTGAAAATGGAAGTGTTTGAGCAAGCAATTAGGAGTTACTTACTCTTAATTTATAAGATTTTTCCTGTACGTTAGCAAAATAGACACATAAAAATAGCAGAAACATAAATAATATGTCCAAATGGACAAAGAGAAAATAACAGAAACATAAATAATACGTCCAATTGGACAAAGAAAAAAATAGCATAAACATAAATAATACGTCCAAATGGACAAAGAGAAAATAACAGAAGCATAAATAATATGTCCAAATGGACAAAGAAAAAATAGCATAAACATAAATAATATGTCCAAATGGACAAAGAAAAAAAATAACAGAAACATAAATAATATGTCCAAATGGACAAAGAAAAAATAGCGGAAACATAAATAATATGTCCAAATGGACAAAGAAAAAATAGCGGAAACATAAATAATATGTCCAAATGGACAAAGAGAAAATAGCGGAAACATAAATAATATGTCCAAATGGACAAAGAAAAAATAGCGGAAACATAAATAATATGTCCAAATGGACAAAGAAAAAATAGCAGAAATATAAATAATATGTCCAAGTGGACAAAGAAAAAATAACAGAAATATAAATAATATGTCCAAGTGGACAAAGAAAAAATAATATAAATAATATGTCCAAATGGACAAAGAAAAAATAACAGAAACATAAATAATAAATAATAAAATAAAGCATAAAGCAAGAAATATAAAGGACAATATAATAAAATGCGGAAATTAAAGTCAATTGTTAGTATGTTAGCACGTGAATCATCTTGAAGCTAGTCAAGTATATTCACGATGTTAGTGAAGATCGATGGTGAGTGAATGATGATCTCGGATTTAAAGTTAATGAAAATTTATCAGAAGCTTGATAGAATCATAGCGACTACACGATAAATTTCCAAAAGTCTTAAATCAACTGCATACAATCTCTGCCATATTTGATCTTTTATTCTCATTCGGGACAAAGGAAAAAGATAAGAAACAATATCAAATAATATACAAAAATAAATATAAAACAAATTAAACTTAATTCATTCTTTTTGTGATTTTTTTTTTGGAATTTGATTTTAAGTTAATTAACAAGCTAATTAAACAAATAATTATACAAATAATTAAACTTAACAAGAAAAATATTATTTTATATGTCAAAAATTAGATTATAAAAAAATATAAACCTAAATCTAAAAGGAAAATATTTTTAGAGTTTTTTGATTGGTTAAAAATAATTAAAAAGCAATATTTACATAATTACTAATTAATTAAGCAATATAAATTAATTATGAAAAGAAATAAAATATTTTTATGTTAAAAATTAAATAAACATTTTATCAACTTAAAACTAAAATTAAAACATTTTTTTTTGAGAAATTGAAAATATGCATAAATATGGAGTTTTTAATTCATGAACTCCTAACACTACTACATATTAAAAATTACATTGTACTTACTCTATGATGTTCCAAGAGTGGAAAAGAGTGATTGAAATTGATTGAAAGTGGCTATTTGAATGTGCCTTGATTTTTACAAGTTTATTGAAACTTTTGGAATATAAAACTTATGCTATGGCTTTGGTGTTTGTTGTTGTGCTCTCCTCTTGTTTCTCCCTTTTTTTTCTCCTTTTGAATGAAGAAAATGAAGTTCTATTTATAGGCAAAGAGTTTGATCTTGGAAGCCTTGCAAGTGGAAATTGTCATGATTGATTTTGTGGAAAAAATATGATAATGGAATATTTTCAATGAGTGTATTTCTTAACCATGGTTAAAACACTCAAGTATTATTCTCTTCAACCTTGCAATAATATATTTAAGCATCTTGAATTGGTCTTGATTGACAACCATAAGCATCTTTGATAATATCTTTGAATTATCTCACTTTAATTAAACTTTAAATGAATAAAATTTAATTAAAATGAAATAAAAATGTCATGAATCATGGATGGGTCGTGGATGCCCTTTAAACATATGAGAATCAAGATTGAATCACAAAAGAATTGGCCTTTTTGAAAAAAAATCAAATTTTGGTCATTACTTCTTTCATGCATTTTTCCAAAAAAGGTCAACTTCATCAAGGCATATCTCCCTCAATTTTGATCCTATGAAAGTGTTCTTTAACTTTTTGGAAAGCCCAAGATGTCCTCTACAAGCCACTTTGGACGCGTTTTTGCATTTGGAGAAGTTATTTTGATGATATGGGCTTTGACAAAAAACTGCTTTTTGTTGACTTTCAAAATGACCCGTAATGTTTTGGCTTATATCTCTTAGGCGGAAGCATTTCTTGACCTTGGTCCCAACATCAAAGTTGTAGAGAATTGAATTTCCTTGAGAATGAGCTTTTGTTGGAATTTTTCTGATAAATTATGAGAGAGTTATGGTCGGTCAAAGTTCAGTTGACTTTTAGCTAAAAAACTCTAATTTTGCAATTTTGAGTTTTGTCGATTTCTGAACTTTTCTTGATGAATTATGATCAACCATTGATCACATGATGAATCTTTTGAAAAAATATGGATGTTGACAAAAAAATTGCATTTTTGACTGTCTGTTGACTTTTTGGTCAAACTGGTCGTCTGTTGACTGTTTGAGCTGTTGACTGTGCGTCTGAGCGAATCGAAGTTTGAAAATTTGTCTGGTGGTATTTTGAGACATATGGAGATCCATGAAATCCATTTGAGGTCTCAAAAACTCATTCTCCTGAAAAAGAAACAAAAACCTTAGTTAGAGACTGTTTGTGTAGGAGACAGTTAGGCGTACCTGATTTTTGTGCAGTGTTGAGTCTCTGTTGACCACGTGATTATCAGAAGACTTCTAGAACAAAATCTTGGAAATTTGAAGTGCAAAAAAATTGATTTGACTGATGGTACAAACACGGAGAATTGCGCTGATAGCGGGTTTGACTGGTAACTAGCTGTCCGGGTATTAACGTAACAGTTAAAGTGAAAATTCAACAGTTTAAAGTGAATTTTTTTTCTTTTTTTGTTTTTGTTGTGTTAATGGTGAAAAATTTATTTACCTGAGCTGTTAGAAAAACACAAACATAATAAATAAATAAAATATACTGTACGCGAACGAAAATACCGATAATAACCTTGAAAAAAAATATTTAATGCACAGAAAAATAAATATTTAACACACATAATATTATCTTGATAATTAAACTACCGTACGACAGATAGTACAACATTTAATACTAACAGTACAAATATTACATAATATAATGAACAATACGACAAATAAAATAAACGGTATACTATTTGAAAGCGACAGATACAACAAACTTTAAAAATGACGATTAATAATCCATGCTATGAACAACAGAAAATAGATGATCGGAAGTGTAACCATCGCAGGTCCGCATTTTTCAGGACTATGCAGACAGAAGAAGGACATGATCACCGTAAAAATAGTGATGACTATAAGAAAAAGTGTATCCATCCACTTTGCCATTTTTGCCGAGGAAGAAGAGAAAATAATTATGAGATAGAAGTTTGAGAAATTTGGGAGATGAGTGAAATTTGATGTGAGAATTTATGGAAAAAATGAGGAGTATTTATAGAGTGAAAAGAGAGAGATAGAGTCGTTGGGAGTGGAGTGTTACCGTTTTGAATAGTAGTAGGATTTGAAAAAAAAGTATGGTAGGTTTTGAAAAGAAAAGGGGTGTAGAATAAAGCTAGGATTTGAAAAGAAAGAAAGAGATTTTTGAAAAAAATAATATAGTATAAAAATAAAAATTAGTGGGAAATAAAACCAATAATAATTTAATTGTTACCAGTATAATCTGAAACCCGGACTCCGCGCCTGCAAATTTTAATTCTGTACCAACTGTGTTAGCATTAATTATCTGAAAATAAATCTCAAATAAACAGTGTATGAAGTGATAAACAGTATTTGGCGTTTATGTAAGAACAAATTTAACAGCGAACCAAAATACTGTATAAAAAATTCTAAAAATTGAATATTTATAAAATCAGGATATTTATGAAATAAAAATCCAAGATTGTATAAAACTCCAAATTTTTAGACAGAAGTCTTTTGACTTCTCTTTGAAAAAAAATGCGGGCAAATTTTGGGGTATAACAATAATGATCATAACACTTAGAAAATGATGGGATCTCAGAGGTCAAAAATTGGGGTGCAACAGATGCCCCTATTTAAGTTTCTTCTATCCGGAGACACGATGATTGTAAATCTTCGTTTCGACGTGATTGAAGAGACTTAAATATATATAAAAACACAATTTTTGAACTTGAGATGCAATATAATGCTTATGATTATGAATGCATATGATTTCCACGAGATGGAAACAGGACACCACAGGGGAGAAGTAAACAGACTCCGTTGGGGAAAAGGTATAAGTCATCCAGGAATAGAATCGGACTTCACAAAAGAAAGAAACAGTCGACAGAAGCTTTCAAGATAAAACATGATTGAACTTTGAGAAGAGAATATCTGAGGCATACATGAATGTGGCTACATAAAATGAATATCAA
The DNA here is from genome assembly GCF_029867415.1 of Vicia villosa. Lineage (NCBI taxonomy): Eukaryota > Viridiplantae > Streptophyta > Magnoliopsida > Fabales > Fabaceae > Vicia > Vicia villosa. The sequence goes on along the minus strand of NC_081181.1, from coordinate 55,004,554 downwards.
GGTAAAACATGATTGGACAACATCAAATGACAATCAAGGTAAAACATGATTGGGCAACATCGAATGACACTCAAGGTAAAACATGATTGGGTAATCATCAACGGACAATCAAGGTAAAACATGATCACAGGTCCATCAAGGTAAAACATGATTGGATGTCATTAAGGATAATCAAGGTAAAATATGATTGGATAATCATCAACGGACAATCAAGGTAAAACATGATTAGATAATCGTCACAGATCCATCAAGGTAAAACATGATTGGATGTCATTAAGGGATAATCAAGGTAAAACATGATTGGGTAACATCAAATGACAATCAAGGTAAAACATGATTGAAAAATACCAAATGACAATCAAGGTAAAACATGATTAGAGAATACCAAGTGACAATCAAGGTAAAACATGATTAGAGAACACCAAGGTCAATCATGGTAAAACATGATTTGAACTTTAAGAAGAAAATATCAAAAGCGTTTTAAGATAAACCATGAATGCAGCAGCATCAAACGACAATCAAGATAAAACATGATTGAACTCAGAGACATTCAAGAGTGACATTGAATGAGGTAATAACACTTTATTGGGAATTGGGACATCCATAGAAGCTTTGAATAAAAGGTGACAAAGTTCTGAAAAATTGTCAGAACAAACAAGACATATCATGAAGAATATCAGATAGATACAGACAAAACGAATCAAAAGGATAAATTTGTTTGGGTAGGTGCCAAGTAAGTTGGAATTTGATCTCAAGGTAAGATGTTGACAACAACAGGACCTTAGAAGAATGTAAATGAGCATGATTTTGTTTTTATGCATGATGTTAAAGTTTTCTATGCATGATGATTGCTCAATGCAATGTAGTTATTCATGACGACTGGGATTGACTCTTTTGTGAGGCAAGATTGGAGCTTTGATTCCTCAACACAGGAACTCTAAAAAAAATCCGCTTGGAAAGAAGATGCATGAACAAACTTCTTGTCACACTGATAACTGTATCAAACAAATGATCCTTTGAGAATAACTGATAAACTAGGCTTGAGTATTGCTGAAGAAGATTGCCCCTGATTGAGTAATTGTTGCAAGTTAACTGATCATGGCTTCAGTTGAACTATGTTGGGGATGAACTGATCACGGATTCAACTCTTGAAATGAATGTTGGGAAGACTTGCCATAGTATACATCTTGAAGAGGATATTCTGATCAACAAATCTTGATTAAACATCTGAACAACAGGATCTTGAAGGAACGTGCCCCTGATAGGATCACTGATCAAGTTTCTCGACTGTTTGAACTTCCCGAAAGATAAGTACTTACTTTCAAATAAAGTGTTCATTCAAGAATGGTAATTTTAATGCAATGCTCAAAACATATTTTTGAAATCAAAATCACTTTATAAAGAAAATGGAATCACTGGTTAAAACATAAAGGTTAAAACAATCAACGTGAAAGATAAAGCAAAGATATGGTATCAACATAAATGATTGGTAAATCTCTTGGGAGTCAGCTTACGCAACCTTGTTGTAGTATGCTTTCAAAATAAACCTTGCTTCAATTAGGGCTTTTGAAGGTTGTAACGTGGTCAGGTTCACGGTTTAAAAAAATAAAAGGTATAAGGCTCAAAATTTTTGTAACCCACCCCATCTCCGTGATGATCTTCATTCCTAAACTCAGTTAATTCAAAATATACATTCAGGTTCTAAGAGACTTCTGCAATTTTATCCGTTGTAATGATGAAAGTTCACAAGCCAAGAAACTTGGAGATGCCAGTCACTTCTTCCTTTTGATAGTCACAACATTTTGTGGTTCAAGAATTTATTGACTTATCTCTCCTTTTTTTTCTTTTGATATCCCTAATTTTTGCCTGAACTGTTGATTTTGAACTTACAGTCAGCCGGATGCCTTAATTTTGCCTAAGCCATTTTTTGATTTTGACTTAGCAGGCTTTTCTTTGATTTTCTTTTTTGATACATTTTTTTGAAAGATAGTGACTATCCTACTTATTGGCTTTTGATTGGCATCTCCGACACTTCTTTGATGTATGTGGAGGAAAGCCTGTGATTAAAACACTTGTTAAAAGGTGCATTAAATGATTCTCTTAAAATAGAATGCACAACCAAATTAACTGGGAACTACCCTGCCCCGGGTTAAAATGTGGGTTATTTCGTACAGAAAGAAACACCAACTTCTAGGCTCAAAGGGGTTGACAAGGGATTAACTTCCTTATTTCTCCAGTGTTTGGCGATTGAAACAATGCCTGTACATCGTCAGCAAAGTTTTACTTGAAAGCATACAGTTCGACAACTTGGGTATTTCGTTGTCATCATCCTCCATCCAATCTTTGCATAAAACACAAGTTTGATAGAGAAAGCAAAATAGGAGAAAGGTTTTGTAAAAGAAGAATGAACATAGACATAGTAGATGAAAATGAATTCAAACATACAATGCTCATTTCATTAAAATTAACATTCAGGAATGAAAAAAAAGTTTAAAAGCAAACAATACAACTGAGGAAATGCAAACAGTAGGGAAACATCTTTCTAAATCATGGTCTGCTGCCCCTTGATGGAAAGGACAATGAAAATCAGACCTAAAACCTTCTGGAAGTGGATTCCGAGGTGGAAGAATCAGCTCGATGGTAGACAGACAACTTCGAAGATGGAGATATACAAGGATAAGTTTCATGGATAAGCTGGATGTATGTATGCAAATGATGCATTTGTTGTTTATATTATTTGAGTTTCAAAGAACTTAAGATATTAATTTGCAAACATTCAAGCATTGGATTAAAGCATTGATCAAGTTATCATCAAAATCAATCATCCATTTTGGTGGATTAGAGTTTTCACCCCATCAACACCCAAGATCCATTGAGTTTGATGAAACTTACGATGTTTACAAAAAAAGACCTCTGAGTTCATTGGAAATCAAAGGAAAAGATTTTTATGAATGTATGAATGCATGAATGCCACATATATAGATAAAAGTGATAAATCAGGAAACATAATTAATAAACACTAACAGCTCCTGCTGTCACACATGGATGTCATGACATCGATCATGACATTCACTACACAACCTGTATTAGCTCCACACATATATGCAACCTGCCAAAAAATAATTGGTAGAAGTGGTAGGCTTTTCTATAAATAGAGGAGTGTGTGTGGAGGTTGAAGTATCAAATCTTTTTTTCTTACTTCCAATAGTTATAAATGGATTCAGTTTGGGCTGTAGTGTTTTTTGAGGAAGATAGTCACATGAGGGTTTGTCTGAACCCACATTCGGATTTCAAGAGAATTGTTAGAGCCATCAACACCGGGTTTCGTCAACTGGATGGTCCAACCAGGAAAGTTAAACAAATAGATTATTGTTGTCCATACATTACGTTGACGGATAATAACCCAGAAGGCACCTACATGTATTATTGGGATCATGTGAAAGACGATGTGGATGTGGATCTAATGTTTTGGACACACAGTGGAGAAGTTAGTCGAGGCGTTGAAAATCCACTTGTTCTAGCGGTAATTCTTGAGTAGTTTAAATTTTGTATTGTGTATGATGTGGTCAGACACATCATACTTGAAAATCCTCTTGTTTTGTGTTATTTTATTGTTGCAATGTAATTCCGTGTTCTACCAGTTGTTGTAGTGCTTTCCAAGTATAATTTGCAAATGTTATTATGGTGTAATCAAACCTTGGATTATTTAATTATAATTGATGTGGTTGTTGTGTTTGTTGTGGTTGTTGCAAACATTAAGTAAGCTAATAGACATTTATCATTGTGCGTTTGTCTTCTACAATCAATTTGGAATCTTGAGACAGACATAGATCAGTGTGCGTCTGTATAGTCACATCATCCTAAGACAGACATAGATCAGTGTGCGTCTGTATAGTCACATCATCCTGAGACAGACATAGATCAGCGTGCGTCTGTCTAGTCTCGACATGTTGGAATCTTGAGACAGACATAGATCAGTGTGCGTCTGTATAGTCACATCATCCTGAGACAGACATAGATCAGCGTGCATCTGTCCAGTCTCGTCATGTTGGAATCTATTGACTGACTCTAAATTACACAATGCAAGGCTGTAAGCATGTTGATAAATAGTGCGCAATAGAGCATTATCTTATCCTATATAAGACATCCAATATTTCTAAACATTACAACACACACAAACAATATTGCCTATTATCACCTGATATTACAACACCCAAACCCAAACACTAACCCGTAACAATGACTTCACCTCCCCAATACTTGGTAAATGCCCATCTAAACAGTGAGACTTACATATCTGAAACAGCCGGTTTTCTTATGAGAAACACTCAAATTGTGCCATTTTTGTTAAGCAAAAAAGCCACCTTTATATCCTTCTATCAACGACTTCAGGCTAAGATTGCAATGGGTCCTATTGCAAACATTGTCTACCAGTATCCTTCTTTCAATAACAACAACACCGTCAAGTTTTATGAGATGGAGATTGCAAATGACAAAGACCTCCAGAATATGTTTGCTAACCACGAATATTCTAGCTTCGAAACCATCGAGCCGTACATTACTATACAGGTTGAGACACAAGAACCTCATATTGTTCAGTCGCAAGTTATTGACCCATCCGTCAACGAGCAAGAAGAGGTTGATGTCATAGATGAGGAAGAAGAAGATCTGGAAACTGAATTTGACTACATGGTCAACGAGGAATTCGAAGACGAACAACACATGTCGGTGCCTCTAGCTCATGTGCATGCACCCCATTACATATGAGTAACTTGAACTTACAAGGTGACGAACCATTATCCGATATCTTCTTCACCCCGTACATCCAAAGTGACGATGAGTTAAAGGAAGCAGACAAGTTTCCTTCTAAGTAGTCATGTCTTAGAACAATTAAAAAATGGAATCACTGGTTAAAACATAAAGGTTAAAACAATCAACGTGAAAGATAAAGTAAAGATATGGTATCAACATAAATGATTGGTAAATCTCTTGGGAGTCAGCTTACGCAACCTTGTTGTAGTATGCTTTCAAAATAAACCTTGCTTCAATTAGGGCTTTTGAAGGTTGTAACGTGGTCAGGTTCACGGTTTAAAAAAATAAAAGGTATAAGGCTCAAAATTTTTGTAACCCACCCCATCTCCGTGATGATCTTCATTCCTAAACTTAGTTAATTCAAAATATACATTCAGGTTCTAAGAGACTTCTGCAATTTTATCTGTTGTAATGATGAAAGTTCACAAGCCAAGAAACTTGGAGATGCCAGTCACTTCTTCCTTTTGATAGTCACAACATTTTGTGGTTCAAGAATTTATTGACTTATCTCTCCTTTTTTTTCTTTTGATATCCCTAATTTTTGCCTGAACTGTTGATTTTGAACTTACAGTCAGCCGGATGCCTTAATTTTGCCTAAGCCATTTTTTGATTTTGACTTAGCAGGCTTTTCTTTAATTTTCTTTTTTGATACATTTTTTTGAAAGATAGTGACTATCCTACTTATTGGCTTTTGATTGGCATCTCTGACACTTCTTTGATGTATGTGGAGGAAAGCCTGTGATTAAAACACTTGTTAAAAGGTGCATTAAATGATTCTCTTAAAATAGAATGCACAACCAAATTAACTGGGAACTACCCTGCCCCGGGTTAAAATGTGGGTTATTTCGTACAGAAAGAAACACCAACTTCTAGGCTCAAAGGGGTTGACAAGGGATTAACTTCCTTATTTCTCCAGTGTTTGGCGATTGAAACAATGCCTGTACATCGTCAGCAAAGTTTTACTTGAAAGCATACAGTTCGACAACTTGGGTATTTCGTTGTCATCATCCTCCATCCAATCTTTGCATAAAACACAAGTTTGATAGAGAAAGCAAAATAGGAGAAAGGTTTTGTAAAAGAAGAATGAACATAGACATAGTAGATGAAAATGAATTCAAACATACAATGCTCATTTCATTAAAATTAACATTCAGGAATGAAAAAAAAGTTTAAAAGCAAACAATACAACTGAGGAAATGCAAACAGTAGGGAAACATCTTTCTAAATCATGGTCTGCTGCCCCTTGATGGAAAGGACAATGAAAATCAGACCTAAAACCTTCTGGAAGTGGATTCCGAGGTGGAAGAATCAGCTCGATGGTAGACAGACAACTTCGAAGATGGAGATATACAAGGATAAGTTTCATGGATAAGCTGGATGTATGTATGCAAATGATGCATTTGTTGTTTATATTATTTGAGTTTCAAAGAACTTAAGATATTAATTTGCAAACATTCAAGCATTGGATTAAAGCATTGATCAAGTTATCATCAAAATCAATCATCCATTTTGGTGGATTAGAGTTTTCACCCCATCAACACCCAAGATCCATTGAGTTTGATGAAACTTACGATGTTTACAAAAAAAGACCTCTGAGTTCATTGGAAATCAAAGGAAAAGATTTTTATGAATGTATGAATGCATGAATGCCACATATATAGAAATGGTAACACAAACATGGTGCACATAAGGTAGGTTCCAAAATTCAACGTCACGAGCATGAGGTCAAAGAACCAAATATGGGATAGTACTAGGGTTAATCACCTGCATAACATGTTCTACTGATACGTCAGAGTCCACATTCTTCTTTCGGATATTACCGGCTTGCACAACTAAACTTGTGAGCCAATAATATTCTCAAGAAAAACTCGTCTGAGTGTGGCTCTCCGCATGACAACTAATCCAAGTCTTCACCTGAATAGTTTCTGCGCCACAACCTAATAAGGCCAGGATGGGTTGGGGTTCTACGGCCAACTCAGCTTCTACAGTTCAATGAAAGCAATAATGTCTTCGCAACTGAACTTGCTAAACATATACTACCAACAAGGAACCTCCACTGAGCGGAAGGATTCTCATGCCAGCTTTTTAAGGACTGAACTCCTTGTATGCCATACATGACTATACCCTCCACCTAATTCTTATGTGTACTTAATCCGGGTTAGGATTTGTCCATAATGTATCTCTTGTAACAGAACCACACATATATCCAGAATAGCAAAAAAATAACAAAATAAACAAGTATAAGCAAATATTAAAGTGAACAAAAACTCTAAGGTAACCCCTCTTTTAAAAAGATTTTTCAAATCCCCAGCAGAGTCGCCAGTTCTGTAACTCGGTTTTTTGAGGCGAACTGACTCCTTGCTCTTTTTTTTCCTTTTGTTTTTTTTTATTTTTTATTTTTGCAAGAGTCGCCACCGACTTTTATTTTATCCAAAAAAGGAAAGGCATAAAAGAACAGGAAAGACCTTTTGACAGATTTTGGGTTCGGGGGGTTGGTTATACAAAGGGAAGGTTTTAAGCACCCTTTGTATCCATGGTTATCCATGGGCTCTTAATTGCTTAGCTCACTTTTTTAAATGCTTTGTTGATTTGAAAATAGAAGAAGTGAAGATGGACAATAGGTCACATAGGTCTCTGAAGAGTTTCACCGGGAATAATGCCCTTCAAATACCAGATGCAAGTTTTGAAAATAGATGAGAAGTTTTGAAAATACGTTGCTTGAAAATGGAAGTGTTTGAGCAAGCAATTAGGAGTTACTTACTCTTAATTTATAAGATCTTTCCTGTACGTTAGCAAAATAGACAAATAAAAATAGCAGAAACATAAATAATATGTCCAAATGGACAAAGAGAAAATAACAGAAACATAAATAATACGTCCAATTGGACAAAGAAAAAAATAGCATAAACATAAATAATACGTCCAAATGGACAAAGAGAAAATAACAGAAGCATAAATAATATGTCCAAATGGACAAAGAAAAAATAGCATAAACATAAATAATATGTCCAAATGGACAAAGAAAAAAAATAACAGAAACATAAATAATATGTCCAAATGGACAAAGAAAAAATAGCGGAAACATAAATAATATGTCCAAATGGACAAAGAAAAAATAGCGGAAACATAAATAATATGTCCAAATGGACAAAGAGAAAATAGCGGAAACATAAATAATATGTCCAAATGGACAAAGAGAAAATAGCGGAAACATAAATAATATGTCCAAATGGACAAAGAAAAAATAGCAGAAATATAAATAATATGTCCAAGTGGACAAAGAAAAAATAACAGAAATATAAATAATATGTCCAAGTGGACAAAGAAAAAATTATATAAATAATATGTCCAAATGGACAAAGAAAAAATAACAGAAACATAAATAATAAATAATAAAATAAAGCATAAAGCAAGAAATATAAAGGACAATATAATAAAATGCGGAAATTAAAGTCAATTGTTAGTATGTTAGCACGTGAATCATCTTGAAGCTAGTCAAGTATATTCACGATGTTAGTGAAGATCGATGGTGAGTGAATGATGATCTCGGATTTAAAGTTAATGAAAATTTATCAGAAGCTTGATAGAATCATAGCGACTACACGATAAATTTCCAAAAGTCTTAAATCAACTGCATACAATCTCTGCCATATTTGATCTTTTATTCTCATTCGGGACAAAGGAAAAAGATAAGAAACAATATCAAATAATATACAAAAATAAATATAAAACAAATTAAACTTAATTCATTCTTTTTGTGATTTTTTTTTTGGAATTTGATTTTAAGTTAATTAACAAGCTAATTAAACAAATAATTATACAAATAATTAAACTTAACAAGAAAAATATTATTTTATATGTCAAAAATTAGATTATAAAAAAATATAAACCTAAATCTAAAAGGAAAATATTTTTGGAGTTTTTTGATTGGTTAAAAATAATTAAAAAGCAATATTTACATAATTACTAATTAATTAAGCAATATAAATTAATTATGAAAAGAAATAAAATATTTTTATGTTAAAAATTAAATAAACATTTTATCAACTTAAAACTAAAATTAAAACATTTTTTTTTGAGAAATTGAAAATATGCATAAATATGGAGTTTTTAATTCATGAACTCCTAACACTACTACATATTAAAAATTACATTGTACTTACTCTATGATGTTCCAAGAGTGGAAAAGAGTGATTGAAATTGATTGAAAGTGGCTATTTGAATGTGCCTTGATTTTTACAAGTTTATTGAAACTTTTGGAAAATATAAAACTTATGCTATGGCTTTGGTGTTTGTTGTTGTGCTCTCCTCTTGTTTCTCCCTTTTTTTCCTCCTTTTGAATGAAGAAAATGAAGTTCTATTTATAGGCAAAGAGTTTGATCTTGGAAGCCTTGCAAGTGGAAATTGTCATGATTGATTTTGTGGAAAAAATATGATAATGGAATATTTTCAATGAGTGTATTTCTTAACCATGGTTAAAACACTTAAGTATTATTCTCTTCAACCTTGCAATAATATATTTAAGCATCTTGAATTGGTCTTGATTGGCAACCATAAGCATCTTTGATAATATCTTTGAATTATCTCACTTTAATTAAACTTTAAATGAATAAAATTTAATTAAAATGAAATAAAAATGTCATGAATCATGGATGGGTCGTGGATGCCCTTTAAACATATGAGAATCAAGATTGAATCACAAAAGAATTGGCCTTTTTGAAAAAAAATCAAATTTTGGTCATTACTTCTTTCATGCATTTTTCCAAAAAAGGTCAACTTCATCAAGGCATATCTCCCTCAATTTTGATCCTATGAAAGTGTTCTTTAACTTTTTGGAAAGCCCAAGATGTCCTCTACAAGCCACTTTGGAAGCGTTTTTGCATTTGGAGAAGTTATTTTGATGATATGGGCTTTGACAAAAAACTGCTTTTTGTTGACTTTCAAAATGACCCGTAATGTTTTGGCTTATATCTCTTAGGCGGAAGCATTTCTTGACCTTGGTCCCAACATCAAAGTTGTAGAGAATTGAATTTCCTTGAGAATGAGCTTTGGTTGGAATTTTTCTGATAAATTATGAGAGAGTTATGGTCGGTCAAAGTTCAGTTGACTTTTAGCTAAAAAACTCTAATTTTGCAATTTTGAGTTTTGTCGATTTCTGAACTTTTCTTGATGAATTATGATCAACCATTGATCACATGATGAATCTTTTGAAAAAATATGGATGTTGACAAAAAAATTGCATTTTTGACTGTCTGTTGACTTTTTGGTCAAACTGGTCGTCTGTTGACTGTTTGAGCTGTTGACTGTGCGTCTGAGCGAATCGAAGTTTGAAAATTTGTCTGGTGGTATTTTGAGACATATGGAGATCCATGAAATCCATTTGAGGTCTCAAAAACTCATTCTCCTGAAAAAGAAACAAAAACCTTAGTTAGGGACTGTTTGTGTAGGAGACAGTTAGGCGTACCTGATTTTTGTGCAGTGTTGAGTCTCTGTTGACCACGTGATTATCAGAAGACTTCTAGAAAAAAATCTTGGAAATTTGAAGTGCAAAAAAATTGATTTGACTGATGGTACAAACACGGAGAATTGCGCTGATAGCGGGTTTGACTGGTAACTAGCTGTCCGGGTATTAACGTAACAGTTAAAGTGAAAATTCAACAGTTTAAAGTTAATTTTTTTTCTTTTTTTGTTTTTGTTGTGTTAATGGTGAAAAATTTATTTACCTGAGCTGTTAGAAAAACACAAACATAATAAATAAATAAAATATACTGTACGCGAACGAAAATACCGATAATAACCTTGAAAAAAAATATTTAATGCACAGAAAAATAAATATTTAACACACATAATATTATCTTGATAATTAAACTACCGTACGACAGATAGTACAACATTTAATACTAACAGTACAAATATTACATTATATAATGAACAGTACGACAAATAAAATAAACGGTACACTATTTGAAAGCGACAGATACAACAAACTTTAAAAATGACGATTAATAATCCATGCTATGAACAACAGAAAATAGATGATCGGAAGTGTAACCATCGCAGGTCCGCATTTTTCAGGACTATGCAGACAGAAGAAGGACATGATCACCGTAAAAATAGTGATGACTATAAGAAAAAGTGTATCCATCCACTTTGCCATTTTTGCCGAGGAAGAAGAGAAAATAATTATGAGATAGAAGTTTGAGAAATTTGGGAGATGAGTGAAATTTGATGTGAGAATTTATGGAAAAAATGAGGAGTATTTATAGAGTGAAAAGAGAGAGATAGAGTCGTTGGGAGTGGAGTGTTACCGTTTTGAATAGTAGTAGGATTTGAAAAAAAAGTATGGTAGGTTTTGAAAAGAAAAGGGGTGTAGAATAAAGCTAGGATTTGAAAAGAAAGAAAGAGATTTTTGAAAAAAATAATATAGTATAAAAATAAAAATTAGTGGGAAATAAAACCAATAATAATTTAATTGTTACCAGTATAATCTGAAACCCGGACTCCGCGCCTGCAAATTTTAATTCTGTACCAACTGTGTTAGCATTAATTATCTGAAAATAAATCTCAAATAAACAGTGTATGAAGTGATAAACAGTATTTGGCGTTTATGTAAGAACAAATTTAACAGCGAACCAAAATACTGTATAAAAAATTCTAAAAATTGAATATTTATAAAATCAGGATATTTATGAAATAAAAATCCAAGATTGTATAAAACTCCAAATTTTTAGACAGAAGTCTTTTGACTTCTCTTTGAAAAAAAATGCGGGCAAATTTTGGGGTATAACAATAATGATCATAACACTTAGAAAATGATGGGATCTCAGAGGTCAAAAATTGGGGTGCAACAGATGCCCCTATTTAAGTTTCTTCTATCCGGAGACACGATGATTGTAAATCTTCGTTTCGACGTGATTGAAGAGACTTAAATATATATAAAAACACAATTTTTGAACTTGAGATGCAATATAATGCTTATGATTATGAATGCATATGATTTCCACGAGATGGAAACAGGACACCACAGGGGAGAAGTAAACAGACTCCGTTGGGGAAAAGGTATAAGTCATCCAGGAATAGAATCGGACTTCACAAAAGAAAGAAACAGTCGACAGAAGCTTTCAAGATAAAACATGATTGAACTTTGAGAAGAGAATATCTGAGGCATACATGAATGTGGCTACATAAAATGAATATCAAGGTAAAACATGATTGGACAACATCAAATGACAATCAAGGTAAAACATGATTGGGCAACATCGAATGACACTCAAGGTAAAACATGATTGGGTAATCATCAACGGACAATCAAGGTAAAACATGATCACAGGTCCATCAAGGTAAAACATGATTGGATGTCATTAAGGATAATCAAGGTAAAATATGATTGGATAATCATCAACGGACAATCAAGGTAAAACATGATTAGATAATCGTCACAGATCCATCAAGGTAAAACATGATTGGATGTCATTAAGGGATAATCAAGGTAAAACATGATTGGGTAACATCAAATGACAATCAAGGTAAAACATGATTGAAAAATACCAAATGACAATCAAGGTAAAACATGATTAGAGAATACCAAGTGACAATCAAGGTAAAACATGATTAGAGAACACCAAGGTCAATCATGGTAAAACATGATTTGAACTTTAAGAAGAAAATATCAAAAGTGTTTTAAGATAAACCATGAATGCAGCAGCATCAAACGACAATCAAGATAAAACATGATTGAACTCAGAGACATTCAAGAGTGACATTGAATGAGGTAATAACACTTTATTGGGAATTGGGACATCCATAGAAGCTTTGAATAAAAGGTGACAAAGTTCTGAAAAATTGTCAGAACAAACAAGACATATCATGAAGAATATCAGATAGATACAGACAAAACGAATCAAAAGGATAAATTTGTTTGGGTAGGTGCCAAGTAAGTTGGAATTTGATCTCAAGGTAAGATGTTGACAACAACAGGACCTTAGAAGAATGTAAATGAGCATGATTTTGTTTTTATGCATGATGTTAAAGTTTTCTATGCATGATGATTGCTCAATGCAATGTAGTTATTCATGACGACTGGGATTGACTCTTTTGTGAGGCAAGATTGGAGCTTTGATTCCTCAACACAGGAACTCTAAAAAAAATCCGCTTGGAAAGAAGATGCATGAACAAACTTCTTGTCACACTGATAACTGTATCAAACAAATGATCCTTTGAGAATAACTGATAAACTAGGCTTGAGTATTGCTGAAGAAGATTGCCCCTGATTGAGTAATTGTTGCAAGTTAACTGATCATGGCTTCAGTTGAACTATGTTGGGGATGAACTGATCACGGATTCAACTCTTGAAATGAATGTTGGGAAGACTTGCCATAGTATACATCTTGAAGAGGATATTCTGATCAACAAATCTTGATTAAACATCTGAACAACAGGATCTTGAAGGAACGTGCCCCTGATAGGATCACTGATCAAGTTTCTCGACTGTTTGAACTTCCCGAAAGATAAGTACTTACTTTCAAATAAAGTGTTCATTCAAGAATGGTAATTTTAATGCAATGCTCAAAACATATTTTTGAAATCAAAATCACTTTATAAAGAAAATGGAATCACTGGTTAAAACATAAAGGTTAAAACAATCAACGTGAAAGATAAAGCAAAGATATGGTATCAACATAAATGATTGGTAAATCTCTTGGGAGTCAGCTTACGCAACCTTGTTGTAGTATGCTTTCAAAATAAACCTTGCTTCAATTAGGGCTTTTGAAGGTTGTAACGTGGTCAGGTTCACGGTTTAAAAAAATAAAAGGTATAAGGCTCAAAATTTTTGTAACCCACCCCATCTCCGTGATGATCTTCATTCCTAAACTCAGTTAATTCAAAATATACATTCAGGTTCTAAGAGACTTCTGCAATTTTATCTGTTGTAATGATGAAAGTTCACAAGCCAAGAAACTTGGAGATGCCAGTCACTTCTTCCTTTTGATAGTCACAACATTTTGTGGTTCAAGAATTTATTGACTTATCTCTCCTTTTTTTTCTTTTGATATCCCTAATTTTTGCCTGAACTGTTGATTTTGAACTTACAGTCAGCTGGATGCCTTAATTTTGCCTAAGCCATTTTTTGATTTTGACTTAGCAGGCTTTTCTTTGATTTTCTTTTTTGATACATTTTTTTGAAAGATAGTGACTATCCTACTTATTGGCTTTTGATTGGCATCTCCGACACTTCTTTGATGTATGTGGAGGAAAGCCTGTGATTAAAACACTTGTTAAAAGGTGCATTAAATGATTCTCTTAAAATAGAATGCACAACCAAATTAACTGGGAACTACCCTGCCCCGGGTTAAAATGTGGGTTATTTCGTACAGAAAGAAACACCAACTTCTAGGCTCAAAGGGGTTGACAAGGGATTAACTTCCTTATTTCTCCAGTGTTTGGCGATTGAAACAATGACTGTACATCGTCAGCAAAGTTTTACTTGAAAGCATACAGTTCGACAACTTGGGTATTTCGTTGTCATCATCCTCCATCCAATCTTTGCATAAAACACAAGTTTGATAGAGAAAGCAAAATAGGAGAAAGGTTTTGTAAAAGAAGAATGAACATAGACATAGTAGATGAAAATGAATTCAAACATACAATGCTCATTTCATTAAAATTAACATTCAGGAATGAAAAAAAAGTTTAAAAGCAAACAATACAACTGAGGAAATGCAAACAGTAGGGAAACATCTTTCTAAATCATGGTCTGCTGCCCCTTGATGGAAAGGCCAATGAAAATCAGACCTAAAACCTTCTGGAAGTGGATTCCGAGGTGGAAGAATCAGCTCGATGGTAGACAGACAACTTCGAAGATGGAGATATACAAGGATAAGTTTCATGGATAAGCTGGATGTATGTATGCAAATGATGCATTTGTTGTTTATATTATTTGAGTTTCAAAGAACTTAAGATATTAATTTGCAAACATTCAAGCATTGGATTAAAGCATTGATCAAGTTATCATCAAAATCAATCATCCATTTTGGTGGATTAGAGTTTTCACCCCATCAACACCCAAGATCCATTGAGTTTGATGAAACTTACGATGTTTACAAAAAAAGACCTCTGAGTTCATTGGAAATCAAAGGAAAAGATTTTTATGAATGTATGAATGCATGAATGCCACATATATAGATAAAAGTGATAAATCAGGAAACATAATTAATAAACACTAACAGCTCCTGCTGTCACACATGGATGTCATGACATCGATCATGACATTCACTACACAACCTGTATTAGCTCCACACATATATGCAACCTGCCAAAAAATAATTGGTAGAAGTGGTAGGCTTTTCTATAAATAGAGGAGTGTGTGTGGAGGTTGAAGTATCAAATCTTTTTTTCTTACTTCCAATAGTTATAAATGGATTCAGTTTGGGCTGTAGTGTTTTTTGAGGAAGATAGTCACATGAGGGTTTGTCTGAACCCACATTCGGATTTCAAGAGAATTGTTAGAGCCATCAACACCGGGTTTCGTCAACTGGATGGTCCAACCAGGAAAGTTAAACAAATAGATTATTGTTGTCCATACATTACGTTGACGGATAATAACCCAGAAGGCACCTACATGTATTATTGGGATCATGTGAAAGACGATGTGGATGTGGATCTAATGTTTTGGACACACAGTGGAGAAGTTAGTCGAGGCGTTGAAAATCCACTTGTTCTAGCGGTAATTCTTGAGTAGTTTAAATTTTGTATTGTGTATGATGTGGTCAGACACATCATACTTGAAAATCCTCTTGTTTTGTGTTATTTTATTGTTGCAATGTAATTCCGTGTTCTACCAGTTGTTGTAGTGCTTTCCAAGTATAATTTGCAAATGTTATTATGGTGTAATCAAACCTTGGATTATTTAATTATAATTGATGTGGTTGTTGTGTTTGTTGTGGTTGTTGCAAACATTAAGTAAGCTAATAGACATTTATCATTGTGCGTTTGTCTTCTACAATCAATTTGGAATCTTGAGACAGACATAGATCAGTGTGCGTCTGTATAGTCACATCATCCTAAGACAGACATAGATCAGTGTGCGTCTGTATAGTCACATCATCCTGAGACAGACATAGATCAGCGTGCGTCTGTCTAGTCTCGACATGTTGGAATCTTGAGACAGACATAGATCAGTGTGCGTCTGTATAGTCACATCATCCTGAGACAGACATAGATCAGCGTGCATCTGTCCAGTCTCGTCATGTTGGAATCTATTGACTGACTCTAAATTACACAATGCAAGGCTGTAAGCATGTTGATAAATAGTGCGCAATAGAGCATTATCTTATCCTATATAAGACATCCAATATTTCTAAACATTACAACACACACAAACAATATTGCCTATTATCACCTGATATTACAACACCCAAACCCAAACACTAACCCGTAACAATGACTTCACCTCCCCAATACTTGGTAAATGCCCATCTAAACAGTGAGACTTACATATCTGAAACAGCCGGTTTTCTTATGAGAAACACTCAAATTGTGCCATTTTTGTTAAGCAAAAAAGCCACCTTTATATCCTTCTATCAACGACTTCAGGCTAAGATTGCAATGGGTCCTATTGCAAACATTGTCTACCAGTATCCTTCTTTCAATAACAACAACACCGTCAAGTTTTATGAGATGGAGATTGCAAATGACAAAGACCTCCAGAATATGTTTGCTAACCACGAATATTCTAGCTTCGAAACCATCGAGCCGTACATTACTATACAGGTTGAGACACAAGAACCTCATATTGTTCAGTCGCAAGTTATTGACCCATCCGTCAACGAGCAAGAAGAGGTTGATGTCATAGATGAGGAAGAAGAAGATCTGGAAACTGAATTTGACTACATGGTCAACGAGGAATTCGAAGACGAACAACACATGTCGGTGCCTCTAGCTCATGTGCATGCACCCCATTACATATGAGTAACTTGAACTTACAAGGTGACGAACCATTATCCGATATCTTCTTCACCCCGTACATCCAAAGTGACGATGAGTTAAAGGAAGCAGACAAGTTTCCTTCTAAGTAGTCATGTCTTAGAACAATTAAAAAATGGCACATGGCGCACAACGTTGATTTTGAAGTAGATCGTTCAAACCTGGAACGGTATGTAATCACTTGTAAAAATCCAGAGTGTGGCTTCAGACTGTTGGCTTCTTATAGAAAGAGAAGTAATGCCTGGGTCATAGGGTCGATTATGCAACAGCACACATGTGTCAACCCTAACACTTCCCAGGATCATACGAAGATCAGTGGAGATCTTATCTGTCAGGAGATCTTGCCTCTCATAAGCTCTGATCCGTCTTTGAAGGTCAAAAATATTATCTCGCATATCGTTACAGCCTACAACTACACTCCATCTTACAGAAAGGCGTGGGTTGCAAAGACAAAGGCAATTGAAAAAGTCTACGGCAATTGGGAGGAGTCATACAAAAATCTTCCCCGCTACCTTACTGCACTACAAACTTACGCACCTGACACTGTTTCTATTCTAGAGACACCGCCCGCACATGCCCCGGATGGAACCCCTGTCCAAGGAAACGGAATATTCCATCGCCTTTTTTGGGCATTCAAACCTTGCGTTCGAGGGTTTGCATATTGTAAACCAATACTTCAAATAGATGGAACATGGTTATACGGCAAATACAAGGGAACCATGCTTATGGCGGTTGCACAGGACGGGAACAACAATATATTTCCAGTGGCGTTCGCAATTGTTGAAGGTGAAACTACCACGGCTTGGATTTTCTTTCTAAGAAATCTCCGAGAACATGTTGCTCCCCAGCCTGACCTCTGTTTAATCTCTGATAGGCACGCTTCCATTGAGAGTGCTTATAACAATCCAGCAAACGGATGGCATGACCCACATTCAACTCACGTGTATTGTATTCGCCACATCGCCCAGAACTTCATGCGGGAGATCAAGGATAGGCAGCTCAGGAAGGCCCTGGTCAATGCTGGTTATGCATTAACCCAACCTACATTCCAGCATTATCGGAGTGAGATTGTACTGACAAATCCAGATGCGGGAACTTGGATAGATAACCTTTCCAGGGAGAAATGGACAAGGGCTTATACAAAGGCGTGCTATGGGGCCACATGACGACAAATATGGTAGAATCCATGAATGGAGTTTTGAAAGGCATTCGTAACCTTCCTATCACTATACTAGTGAAGGCAACCCACTTTAGGATGACTTCGCTATTCTCAACGAGAGGCAAGAAGTGGAGTGATGTTAGACAGTCGGGCCAATTGTTTAGTGATAGTTGCATGAAATTTATGCAAGAGCAATCGACAAAAGAAAACACTCATCAAGTAACTACTTTCGATCGATTCAACCGCACCTTTAGTGTTCGCGAAATAATTGACCACAATGAGGGTTTGCCAAGAAAACAATATTGGGTTCTGCTAGACAACCATTGGTGCGACTGTGGAAAGTTACAAGCTTTCTGTATGCCTTGTTCACATGTCATAGCAGCATGTGCATTTGCGCACCGCGACGTAATATCACTATTGTCTCCAATTTACAAGGCTCAGACGTTGCTCCGAGTTTACAGTGTTGCGTTTCCAGTGGTGGCCAAGGAGGATTACTGGCCTGAGTATGATGGGGAGGTAGTTTGGCATAATGACACAATGCGGCGAAAGAAAAAGGGTCACCCCAATAGTACGCGGATTAGAACCGAAATGGACGTCCACGACAAAATGGAAAGAAAATGCAGCATTTGTCGTCAGGTGGGACACAATAAAAAAAGATGTCCTAGTCGTGGCTCGACCTCGTCGCAAGTTTAATCTACTTTGTAAATTTTTTTTGCGACAATGTATCAATTTCGTTTCCCACCTCTTGTAACCTTTCCTTAGTCTTTCATCAATAAAGTGTGCTTTATTAAAAAACTGAAATCGACAACACAAACATTATTTAGGGTTAATAAGAATTTTACGAAATCGATTTATCGGACATTTTTACGAAAAATAAAAGACCGGAATCAAAAACTTTGCGCGAAAAAACACAAAAGGGATTATTTTTAAAAAAAATACCCCAACACATAGGAGCCAAATGAAATGGTACCTATGTGTTGAACCATGAGATTATGCGCCAAATGGTTTGGCTAGGAATCTTTTGCCCTATTTTTTTAGTGTTTGCGCCAAATGGTTTGGCTTGCAGCACACTAATGCGCCATTTCATTTGGCGCATTCACCTTTCCGGTGTCCCAAACCTAGACAGTTTGGTAAATAAATTGAAAACATGGTTTTTTTTTGTAATTTTTTTAAAACATGGTTATTTAAATTTTTTTCTATGATTCATGTTCGTTTAGCGTCTAAATTTTAGAGTATTTTCCTCAAGATGTAAAATATAAGTGGTTCAAACAATAGAAGTGTGTATTAAAATTCCGAGTGATGAAGAAAAAGAAAGTTTTGGGATTATTATTGGAAGTTGTTGGAGTTGCGGGATGGTGATGTGGGTGGTAAACAGCATCAACGGTTGCCGAAGGAGGAGCCGGAGGGTGGTCGTCAGCAGCAACAATTGTCAACGAATGAAGCGCGATGATGGTCAAGTTGTCTACGAGAGATGAAGCAGTTGGTGACAGCCCATACGGCAATGGATGGCCGTCCATGCTATTTACTTATTGTTTTATCCTTATTTTAGTTTTAGTTTGTTTTATTTTTTATTTTTTATTGATAATAGTTAGAAATTTATATTTAACATCTATTTTTATTTTTAATTTTTGTTTTATATATTTTTTTAATAATTTTTTTAGTTATTGTTAAATAGTGTAGTGCTACTGAGGTATTTTCTTGTTGTTTATATGAGGCTAAGGATAGAAAAGACATCGAGAGAAACTCTAAAAGTAGTCAGTTAGTATGGTTAGCAAAGAAAAAGATAAGAAGAAAAGAGTCATGGTCAATCCACCGAGGCAGATAATGGGAGACTATTGCAGGAGAACAGACATTGGGCGGATATCTCACGGGTTTCAACCAACTAATCCTACTACTTTTAACATTAAAAATGTTATCCTTGCAGGTTTGAGAGATAACCAGTTCGAGGGAAGTTCTATTAAAGATACTTGGGAGCATCTGGCTCAGTTTCTATGAAACATCTTCTATGTGCAACCTAGATGGAGTAACTAAGGGTCAGGTCAAGTTGAGGTTGTTTGGGTTTTCTTTAATTGAAAAGCAAAAGACTGGCTACATTGTTTACCAAGTGGAACCATTAAAATCTTA
This sequence comes from Vicia villosa, assembly GCF_029867415.1. NCBI lineage: Eukaryota > Viridiplantae > Streptophyta > Magnoliopsida > Fabales > Fabaceae > Vicia > Vicia villosa. Next base: position 54,984,477 of record NC_081181.1, on the reverse strand, counting down.
ACTGAGTTAGAAGACAAGTTTTTAGAAAGATTTTTCACTACTTCTCTGTTTGTGGAAAAAGGCTGAAATCTCCAATTTTGAGCATGGTGATACGAAATCTCTACAAACCTCATGGGAAAGATTTAAATTGTTACTAAGGAGATATCTCAATCACAAAATATATATATATATATATATATATATATATATATATATATATAACATAGAGCATACGCAAGTTATCACTAGAGGTTTGAAAGGTCAAACAAGAATGCTTCTTGACACCTCAGTTGGGGATCCAATCACAACAAAGAATGAAGACGAAGTGAAATAGTTTATAGAAAAAATATGTCAAAATGAATACTACTCATGAAGTGAAAGAGGAGTCGAGCCAAAGGGTGTTGTTAAAATGGATTCAAATAGTGTAGTGTTAGCTCAGCATGAGGTTATTTCAAAACAGTTAGCTACAACAACCATTGTACCATATAATGTGAGTCAGGTTTGGGCAATAAGGTGTGATTTATGTGGGAAAGGACATGCAAATGCAAACCGTGTACCAGAGGTATTTAAAGAAATGGCATATTATGCTAAAAAAATTCAAAGAGGTAACTCTTATTCTAATACTTATAATGTAAGTTTGAATGATCACTGGAACACAAAATGGAGTAACAACCAAAGAGCTCCTCAAATATCTCAAGTTCCTCAAGCACCACAACAAATGAAACCATCACTACTTGAAGAGGCCTTAACCAAATTCTTGAAATCCACTCAAACAAGTTTTGAACAAGTTAGCAAAATGCAAGAAGACGTGTTTAAAACTTAACAAGAGATGGCATAAAGTTAAATCACTATGAGCAAGAACACTGAAGCCTCTATAAAAAATTTGGAAATGCAAATCAGTCAATTATCTCGACAAATGGCAGCACAAGTTATATCGAGTGGGGGATTCATTGGTAACAACATGGATAAGCCAAAAAATAAAAGTTAGGTCGAGAAAAAGAAGTGGTAGTCGGGAAGGATTTTGAGAGAAATTTTGACAGAGAAAAAAGTGAGGTAACTAGTGAGGATGAAGTTAAATGATACACCCTCGACGAATTCATAGATAAAAACTCATCTTGAGAAGAACCAAGAAACAAATCTTGAATGAAGTCAACCCGGAGCTACCTGATTACATCAAACAACCTTACTTGATTCTGAAAACCTAAAAAATATATGGAAGTTGAACAATTCTAAAATTTATGGAGATGCTAACAAAGATATAGGTTAACATTCCATTTTGAGAATTTCTTGAGCAAATGTCGGTTTATGCTAAATTCATGAAAGTGCTCTTATTGGGAAAGCAAAAGTTGAAATATGACGAGGACATCGATTTGGCGGAAGAGTGCAATGCTATTATTCAAAGAGAGCTTCCACAAAACTCACAAATCCAGGTAGTGAGGGAGTGTAAAACACTTAGAAAGGGGGGATTGAATAAGGGTTATTTCTTTTGGAAAATAAAAAATAATGAACACAATTATTTTTATCCTGGTTCGTTTGAACTCAAACTAACTCCAGTCCACCCTCACAGGTGATTTACCTCCACTGAGGATTTAATCCACTAATCAAAAACTGATTACAATGGTTCTCCATTTAGATCAACCTCTAAGTCTTCTTGAGTCTACAGATTACAACTTGATCACTCAAGGAATTTTGATTTACAAAGCTATAATCAAATACAGAGATTAATGATGCTTCTAAAAAGCTGTAATCACTAAGTGATTTTTCTCTTAGGTTTATAATCTAGAACTCACTAAAAATACAAAAGTATGTGAGCTTGAAGATGAAGATTACTTGCTTTGTTCAAGAGCTTTTGCGTGAGAAAGATTCAGAGTGTATTGTAAGTTGTAACATAAGCTCTCTAGCCTTTTTCTTGGGCTGACATGTTCCTTTTATAGGCGTGAGAATGTGACTGTTGAACAATTCTGCATTTAATGCTTTGCGTGTACAGTACACGCTGCATTTAATATTACATGCTTTTGTCAACTACCTCGAGCATTGCTTCAACTGCTTTTTCTGACTTTGCCTTTTGTAGCCATGCTTCTAACGTTCTTTTTATCAGACAGACAGACTAGCCTTTCTAGATTTTCATCATTTGCTTTCTTCTGGAATCAGACTATGTGATTTGCTGTGTTCATCAGAGTTTCCAGTGTTTGGTGCAAGTTAGGACTTCAGCGCTTCAGACTATGGAAGTTCCTTAGAGCGTGATACCTTCAGATCTTCAGAGCTTGCTTCTAATAGTCATGATCTAATAACTTTAAGACCATGTTTTGATGTCTTCAGGACCATGTTCTAATGTAGCCATCCAGAACATCTGGGTCAGAGCTTCTGAAAGATAGGATATTGCATACTCTTTTACACTTTTCCTGAAATGGAAAAATTAACTTATAGAGTACCACATTGTCTTATACAAAATTCATTTCTAATGTTATCATCAAAACTAGAAAATATGATCAGAATATTTCATGTTCTAACAATCTCCCCCTTTTTGATGATGACAAAAATATATAGAATTTATATGAATTTGTATCCAGAATAAATATGAAAGTGACAGCAAACAGATATAGCAATGCAAACTAATCAGAATGTATAGAATAATCTCCCCCTGAGATTAATAATCTCCCGCTGAAATTAATACCAGATGAATTTAATATAAAAGGACTTCCCTGAGTATTTTCCATTTCATAAGAGACTTTAAAGTTAAGCTTTATCTGAAGATGATTCAGAGCTTCCTTTTAGAGCTTCCTTTGGACAACATTAAGGCTTTGAATTTTCTTTAGAGAACTAGTGTATCAGAGCATCAAATTTTGTTTGCTTCAGATCTTTGAAATTTCATTCATAGATTTTAAGATCTTCAGAGCATCAAAATACGTTTCTCCTCTAATTGAGATCTTCAGAGCATTACATTCCTGGAAAAAACTTTCAGATGCAGAACTTTGCAATTTTTGTTAAAACAAAAAATGTTTGAGACTTAAGCCTGACAACTGATATAATAAAATCAATTCAGTAATACGTTTCTCCCCCTTTTTATCAGACATCAAAAAGAATAATAAAGATTCATATGAAAACAAATAATGAAAGGGAAAAAGAAATATTTCATTAATGATCAGAAGGAAAAACAAAACAGATGCAGAAAGAAAACAAAATAAACAAGTCCTAAAAACAGAAAGACTATGAAAGCTTGGAGGCTAAGAGGGCTAGCATTTTCTTGATCTCAGATGTATCTTCAACTTGCTTCTTAGAATTCTCTTCAGACTTCTACATCCAAGTTCTGATCTCTTGATTGGTGTCATCTTGCCTTACTAGATGGTTAAACAAAGCTTCCTGATTCTTCTGGAGTTCCTTCAGAGTATTCCACACTTCAGAACTTGAAGGAGCTTCAGATGATGAAGGAGTTGAGGCTGATAGAGCAGCTGGTGGAGCAACAGGATTAGACTCAAACCAAGAGAAGAGAGTTTCTATGTCTCCTGCCAGAAGAACAAACTCCTTAGGAGCAAAAGGAGATTGTTTTGGTCTCCATACCACCATAGGCAGAGGCTAATCAATCTCCATCTCATCAGATTCAAAATCCATCTCATCAGCTATAGAGGATTCTGCCTACACAATCTTCCAAGTCCAGACATTCTGAAGTTCCTTCCAATTGCCAAAGTCCAGAGCCAGGCCATTAGGAGCAGGAGCTTTAGAAACACAAACATTCTGAAGATCCAGAACATCAGCATGCAGATCCTTGGAGAAAGCGTTCCAGAGCTTTCCAACAGCTACATGATCTAGCTTATGATCATAGGCAGCCTTCAGATTTTCCACCCAATTTCGTACCCTGTAGTTAAACAACTGAAAACATGTATCAACAGAGGGCGGGGTTGAGTTGGGTCTAATGATGGTACTAGGATCTTGGGGGTTGAAAATAAGGTAAGGTGCAGAAGGTCTGTCAGGAAGGAGAAGTGGAGTGGTTGAGATGGGTGAAGATTTTGCTTCATGATCAGAGTCTAATACGACGACTGCTGGATCAGATGAAGGTGTTGGGTTGCGAGGGTTGCGAAAGAGAGAATCATAGGATGGAGAGGATGGGTCAGAAAAATCACATAAGATATGAATGTCTACTACTGGTTGGGTTTCATATATTGGAGAGGCTGGTTGAAGTTGAGGTATAGAAGATGTTGGTTGAGGTTGGGGTGCAGAAGTTTGAGGTTCAGAGGGCGGAGGTTGTGTAGTGGAGAAAATGTTTTCAGAGGGTATGGTAGGGAATATGACCGTTAGAGGTGGAGGGTTCAGAATGATTGGTTCAGAAGGTTGAGCAGGTTGTTTTCCATTGGAAGAGGTGGAGGTAGATGATGGGAATTTAGAAGATTGTTTTTGTTTTGGGGAAGGTTTTGGTACAGGTTCAGATTCTAGAATAGAGTCATCTATCGAATCTATATCATCTATCAATTGTCTAATAGATTCAAATGATCTAGGTATTTTCAGGGATTATGGGTTATCTGTTGATACAGTTTCAGAAATATTAACAGGTACAGAATCAGAAATTGAAATTCCGGTAAGACAGAACTCAGATGTCATATATGGATGTCGTGACATCTGATCTGACATTATAAAACAGACAAGGTAGGAAAAATAAAACAGTGCAAAAAATAAAGAACACAACAGAATTGTTCACCCAGTTCGGTTCAATCAACCTACTCTATGGGCATACCAAGCCAGGGATGAAGTCCACTATTAGCAGTATCAATTCAGAGCTAAACTCCCAGTTTACAACTCCTCACTTAATCACTACCCAATGACCCCTCTACCTAGGTTCTCCCTAGATATGGAATATCTTTATTCCACTCCCAATCATAGCAATGATGTCTAGCAGTCAACAACCCTGCCACTGCATCGACGACCTAATCACCGACATTCTAAATACACAAATAAACATAACCCGGAGTTGCTTAACAGCTTCCTCCAAGAACACAACATCTCTTACCTACAGGCTTCGAGATTCACACTAAACTTCTCTTGCTTAACAGCTTCGAGAATCACACAAATCAGTGACCATCCCACAACCCGGGTGGTTCACTTACACGACTAACCCTAAAAAACTACATCTTGTTAATACTCAGTGTCATACCCCAAAATTTGTCCATCATATTTCAGTCCATCTTACTTTCAAATACTCAAGACTATGCAAGAATTAGGCTCACTTACCTGTCTCCTAAGCAACAAGCCTTCAACTAGGGTTTTCTCTCTCCCAATGAGAAATCAACTACTGATACCTCAAGTGGACTCCATGGCCTCTCATGTGATTCAAAGGATCCTCACCTCAAGTTTCAAGCTCGGATTACTAAGATTGCTCAATCAACAGCTCAAATGGTCAACAATCGACTAGTTTGACCTAAAAGTCAAATATGGTCAAAATACAGTCAAAACTCCTGATTTTTGGTCAACATCAACATTTTAATGTTAGATTCATCATTTTATCAAGAGTTGGTCATGATTCATCAAGAAAATCTCCAAAATCATCAAAAACCTAAGTTTCTAAATTAGGGTTTTTAAGGAGAAAGTCAACCCAACTTTGACTGATCATATCTCCCACATGCTTTATCATAAATTCCCCAACCAAATCTCAATCTCAAGGAAATTCAATTATCTACAACTTTTATGTTGGGCCCAAGGTCAAGAAATGCTTCCGCATAAGAGATATAAGCGAAAACATTACAGGTTCTTCTAGAAGCTCGCAAAAAGCAGTTTTTTGTCAGGAGCAATATCATCAAGATAAACTCTCCAAATGCAAAAAAGATTCCAAAGTGGGTTGTAGAGGACATCTCGAGCTTTCCAAAAAGTCCTAGAATACCTTCATATGATAAATATTGAAGGAGTTATGACTTGTTGAAGTTGGTCAATTTTGGGTGAGGTGCATGAAACAAATAAGGGCCAAATTGGATTTTTATTGCAAATGGGCCCAATATTTTTTGGTCCAAACTTGTTTCTAATGTTAATAAGAATCTCCAAGTCCATTCCCACGTCCATATGATTTTATTTCATTTTTATTTGAATTTTTATTCATTTAAAATGCAATTTAAATCAAATGATTGAAGGAAAATAATAAAGATTTGATTTGGTTTTATATTCCAATCAATTTCAATCACTCAAAGGGCCATAATATGAGACAAATTCGTGAAAACTCAATGGAGCAAGATTAGATTCAAAAATAGCATAATTTGCATGATTGAAAAATCTAATCTCACTTATTTCAATCACTTGGATTTGGCCAATATTTGTTGCCCTAATTCATCCATTATATAAACACACCATGTTCAGATACAAAAGACAAGGTTTGCTGCCACGAAACTCTAGCCAAAAGAACCATAAAAAATCTTCAAAGTTTACAAAAACTAGGGCAAGCAAAAAACGATTGTAGCAGCCAATCTCAATCAATCTTTTAGGTTGAAACGTTTTCCTGAGGTAAAACACGGTGAGGACATGTCGTTAAACAAGGCTCATGTGATCTGTAACGTTGCATCATTCCCTTTATCCTCGTAAACGTTTGATTTCTTATATCATGCGTATTAAGTTATTCTAACGAAATCTAACCACATATTTGTGATCTTTAGGATGCTTAGAGTTTATTTGAATCATCGTTTCTAAGTGTTTGCGCAGGGGTAAGAAAACACCATTGTTGAAGCTCCAAGCTTCGATGCTTGCGTTTTCGGGGTTGCAGGTGCCATCTGTTAAAAATAATAACGCCATTGAATTCTTCATGGCCAAATTAGGTCAACTGGGTGATTTCATGCGTCGTTTAACGTCTGTATACGAGTATTAATTTTTCAGAACGTCTGCTATGAAACCTGCACCAGAAATCGTAGCTATTTTGTGGTAACAACGCAACAAAGCTTGAGTGGCCAAAGGATGAAGATGAAGGTCCACGTAGCGGGTCCCACGAGCAACGCGTGGAGAATCGCGAATGGCCGGTCAACATTATTCAGTCCTCTCTCTTGTTTTTATTATTTTGAATGGGCAGTCTGGATCCCACTTTGACTTTGGGATGCTCCTCCTTGAAGAAAATCTGGACGTCATCAACAGGAGTTCTTCTGGTCAGAATTTCGTTTACCACTCTGGGCGGAGAGGTAACACTGTTAATCTGCTTCATCTTCTTCAGAGTGTGAGCAGTCAGAGTGCTCCAACATGTAGCTGCCAGATCCTGAACTGCTCCAGCTTCTATCAGAGAATCTATCAACCCAGATTCTGTCAGAATATCTGAGATGAGCCTTCCCAGAGGGATGATGTTCCTCTTGATCTTCTGATTTTTCAGCTTTACTTGTTCACGAGAGTCCTTCACATGATTCCACATATGCATGAACAGAAGATGAGGTAGATCAATCCTCTAGCCCTTGCCTATGCAGTATAGAAGGTACTGTTGATCCTGGTTGATGTAGGTGGGAGAAACTATAGCCTTTCGGTGATGAATACACCCTAGAAGAATCTTAGCCCTGATTCTGTAGGGGGCCTTCAGATCCTTGGTGTTGGTTGAACCTTGCTCTGTTGTAAACACTTCAGAGTATATTGCATCCCAGTCAATTCTACCAGCAACTTCTCCAGTCACACCACCCAAACCTTTAAGATTTAGCAACTGCCTTATTAGGTTTTTTGTGATGGAGATTTCTTGACCTAAAATGAAAGAGATAATGGCTTTAGGAGTGAGAGTTGCATGAATCCAAAATTCTTTCACCAAATCTGGGTAGACAGGCCCAATGAGACGGTCAAAGAAGTTTTCCCAGCCTTGAACCATCATGTTTGCTTTCAAATTGAAATCATGTTCTCTGAGGTTGTCAAAATCTACCATAAGTTCACATAGAAATTCCAGTTCTGCAGTTGGAATGGGACATGTTCTTACAGGAGGAGTGAACTTTGGTGGTTGTTGTTGCTGCTGCTGAGAAGGAGTTGGTTGCACTGATGATGAGGAAGCCATTGAAGAGAGATTGAGTTTTCTGGTTTTAGGTTTAGGGTTTTGGTAGAGACAAAAGAGAGAAGAAAAATGCATAAAACGAAGAAGGAGAGAATGAAAATAGGCAAAATGAAATTGAAACAAGAATATAAAGAGGATTTGAAAGAAAATGCAATAGAATTATGAATGATAAATGGTTACAGAATATGCATGAATGATGAATGACATTAATAGGGAGTAACGTATGATTTGAAAAGATTTTGCACAGTTACCTAGGGCGGCGTCTCATCAACTGCACGTATGCTTGTCTCTTCAGATTAGATGAATACATGGTCATCATCTTAGGGGTAACTGGTGACAGTTGTTTTGCTTTAACAGAAGTTCTAAGTCATACTAGGCACATGAAACATTAGTGATAACAATTTCAGAGTGAACAAACACAATCAGAACATCTGATAATAAGAAAAAATAAATAAAAACATATTTTTCAGACTAAAAACATATCAGAGCTTCACAAGCACTTCATTTTGGGAATAAATCCATACCAATAATCTTCAGAATGAACTTAAATCTATCTTCAGCAAGGGGTTTTGTAAAGATATCAGCCCATTGATGGTCTGTATCTACAAAGTTTAAAGAAAGAACACCCTTCTGAATATAATCCCTAATAAAATGATGTTTAATCTCTATATGCTTAGCTTTAGAATGTAAAATAGGATTTTTAGAAAGACAAATAACACAAGTATTATCACAGAATATAGGAATGTTACTCTCATATATCTGATAGTCTTCTAGCTGACTTTTCATCCAGAGCATCTGTGTACTACATCCAGCAGCAGTTACATATTCTGCTTCAGTTGTAGACAATGCAATTGTGGCTTGTTTCTTGCTGTACCAGGAGATCAGATTTCTTCCCAGAAACTGACAGCTTCCAGAAGTATTTTTCCTTTCAACTCTATCTCCAGTGTAGTTAGCATCACAATAACCTACTAAGTTGAATTCTTCAGATCTTCTGTAAGACAAACCAACGTTAGTAGTACCTTTCAGATACCTAAAAATTCTATTAACAGCAGTTAAGTGAGATTCTCTAGAATCTGATTGGAATCTAGAACACAAACAGATACTAAATAAGATGCCAGGCCTAGAAGCAGTCAGATAGAGAAGAGATCATATCATACCTCTGTAGATCTTCTGATCTACCTTCTTACTTACCTCATCCTTACCTAAAATGCATGTTAGGTGCATTGGATTTTTTGCTTCCTTACAATCTGATAATTCAAACTTCTTCAGAAGTTCCTTGACATACTTCGTCTGATGTATGTAAGTCCCTTCAGAGGTTTGGTTTATCTGAATGCCTAGAAAGAATTTTAGCTCTCCCATCATGCTCATTTCAAACTCTGCCTCCATAGACTTAGCAAAATCCTTTCCAAGAGAGGCATTAGATGATACAAATATAATATCATCAACATAAATTTGGCAAATTAAAATATCTTTTTTAAATGTTTTACAGAAGAGAGTTATGTCTACTTTTCCTCTTGTGAAACCATTATCTAGAAGGAAAGAACTTAATCTTTCATACCAAGCTCTGGGAGCTTGCTTCAGACCATATAATGATTTCTTAAGTTTGAAAACATGTTCTGGAGACTTAGAGTCTTCAAAACCAGGAGGTTGGTGAACATAAACTTCTTCATCTATATAACCATTTAAAAAAGCACTCTTAACATCCATCTGATACAGAGTGATGTTATTCCGAGGGGCAAATGAAATTAATAATCTTACAGACTCTAACCTGGCAACTGGTGCAAAAGTTTCATTATAATCAATACCTTCTTGTTGACTATAACCTTGAGCAACCAGTCTGGCCTTGTTTCTGACTACTTCACCTTTTTCATTTAGCTTGTTTCTGAAAACCCACTTTGTTCCAATAATGTTAAATCCTTTAGGTCTTGGAACCAGAGCCCACACATCATTTCTTGTAAACTGATTTAGCTCTTCTTGCATAGCAATTATCCAATCAGCATCTTCCAGAGCTTCATCAACAGATGTTGGCTCAATCAAAGACACTAATCCATACAGAGACTCTGCGCTGTTCTTTAGAAATGATCTTGTTCTTATGGGATCATCTTTCTTTCCAATAACTACATCCTCTGGATAAGCTGAGTTGATTCTTGAAGATCTTCTGACTATTGGTTCTTCAGATATTCTGAGATTCTCTAAAGAAGCAACAACTTTATCTTCAGAATCATTCTTTCCTCTGGGTTCTTCATGATCTGGATCAGAGATGTCTATATCTGCAAAATTCTCATTCTGCTTTGGCTTTTCAATGCCAAGCTTATCATCAAATCTGACATTGATTAATTCCTCAACTATTAGAGTTTCAGTATTGTATACTCTGTATCCCTTAGAGCGTTCAGAATATCCAAGAAGAAAACACTTCTGAGCTTTAGAATCAAACTTGTTCAGATGATCCTTAGTATTCAAAATATAACAAATACATCCAAAAGGATGGAAATATGAAATGTTGGGTTTTCTGTTCTTCCACGATTCATAAGTAGTCTTATTTAGAATAGGTCTATGGAGATTCTATTCTGAATATAACATGCTGTGTTAATTTCTTCTGCCCAAAAATGTTTAGCCATATTAGTCTCATTGATCATGGTTTTAGCCATTTCTTGAAGAGTCATATTCTTTCCTTCTACAATTCCATTTTGTTATGGAGTTCTAGGACAAGAGAAATCATGGGCAATACCATTTTCTTTGAAATAAATTTCAAAGAATATGTTCTCAAATTCACCACCATGATCACTTTTGACTTTTATGATTTTACACTCTTTTTCAGATTGAATCTGTTTGTAGAAATTAAAGAACACAGAATGTGAATCATCCTTGTGTTTTAAGAACATTAACCATGTCCATCTGTTGTAATCATCTACAATGACCAATCCATATTTCTTGCATCTGATTGATGCTGTTTTGACAGGACCAAACAGATCAATATGCAGAAGTTCTAAAGGCCTTGAAGAAGAAACAACATTTTTAGATTTAAAAGCAGATTTTGAAAACTTCCCTTTCTGGCATGCTTCACAAAGAGCATCTAATTTATATTTCAGATTAGGGAGACCTCTGACCAGATTGAGTTTGTTAATCTGAGAAATTTTTTTCATGCTAACATGACCCAATCTTCTATGCCAGACCCACTGCTCGTCGTTAACAAAAAGAAGGCAAGTAACCTGCTGGTTTTTAAGATCTGAAAGATCAATCTTATAAATGTTGTTCTTTCTTTTGCCTGTAAATAGGATTGAGCCATCCTTTTGACTAACAGCTCTACAAGACTTTTGATTAAAGATTATGTCATAACCATTGTCACTTAATTGACTTATGGATAATAAATTATGAGCTAATCCATCAACTAGCAGAACATTAGTTATAGAGGGAGAGTTACCAATACCAATAGTTCCAGAGCCTATGATCTTGCCCTTCTGGTTCCCTCCAAACTTTACGTCTCATCCAGATCTAACTTCCAGACTTTGGAACATAGACCTTTTTCCCGTCATGTGTCGTGAGCATCCAGAGTCCAACTACCATGACATGTTTTTCCTTTGTGCTCTTAAGGAGATCTGCAACATGAATTATTTTATCCTTAGGTACCCACATTCTCTTGGGTCCTTTGGGGTTAGTTTTCCTCACGTTCTGATTGAACTGAGATTTAGCATAAGAAGTATTAGATTGTGCAACAGAATATTTCCTAGTGTGTGTGACATGGAAATTCTTAGGATGTGATGTGTATTTAATACCATGTGAATGTCCATACTGAAATTGTTTATACAAAGTTTTGTATTCAATAATCATCTTTTCAACAGGTTCCAGTTTATGTGGAACATTGCCCTCATATCCTATACCTATTCTTTTATTTCCACTAACACCATATATCATACAGGCCATCTGTTGGAATAGAAGTATCTGGACTATAAGATGTTTTTAGAGTTTCAACATCTTTTGTTAGTTTTAAAACTTTTTCTTTGAGTCCAAAATTTTCTATCTCAAGTTTCTTAGTTTCAGATGCAAAGGCCTTTTTGAGACTTTTGTATTTGATACTAAGTTTACTTTTAATTTCAAGAAGTTTTGAGAGACTAGAAACAAGTTCTTCTCTAGTTAGATCGGAAAATACCTCTTCAGAATCTGAGTCAGAGGCAGATTCTTCTTCACCATCTACAGTTGCCATGAATGCTATATTTGCTTGCTCATCTCTAGAGTTAGACTCTTGATCAGAGGAATCTGAGTCATCCCAAGTAGCCATCATACCTTTCTTCTTCTCAAATCTTTTCTTGGGCTTTTCTCTCTGAAGCTAAGGACATTCATTCTTGAAGTGTCCTGGTTCTTTGCATTCATAACAGACTATGCTTTTCTTTCCAGATCTTCTGGGTCCAGAAGATTCTCCCTTTTCAGGTTTCTTGAAACTTTTAAATCTTCTTTGCTTGCTTTTCCAGAGTTAATTTATTCTTCTAGAAAGAAGGGACAACTCATCTTCATCTTCAGATTCTGAGTCGTCAGATCTTTCTTCTTTAGCCTGAAAAGCGTTAGTACAATTTTTATTGTTAGATTTTAAAGCAATAGATTTACCTTTCCTTTGGGGTTCATTTGCGTCAAGTTCACTTTCATGACTCCTTAGGGCGCTTATGAGCTCTTCAAGGGATACTTCGTTTAGATTCTTAGCTATCTTGAAAGTTGTAAGCATTGGTCCCCATCTTCTGGGCAAACTTCTGATTATCTTCTTGACATGGTCAGCTTTAGTATAACCTTGGTCTAGAACTCTCAGTCCAGCTGTCAGAGTCTGGAATCTAGAAAACATTGCTTCAATATTTTCATCATCTTCCATCTTAAAAGCTTCATACTTCTGGATGAGAGCCAGAGCTTTGGTCTCCTTGACTTGAGCATTTCCTTTATGAGTCATTTTCAAAGATTCAAAAATATCATGGGTTGTTTCCCTGTTAGTTATCTTCTCATACTCAACATGAGATATAGCATTTAACAATATGGTTCTTGCTTTATGATGATTTTTGAAATCTTTCATTTGTGCATCACTCATAGCTTGTCTGCTGATTTTGACCCCATTAAGTTCCGGATGTTTGTAAACATCCAACACTAAGTCCCATAGGTCACCATCTTGACATAAAAAGTAGCTCTCTAGCATATCTTTCCAATATTCAAAATTTTCACCATCAAAGACTGGTGGTTTGTTGAATCCATTGAAGCTATTGTTACCATTGTTGTTTTGTTCAGTAGGAGGTGGTACTGGAGTTGCCATTTGCGTGTTTTTCTCCTGAATCTTTTGTCTAACACTGTTAAGTGTTTGCACCTAGAACCAATGCGCTCTGATACCAATTGAAGGAGTGAAAAACACTTAGAAAGGGGGGATTGAATAAGGGTTGTTTCTTCTGGCAAATAAAAAATAATGAACACAGTTATTTTTATCATGGTTCGTTTGAACTCAAAGTACCTCCAGTCCACCCTCACAGGTGATTTACCTCCACTGAGGATTTAATCCCCTAATCAAAAACTGATTACAATGGTTCTCTACTTAGATCAACCTCTAAGTCTTCTTGAGTCTACAGATCACAACTTGATCACTCAAGGAATTTTGGTTTACAAAGATATAATCAAATACAGAGATTAATGATGCTTCTAAAAAGCTGTAATCACTAAGTGATTTTTCTCTTAGATTTATAATCTAGAACTCACTAAAAATACAAAAGTATGTGAGCTTGAAGATGAAGATTACTTGCTTTGTTCAAGAGATTTTGCGTGAGAAATATTCAGAGTGTGTTGTAAGTTGTAACGTAAGCTCTCTAGGCTTTTTCTTGGGCTGACATGTTCCTTTTATAGGCGTGAGAATGTGACCGTTGAACAGTTCTGCATTTAATGCTTTGCGTGTACAGTACATGCTGCATTTAATGTTACATGCTTTTGTCAACTACCTCGAGCCTTGCTTCAACTGCTTTTTTTGACTTTGCCTTTTGTTGCCATGCTTCTAACGTTATTTTTGTCAGACAGACAGACTAGCCTTTCTAGCTTTTCATCATTTGCTTTCTTCTGGAATCAAACTTTGTGATTTGCTTTGTTCATCAGAGTTTCCAGCGTTTGGTGCAAGTTAGGACTTCAACGCTTCAGACTATGGAAGTTCCTTAGAGCATGATACCTTCAGATCTTCAGAGCTTGCTTCTAATAGTCATAATCTGATAACTTTAAGACTATGTTCTGATGTCTTCAGGGCCATGTTCTCATGTAGGCATCCAAAACATCTGGGTCAGAGCTTCTGAAAGATAGGATATTGCATCCTCTTTTACACTTTTCCTGAAAAGGAAAAAGTAACTTATTAGAGTACCACATTGTCTTATACAAAATTCATTTCAAAAGTGTGTCAAACTCTATGTTAAAGCAGAATAATCTTCTTCATGTTCGTAGCATTACTATGAATCTAATTTCAGTCTATAAATTTGTGAATGATAATAATGTGTGCTTTGAGTTTCATTCTAACAAGTACTATGTTAAATCATATGCATCTAGCTTTGTGTTGCTCGGATGGTTCCTTGATGAAAGTGGATTATACTGCTTCAACAACCTAACTTTAAAACCCTCTCACAGTTCCATATCCAATCAATCCCAAAACATGTACTCAATTATCAATAACACAACTTATAACCTTATGACTGATAATGTTGTTTCCCCTACAAATAATATTTCAATATGGCATTCTAGACTAGGGCTTTCTCACCCTAAATTTGTTAATAGTGCTCATGCATAATGTAATATTCAATTGAATAACAAGAACTCCACTAATTTTTGCAACGCATGATGTCTAAGAAAATCGCATAGCCTTTATGTTCCTTTATCTCTAACTAAGTATAGCGGTTCTTTTATGTTGATTCACCCTAATTTATGAGGGCCATCACCTTCACCGTCTAGTGGTGGCTAGTCTTACTATGTTTCTTTTGTATATGCATTTATAAGTTACACTTGGAGTTACCTGTTGAAAGAAAAACATGACACGTTGGCTACTTTCAAATTGTTCCAAAGTTGTGTTAAGACACAGTTTAATGCAAACATCAAAGCATTCTAGTTAGACTTTGATGGTAAATTCAGGCCATTTACAAAATATCTTAATGAACTTGGCATTATGCACATGCTTACATGTCTACATACATTTCATGAAAATGGGGCAGTAGCAAGAAAGCATATGAAAATCATGGAAATAGGTCTTACTTTGTTAGCTCATTCCTCATTATAAACTGAATTTTGGGATTACAACTTTACAACAGTAGTTTACTTGATTAACAAGTTACCTACATCAACATTACCAAAATTTACTTCACCTTTCTTTGCCTTGCAACACAAGCTAGCAGAGTACAAGGCCCTAAAGGTGTTCTGATGTTCCTGCTATTTTCACTTGAGACCTTATAATCAACATAAGTTGGACTTCAGGAACTCAAAGTATGTGTTCTTAGGAGTCTCACCTACACATAAAGGATACAAGTGCAAGAACGAGGAAGGTATAAATTTCATTTCAAAAGATGTAGTATTCAATAAAGTAGAATTTTCCTACCTTGCACTATAGTCTAGCACTCACAACTGTCTCTTGGAAAACTTAGACCAATTTCATGATAGCTCCTCATTACCTCTAGCTTTATGTAGTAGACCTCAACATGTACTATTTGATCAAACTTACCTTACCACACATATTTCACAATAAATGAACTTAA
The DNA here is from genome assembly GCF_029867415.1 of Vicia villosa. Taxonomy (NCBI): domain Eukaryota; kingdom Viridiplantae; phylum Streptophyta; class Magnoliopsida; order Fabales; family Fabaceae; genus Vicia; species Vicia villosa. The sequence goes on along the minus strand of NC_081181.1, from coordinate 54,968,784 downwards.
CCTACCAGGGTAAGAGCCTTAGATTGTGCTAGACTGATTTCACCATTCCGAACTTGATCTAACTCCTTCAAATTAAGCCTTACCATATTCATAATCATTCTAGGTCTAATCATAGCTTGCTTCACAAGTCACCTCAAGAAAGTGCAAGTACCATTTCCTGCTCTCATCAGTACATGTCTCATCCCTCAGAGTCATTGTCTCTATCTTTTCATAGTCAACCCCTAAATACCTCACTCATTATTAACAATCATCCAATGATTACAAGAGCTAAAACAGGAAAATCTAAACAAAAAGCATTCCTAATCCACTCAGAACCCACCATCACAAAGCATGCTTTATACCAACCTGAGTGGTTTGAAGTGATGCATGTTGAATATAACTCTCTCTTAAAGAGTTTCCCATAGAATTTAACTAGTCTCCCATCACTTGAAAAATTCATTGGTTGTGAGTAGGTCTTGAAACTCAAGGAAAATCCAGATGGGAACATTAATAAATGCAAGGCTAGACTTGTAGCAAACATTTTTTATCAACAACAATGGTTTTACTTGCGTAAACTTTTTCCCCTGTATTCAATACTACCACAATTAGAGTCATCATGTCTTTGGATTTGACATATGAAGGTAGAGAAAAACACAAGAAACGGAGGTTTGAATTCGGTTTTCTAAATAAAATTCTTCTATAAAAACTATTCACCACAATCAATGAGATAGATAATAAATGAAGGAAGAATGACACGTTTGGTTTGTACAAGTTCACCTTAGAAAAGGATAATCTTGTCCACCCGCCAAGGTGATTTCTCCTTAGAAAAGGACTTAATCCACTAATCTTGAAAGATTATATACAACCTCTAAGAGTCTAGAAAGACTCCTTAGCCCTCTCATGTAAACAACCTAGTCACTTGAGGAATACAAATTTCAACAGATTTACAAATGAAAATATTTACAAGATATTGCTTCTAAATAAGCAGATTGAAACAAAAATCTAAGAACAAATGATAACACAACTAATGAGCAACATCTTTATGTTCTAGATATTCTAAGAATTGGATTTCTCACAACGAGGTGTTTAGAAACAATCTCTTAAAGATTTTTTTTCTCTTCTTTTTCTCTTTGAAGATATGTATATTGGGTTTGAATACGCTTGAATGCTTGAGTAGCTTCAGTAGTGAATTGACAACATCTTTAAATGGAGAGTGTCTCATATATATAGTCCCATGGAGAAAACCATTAGAGAAGGACAAGACGTTGCTTTTTTTTGCAGCTGATGTAACGGCTCAAATGACCGTGGGGGACAAAGAGCACATCAAATTCAGATTCGTACAATACTTCCTTGCAGTAGGGGAAAAGTTAACATACGGTTGTACCATATTGCTTCTAGTGCAAGTATCTGATCATTCTTCTTTAAAAAGTACTTCTGATCATAAGTAGAGAAAGCATGGAAGAGATTAGGTAATGTAGACGTCCCAAGAGAATTGAGTCTTTAGAGTTGAAGCATCAGCTTATCTGAACGATGCATCTTGATTTCTGAGCTAGAAGCAAAAACTTATCTGAGCCTTGAAATCTTGACTTCTGATTTGATAGAAGCTTATCTTTAGAAACACTTTCAAGAAACCTTTTCTGATGAGCATTCAACATTCTGCATAACTGCTGATGTCACTTCAGAAAAAGAAGAATAATTCTTCTAACATGTCTTAACGCTGATTCTGATGATCTTCTGGACAACAATCCTTAATAAATCAAAATAGTGAATCTGCACATTCAAGAAACTATTAGAGTACAAAATTCTTACATACAAAAATATATGTATTGCTATCATTAAAACTTAAAGATTGAATGCAGAACCAAATCTTGTTCTAACAACATACAAGTGAGAAATCCAAAAAAATTGACATCCATAATGCTTTTCTTAGTGGAGACCTTCAAGAAGAAGTGTACATGTAACAACCACCTAGTTTTGTCAACACCAATTCAACACTATTGTGCAAACTAAAGAAGGAAATATGTGGTATAAAATAGGCCTCAAAGGCATGGTATGAAAAACTTTATTAAGATTTACTTTAATTTGGTTTTTCCTCCAATAAGTGTGACCATTCACTCTTTTTCTACAAGCATCAACACATCACTTTATATGCATTAGCGTATGTTGATGATATTCTTCTCACTAGTACATCTCATAAGCTAATTCATGATCATATCTCAAAGCTTCACAACAAATTTGTACTAAAGAAACTTGGTAAACCAAAGTAATTTTTTTTTTTGAAATTGAGGTAACTAATCAACCTAATGGAGCTATGTTGCTAACATAAACGAAGTATATCAAAGACTTGTTGGCAAAGGAAAATGTGACTGATGCAAATGCAATAAGCGTACCAATGTTCATCTGTTGTAAACCAAGTAAACATGGAACTGACACATTATTCGATCACTCTATTTACAGGTCAATATTTGAATCCCTGCAATATGTGACTTTAACAAGATTTGACATAGCTTACTATATCAATAAATTTGGCCAATTCTTGGCGAAACTACATGAATCACATTACAGTGTAGTTAAACACATCCTTTAGTACCTGAGTGGTACGTTCCATCTTGGCTTACTTCTTTCTCTAGCCAACCCATTGTAGAACTTCTCCTTAAAAGCCTACAATAATTCATTTTGGGCTAGTGATCCCAATGATGGAAGATCAACCTCAAGATCGTGCATGTATTTTGCTCCAAACTTTATCTCATGGAACTCAAAGAAACAATCATTGATGGCACGCTCAAGTACTAAAGCGAAATATAGAGCTTCATCTCACACTACATTTGAGTTTTTATGGATGGAATTTGTTCTGACTGAGCTACATTTCAACTATCTTGAACTAACACTTCTCTACGACAACTTAAGTTTTGTTGTGCTACCTCATAACTCAATCCTTTGAGCTAGAACCAAGCATATAAAACTGGACATCTATTTTGTTCGTGAGAAAGTTGTAGTAAACATACTAAAAAATTTGAGACTTGTGGGGGGTCAAAACATTCTTTATGTTAAGTCGACTTTGATAGATACATTCTTTATGTTAAGAAATTGATCTATACGACATCTACTTCTTTCAAGGGCACATATAATCTTCAATTTACGAGTTTACAATTATTAAATGTTTTGACATCCAATTTAGACCTCCTTCCACACCTATAATCATACAAGTTAAATGATAATTTCTTTGTCTTAATTGAATTAAGTGCAACACAAATGGAGCTTCAAAAGAAAATTCTAAAATATCAACTTGTCGTGTCATATTCAAAGATAACTTAGGAACATTCTTTGGAGATTTATCAACTATAAGATTGAAGTCCTGCTTGCTATGTAATATGTTAACAGTAGGAATTAGAGAAAAATTTTACTTGAAATTGACTCGATGATGGTCGTCTATGCATTATATTGTTGATTGACATCTTTTAATAAATGAAAGAATACTATAAACATTATTCGTTCCTTTAGATTCAAGATATCTCACATTTTCAAAAAGTAAGATACATTTTATGATAGATTAATCATTTTGTTGGTTATGACACTAGGTGAAATTCACTTTCTATTTGTGTTTTTGTAAGTTTTTTAAGGAATAAATTAGACATGTCCAACTATTATTTTCGCTAATCATTTTTTTTTTGTGTAAGCAAGTTGATATAAATGAGAGAACTAAGGGTTCTCTAACCTTTTTACACAGAAACAGGTAAAACCCGACAAAAAAACGCAAGGGCGGAAAAATAGCAACCAAATAAATTATGAAAGCAAACACATAGGATGTTTACTAAAATCGTAGAAACTAAAATTGGAATTGGTAATTTCTCCTAGAACCGACCACTTCCAAATTAAAATCTTTATATTCATACCGTATTATCAACACTCCACCCATCGTTATTTGATAAGTTAGGTTTTATGTCTCTCATCCTTTTTTATTTTTTTAATCAATAATTTACATTTATTAAAAAAATATCATAATAAAATATTATATTTTAAAATTTATATCAAACTCTAAAAAAATTAAATCATATAAATTACACAAACACATTATAATACCGTAAAAAACTATTCAAAAATAAAATCATAAGTTTATAAGTTATTTCAAATTATTAAAATCATGTCAAATCTATTCTATTTCAGATAATTTACTATATATTAAGTCAAAAAATGTACTATATACTTACTCATACAAATTTAATTCCATTCTAATTTTTTCTAAATTCAAATCTAAAATTTAATTCAAATTTCATAATTTTAAAAATATAAATCGAATGATTCAACAGTTTTAACCAAAAAATATTCAATGCATCATGTAGTATATTTTTTAATATTAACAAAAAAAAAACTGAAATTATTGTGCAATGTTATTATAACTGTGGAGCCCAAGTATTCAATGATGATGTCTCCCAGTTGAAAAGAAGATGTGAGATTAAGTTGAGGCATATGATAAAAGAAAATTTTAGGAGCCACTTTGTATGGCATTTCAAAGTGGGAGTTTCTCTTTTTTTGACATTATATTATTAGTAACTGGTAGTTTGCATTGACTCTAGATTGAATGAATTTCACATCATTCTTTATTTGGAGTACACCCTTGGAGACTTTGCAAAAGCAATAATTGTATTTGTAATTTTTTTAAAGGAGTTACTGTTGCATGTACTAGGATAAGACACAAGTAAAACCTAAACTGTTTTACCAAAATTATGTTAAAATGGGAGGGTGATGGTAACTAACTATGACATAAAAATCCAAAATGGTGATAGAAGTGAAAAAGTGAAAACATAAAAGAGATTTTGAGAGAAGTATATGTCGCCTATGACCCGACTCATGAGACATTTTGTCTAAAAGAGAGGACTCTATTGGCTTGACAAGTAGCTATTAAGGGTCATGGTTGGGTCATTCCAAAAAGTTCAATCAGAATTTCAGGTCAGCTATTTGACCATATTTTGCAAACAATATGAATTTTGATGTAAGTAATATTAATCATTCTGTTAATTCTTATGAGCTTGCTAGCCAACAACTTTAATGAACTTTTCATGACTAAATTCTTAAAAATCTTGAAAAGGGAGTGTGTCATATTTATATCTAGGTTTAAATATAGAAATCCTGCAATGTTAGCGAATCAACCCTCATAATATCATTACGTTTTGTTTTTAATAATATTTTTTATTTTGTTTTTAAATTTAGAAATTATTTAAATAAAAATTTGAAATTAAACATATTGAACCTGTGGCCCATTTCCTCTTAGCCTATTTTCAAATTATTAATTTCTATATTGTTTTTCTTTATATACACTTAAGTTTCTTGCTCCAAAAACGATGTGGGACTATATCTGTTTCAGCGTTTTTAAGAAACCTGCCTGAGACTGCAAGCTATCAAATGTTATCATTGTTTTTGAAAGACCATAAATGCCTAAACATATTGAAGACATAAAACAATAAACAAATAATATTTAATGAAAATCAAATAGAACATGCAAATTTAAGACTTGTCATTCAACCAAACAAGCCTTCGTGGTGACTGGTACAATTAGTTTCTATGCATGTTTCTGAAACTATTGCATGCTATACTTATTGTTGTTGCATGCTTTAACTAGTTGATGATGATACATTAACATGCAATAGTTGTTGTTGTTGTTGTTGCTGATGCTATAGTTGTTCCGAAACACTAAAGATATATTTTGATCTGAAACAGTGAAGAAATATATATATATATATATATACATATATATATATATATATATATATATATATATATATATATATATATATATATATATATATATATATATATCCAACCTTGCACGTGAACATGCAAGCTATAGTGGTAGTCTGACCGGAAAAACATTTAAGCAAGTTGTTTCATCTATATAGGAGTCTCACATTGTTTGGCAGTACAAAAATATTAGTCTTTATAAGTCAATCATTCATATGGGCGTTTGAATTGAAAATAGGATAATAGTAAATGGGTCAAAAATTCAATATTTTTGACAATAAATTTTTGTTTAAATAATATCTTAATTTAAAAACAAAACGAAAAATTATAAATAAATAATTCACGGGGATTAAAAAATTAATTAAAAAAAAATAAAATATTAACTTGGATTAAAAAATTAATTAAAAAATAAATAAATACCACGTGGACCGCCACATATGCGGTTAAAGAGAATCTTTGTTACAATGTGACAGGCAGGGGGCATATTGAAAGAATCTGAACATTACAAGGTTTATTTGAAAAAAAATTTTACGAGGGACTAAAACTTAAACTCGCTAACATTACAGGGGGTTTGTATATTTAACCCTAATATCTATAATGCGAGTAATGTGTTGATGTGATAGGGAATTAGTTTCAATCATGCTAAAACTTATAAATGATTTGATTAAATTAATTAAAATTGTTATTAGGTCAGTTATTTAGATTCAAACTAGTAATTTTTATTTTTAAAAATTAATACTTTATATGTCATAGTTAAAGTTATGATATTTTTTTTTGAATTATCTTCTTCTATTTCATGAATGTTTGTGTTCTGTATTTTCTAAAAAATTAAATGAAATTGTTGATAGTGTTAAACACATAATTTTTTTTTTAACGTGTATGATAAAAAAATAATGAAGCAATCAAAATAAGTAATACAATAAAAATACAAATAAACTTGTTTATTCATTTGGATCAAACATATTTACTTTTGAGAAGAGCAACTCTTTATTTTATTATGTTTCCAAAAATTATTGCAAGACATTATAAAAAGAGTTAAAAGAAAATAAACACTCAAGTTTCTAACAACAATTTTTATTTTATACTCAACTGTTTCACAATCTCTCAAATTCTTTATATATTAGAACATCTATCCGCCGATGCGCGAATACATTTTATTAAATTATTATCGATAAATAGTTAGTTAGATAAATATAAAATATATTTGTATGATATTTTATATTGAGTTTAATTTTTTATATATAAAATTAAAAATAATTTAATAGTTTACAATATATATATATATATATATATATATATATATATATATATATATATATATATATAATAATTTTAAATACAATAAACTTAATAAGTGAATAAAATTATTTAATATAATATAATATAAACATATTCAATATTGAAAATTTATTAAAGTGATATTGGACATTTTAAAAAAAAACTATTCTTATTTTTATACAAATTATTTTTGCTTCAAAGATTATGTGTTTAATCCATAATATTGAAAAAAACATACCAATATAAAAAAAAAAATTCTTCAATATTAATATTGACTTAAAATATGGATTAAAACCTTTAAATTAATATAATTTAAATTCAGTATAAAATAATATAAAAAAAAAGAAAAGAGAATTACAATAGTGAGATGGCAAGACCTAATCCACTAAATTAACTAATGAAATAATAAATAAAATAAATGACAAAAACAAAACAATTCAAAATTGAAAAGATAAATTAAAAATAGGAAAATATAAATTTGACATGTCAAATTTGCCACCACATCTATTTCATACACAGTATATATATATATATGCGAGCAAACCATATTTAAGTTAAGTGACTTATAATTTAACTATTATTCTTAAGTCCTAAATATTTAAGTTAAGTGACTTACAATTTACCACTAATCCTGAGATTCAAATAAATTTTATCTAAATATTTTAGATAAATTACTGCCCTATTGAATCACTTTTGACCTAGATACTCCTCACATCACTTGCATGTGCTTTTTCTGAAGTAGATATAATTTATGCTTGCAATATCTTGTCTTTGCTAAGCCTGCAAAAATATATAATGTGTTTTATAACATGAAAATAGAATAATTGAGTATGAAACTTAATAATAAGATATAAAATGTAAATAATTGATAGATGAAAAAACCTATCGCTGATTGGAGTTGATATCAATATCAGACATTGAGAAGAATCCTAGAAAAAAATGTATAGCTGAAATGGATAGCAAAGACAGTGAGTAAATAATAAATGTAGAATTAAGGGTGGTTATAAAGATTTGTAAGAATACAAAAAAAAAAAAAACAATATTTTATGACACTCTTAACATCATTTCTAAAAGTTTATAATTTTACCAATTAAAAAAACATAGTAACTGATAAACATTAATTAAGTATTGTATTAAAATTATATTTTTATGAGACCTTTAATGGAGTTAAAGAGATGGAATAAGAAATAAATTGTAATATATTTATAATAATTTACACCAGAATATATTATTATTATTATTATTATTATTATTATTATTATTATTATTATTATTATTATTAGAAATACAATAATATTAAAATTAAAAATTAATTTAAAACAAATTAAAATATAGGCATGTTAATATTTTTCCTAAAGTTATGTATTTTTTTTATTTTAATATGTTGAGTTTCTTATAAGAATATATAAATTATTTATATAAAATTTATTATTTAATTAATTTATGTAGTGTTTATGGTTCTAATTAAATATATTTTCTATTTTAATGTCTTGGTTCTTGGGTATCTCTATGTTATTATTTGCATCAATTAAATATAAAATAATTTTAAAAAATAATTTTTTTAACATTGTAGGTTTTTTTTTTATAGGTTATATAATTTTTAGTTCTTTTCAATTTTAAATTATTATGTTAAAATATGTTATTTTAATTTATATATGTAGTATTTATGATGTTAAATAGTTTTTCTAAAAAAAATAGGATATAAGGTAAAGGAAATAGAATTTCAAAAGCAAATCAAAGGTCTTATTAATAAAAGCTATATTTTAATTTATGTGTTATATTTTATATTTTATTATTTTAATATCGTATAATTTTATATAGAAATATTATTTGAATAATTTATGTAGTATTTGTAACATTAAAATAAGTAAAAAAATTGTGTATTTTTTAAAAGTTACAAAAATTGTGTATTTTTAACATTGTAGAAGGATTTTTTTTAGAGTCTTTTTTTTAATTATTTTCAATTATAAATTATTATTTAAAAAAATATTATTTTAAATATTTTATTTTGTATTTTTGTCATTAAGTATTTTCTCTCAAAAAATATAAGATATAATGTAATCAATTAAATATAATATAAAAAACATTATGAGAAAATATAAGAAAAAATTTATGAATTTTTTTATCTTAATGTATAATTAAATTTATAATTAAAATTATTTAGTAAAACACTTAGTTTTAATTAATTAATTAAAGTGACTATTAATTTATAAAATAAAAAAGGCAGTTTAAGAGTTAATAAGATATAATGGTAATAAAAGTTATAAAAGTTGTAATATATTTTAAAGAATGTTAATTGAGATATTAATTCTAAAAAATTAATAATATATTTATTTGCCATTTTTTAATGCAAAATTTATTTGAGATTTATATTTAAAATAAATATAGAATTATATAAAGTATAAAAAATTTGAAAATTTGGTTTAACTTGAGAAGCTTTGTGAGATTTCCACATAAGCATAAGCCTAGGGTTTTGTCTAGGGTTGTCATCATGACAACCTTAGATTTATAAGTTAGAGAACTCTTTATAAGTTAGAGAACTCATACACCTATCACCTTAAGGTTTTGGATAAATATGTGGTGTCTCTCTCATATGTTTGGGTGAGTCTTTGATCTTTAGGTGAGTGTTAGACCCAATGTGAATGCTTCTCCCTCATGATAACCTATCAAACCACAAGTGATTAATGAATGAAATCTGTGAACTGAAATAACTAAATGCAATACACGCACATCAACTAAACGTGAAATGAACTTCCTGTCAAACCCAAGACTCTCTGTCGTCTCCCACTTTACGGACCACCACATCTTGTCGCATGGGCTCCCACCCATTGTCGCATGGACCACCACTGGTGACTTACTTAACAAGTGTACTTATACGATCAAAGTAATAAAATAAAGATCGTCTCCACAAAGATTGTAAATTTAGCAATGTAGTAATTGTGAAATCTAAAGAAAATATGGGGTTTTTTCATATTGGTTTTGGGGAAAAATAATTTCGCAAATGAAATTGAATAAAAGTTAAGATAATGAGAAAGAAATTAGATCTTATTCGAATTCCTTAATTTTCCCCTGTTGATGGTTGTGCATTACTTGAATAGAATTTACTCTATAATTATACAATGAATTAACAATATCATTGTACCTAATTCGTTGGTGTATATCTCACTAATTTAGAGAACAAATCCCTAATTCCTTAGGCAAATTCGAAGTAAAACTAGGCGGTCTATGTGCGTTAATTCTCTAACCACAACTTATAATTGTTGGACTTGAGACTTCATACACAAGAGGGAGGTGAATTGTGTGGTTTGTGAAAAAGTAATTTTGAAAAACTTTGAGAAGTAAAATCATAGTTTAAAAACATTTTTGAAAACTTAGCAGCGCGGAAAAATAAATGCCAAAAAATAAATTTCAAAACTTAAAGGAGTTAATGGAAAAGAGGAACACTAAGAATTATAGAGGTTCGGTCAAAACAAAAGGACCTACTCCTCTCCCCTAGAATTGATCATGAGAGTTTCTAATAATAATTGAGAGCTTTTAGTAGGAAAGACTCACGAACTCCTTTATACAAGGAAATGATGGTTGACCTCTTACCAAATAATATAAGAAGATAGACGTGGGCGTTTGTGTCTTTTCTTCAGAATAAACTTAGGAGTGAAGTGATCAATCTTCCTTCCCAATGGTGGATTAAAGCGGTTAGTCCTCTTTCCCCAAACAAGAACCTTCAAAATGTTAGTATTCAAGCTTCTAAAACCTTGACCTCAAAACCTTGGTTTTACACGGGATAAACAATAACCAGTGATATTTTTACACCGGACTGATCCCGAACATTTGAAGCTTTTAATACCGAGCTGAGCTTCAACCTATCTTGGTTTAAATATTGGGCTGACCAAGAATCTAATAGATTTTATCTCAGGCTGATCTCTAACATAAAATAGGATTTGATCACACAATCCCCAAACTAAAGCTTCTAATGGGTTTACCTTCTAGCTCAAATAAATCCCTATATGGGCAGTATTCAACCAAGGTGTATACAAAAATTTCCTTAGTGAATTTACAATTCTACCCTTTTTAGAAGTACAAATTTTCTTCACTTTCAAAAGGACTTTTCTCACAAAAGCACTTAGGCTAAAACATTAGTGAGATAAAGTTAAAGAAAAATTTAGAGGGTGAGAGTTGAAAGTGTCAAAACCAGATTCTGGATGAAATGAAATAAGAAAAGCGACCTCTATTTATAGGCTAGAGGCTGGCTCAAAAAGGATTCTCAAACTAATGCATTTTAAGGCAATCTTATCGATTAGATACTTGAAAAAATTGTTTGTAAGTTTATAAAATCTATCTAGCCATTGAGCATTATTAAGGCGCTATCCTAATTGCTTGTGACTTAATTTTGAATTGAACTAATCAATTAGACAAAAGATCCAAACGATTAGATAAGTCAAAGTGTTGCCTCTTGCAATTTTGACAGATTCTAATTCAACTAGCACAACTTCAAGATGTTTTTAAAGATATTTTCGTTTTGTAAAAACATTTTGAAAATTATTTTAGTGTGTGTTCTTTAGTCATGTGCTTTTACGATAAACTCCTTATGCTTTACAAATAGGTTCATTCACTACTAAATTAGAAGGTACCACAATACTTCAAGGCTTTGTTAAATGCTTTCTATTTCGTGGACACTTGCTTGAGTAGCTTGAGATGAGGCTTAAGGCTGCTTTCCATTTGATTTCATCATCGGATAGTCAAGTCCATCATGAAGGTGCGTGAAACACATGCAATGAGGGTTTGAATTGGGTTTTAAGGTTTAAAAATAATTTCTTCCCAAATCAAAAACACAAGAACACAAGAACATAAATAAATAACAAAGTTATTTTTATCCTGGTTCAATGTTAACGATTTTACTCCAGTCCACCTGCCAAGGTGATTTCGCCTTATCAACAAGGACTTAATCCACTATAACTAAACTAATTACAGAACCACAATAAAGACTACCTGTCAATATTGCAATCCACAACAAAGACTAATTGTCACTAATTGTTGCAAACCATAAAGACTAATTGCCATTGTCTTCTTGAGAATTCTGACTAAAGCCTTAGTATCTCAAGGAACTATCAACTTCACCCGTTGAATACAGAGGTTTTGTGTTTACAGAGTTGCTTCATGAAAGCATATTACACAAGCTAGAAATACAATCAAATAACACAAAAGTGTTAAGCAAGTTTCGAACAAAAGCTCACTTGCTCCAAGTTAATGAATAAAGGTTCACTTGCTTACAGAACTTTACAAAGAAATTATCAGAGTGATTTTATCAGTGTTTCAACATTATTTTTGTAATCTCTAGAGTTTTTTAGAGTAACAACGTAATTGACATTTGAATTCTTCTTCTAATTCTTCAACTATATAAACTCTATAACATTAAAGGTTCTCTTTATGATATTTCATTACTTCAAAAACGACTTTTTCTTTATTCAATTTTAATATTAACTCACTCAATTCTACATCAATGAAAGCCCTACCTGTTACTAAGAATGGTCTTCCAAGAAGTAACGGTGTTTCAGAATCTTCTGGCTTGTCAAGAATCACAAAATCTCCTGGAAACAATACATCATCCACTGTAACTAGTATATATTCAAGAAATCCATATGGATAAGTGATAGAATGATCAGCTAATGTTAGAGTCATCTCAGTTGGCTTTGGTTCGCCACAATTTAATTTTCTCATCATAGACAACAACATCATATTAATGCTAGCTCCTAAATCAAATAAAGCATGACAAATAGTTAGTGAACCAATGGAACAAGGAATAGTAAACCTACATGTTAGAACATGAAATGTTCTGATCATATTTTCTAGTTTTGATAATAACATTGAACATAAAATTTGGAAACCTACAGACTTGACTGCAAGGCTATGACCATTTACAACTAAGACCTCAATAGGATAAGAATAAGGAATCACCAACAACTACCAAGGAATCAGTTATGGCTCAAATTTGAAGTACAAACTTAGAGATTGAATGAATACCTCTCCTGCTAGTTTTCAACTTAGACCTTAGTTGATGAACTCGTGCCCTCATATGAGAATGAAAGTGTTTATATACCTTATCCCGCACTTCATATGGTTGTTTACATGAAAACATGTGTGGCAACACGGTTTCAGAGATCGTTGATAGCAACGCGAGTAAACAATGCTTAATCTTTACCAATTTAATACTCATAATCTTTAGACCATTTGTGATGAAAAAGCTTATGAAGATCGAACCACATGTTGTGTCTTGCAGCTAATTTTCTTGATCTTCCATTGAAGCTTGATGAAGAAATCAACCTGCACAGATTCTTGAATAGAAAACGAAAGCTTCTATGAAGCTTCAACTTGCAAAGAGAAACAACGAAGAAAAATAAGAAATAGAAGCAGAAGTGGTCCCTTTTCAGCCTAATGATAACATAATTAATGAACTATGAAGCATAAGGAGAGAGATATCACAAGATTTTGTTGTGTTCATTCATTATTTTTAAAGGTTACTGGTTAGTAACACAAGCTAAGAGACAAAGTCGTTTTAAGTTTTTGAAGGTTTTGTGTAATTATGTCTTAGTTAAACTATGACAAAATAATTAAATGTCTTATTTAACCATTATTTAACAAAGAAAATATTTTATAAAGTTCTATTTAATTACGATTTAACCATGACAAATTTAGACCCATATACAATATTCCGTCTTGTACACCTTTAAAAACGGTCATGCTAACCGTTAATTATTCTAACTAACTCTTCTAACTACTTCTAACCTAAGTTCTTATAAAGTAGTTATACTCCAATACAACTTATAAGAGAGTCAACCTTAATTGAAAAGGCCACTTGTGTAACGGAAGGGACATAAGAATATAAAAATTCCTGATGTTAACACATAACTGAAACTCCACATCAACGAAGGATAAGAAAGAACAAGAATTTTCTTATAGTCGGTTTATGGAATGTCAATTTCTTCATGCATGATACAAAGCAAATATATTCTCACAATAAAGAAAAAGACTACTAGTAAGATATTTTTATTTGTAGCCTAAGAATTCTGACTATGCATCTTACTAATTTAGATGAATAATAAATAAATAAATAAAAAGTCACACACGTTCTTCTCTGACAAAATATTAACCAATCATTCATTGAGAATCTCTATCCTTGGGAAAACTCTAGTAATTTCCTACTTAACATGGTACACCATGATTGTTAAACTATAGTTTTCTTAAATTAATGTCAAATTAAGTTTTGCTTTGCACCTCTCTCTATCCTTTCATTTCAACATTCCATCTATCAAGATAAAGATTCAATAATTTACAATCTTAATTCATGAAAACCATAGTTATAGTGAGTGACATGTGACCACTTTTAAGGCCGGAATTGTCCTAATAAATTAGGTGGGCAAGGGTCAGTGTTGATAATGTGTATATTTAAAATTGAATTATATACTCTCTCCGTCTCATAATAAGTGTCTTATTTGAGTTCTACGCGATTTTTAAGAAAATAATTATATAAGTTAATTTTAATGATAAAATTAGTATCATTTACTAAAATACCCTTATTTATTATAGATAGTGGAGTAGTTGAAAAACGTGAAAGTTAATAAATAGGGGTATAATAGTGGGAAAAAAGTAATAGATGTTGTATTGGTATTCTAAATAGACATTTATTTTGAGACATATAAAAAGTACAAATGAGACATTTATTATGAAACGGATGGAGGAGTAATTATATAGAGCATTCAAAACCAATCCACAGTATTTTCACTGGTTTTCCATCTAGTTTTAATCACAACTATTAAAACCAATTCATCTAAATTTAATCATCTTTTAAATAGAATGCATCCCTTAGAGCATCTCCAATGGTGCAACCCATTATTTGGTTCTTTATGGGACCCATTAGTCCACATCATCTTGAAGCAACTCACTCCAATTTTCACTCCGATGTAATTTTAAAGAACTCATATTGGGTCCCACAATTTTACTTTGTATATTAATATTTTATTCATGCTAAATTTTATTTGATTTAAAATAATAATATAAATTTTAATTAATAAAATTAATAAAATTAAACATAAAATTTAAAATTATAATTAAAATTAATCTCAAGTGCATGACATATAATTAAAAACAATAAAAATATAATTAAAAACAATAAAAATAAATTACATAACAGAATTACTCAAATTTAATTTTCATCGTCCTCATGTCCAAAACGTTCCCAAATATGCTCGACTAGATCGCCTTGAAGTTGGCGATGAACTTGTTTTTCACGAAGATTTGCTCTTCTTTGTAGTCGTGTTGCAAGATTCGGATGAGGACCGTTAGAAGTTTCAGTCGTTGAGTTGTTGTTACCTACATTATCGTAAGAGTAATCAAAATCACCTTCATATGTATGTCGTTCGTCTTCGACAATCATGTTGTGCAATATGATGCAAGCATATATGGTATGCTTGAGGGTTTCCATGTGCCAAGCACGCGCTGGACCACGTATTATTGCAAAACGAGATTGAAGCACTCCAAATGCCCGTTCCACATCCTTTCTAGCTGATTCTTGGTGTTGTGCAAATAGTTTTCTCTTTTCTCCTTGCGGCATCGAAATGGTTTTGACAAATGTAGCCAACTCAGGATATATACCATCCGCTAAATAATACCCCATATTATATGGAGATCCATTGATTGTATATTGCACACTAGCAGCACGTCCTTCCAAAATATCATTAAACACATTGGATTGGTTTAACACATTAATGTCATTGTTCGAACCTACAATACCAAAAAATGCATGCCAAATCCACAGGTCTTGCGATGCCACTTCTTCAAGCATGATCGTGGGTTTACCATGATCACCTCGACAAAATTGTCCTTTTCATGCAACAGGAAAATTCTTCCATTCCCAATGCATACAATCAATGGAACCTAGCATGCTTGGAAATCCACGTGACTCCCCCATTTGTAAAATATGTTCAACATCATTGTTATTAGGCCTTCGCAAATACTCGGCCCCAAATACCTCATTCACGCCCATTACGAATCTCTCTAAGCACTCAATTGCAGTGCTTTCACCAATTCGAACATATTCGTCTACAATGTCAGCAGAAGATCCATATGCTAACATACGAATAGCAGAAGTGCATTTCTGCAATGGTGTAAGACCCATTTTACCAGTTGCATCGACCCTCATTTGAAAATACTCATCATAATTTCCAAGGGTTTCTATAATTCGAAGAAATAAATGCCTATGCATTCTAAACCTTCTACAAAATTGGGCATCTGTGTATACTGGATTTTCTGAGAAGTAGTCATTGACTAATCATATATGCCCTTCTTCGCGATTCCGATTTATCACTGATCTTCTTTTTTTCCTTGATGAACTTCCAGATTGGCATTCCTTCTCGAGCATTGACAACAATAGTTCTTCATCTGTGTTGTCCATAAGTTCTTATTCAATCACCTTTCAAAAAAGTTTGTTGAGGTTGTTTGAATTGTTTGAATCCATTGAAGTGAGGGAATAGTGATAGAAAAATGATAAAAGAATGAGAGAAGGATGCTAGGAAAATGATAGAAGAATGAGAGGGGGTGATAGAAAAGTGAGAAAAGAATGAAGGTATATATATATATATATATATATATATATATATATATATATATATATATATATATAAGGCTAGTTTGAATAATATTTAATTTGAATAACGGCTAGTTTGAATAACGGCTAGTTTGAATAATATTTAATTTGAATAACGGCTAGTTTGAATAACGGCTACTTTGAATAACGGCTAGTTTGAATAATATTTAATTTGAATAACGGCTAGTTTGAATAACGGCTACTTTGAATAATATTTAATTTGAATAACGGCTAGTTTGAGTAATATTTAATTTGAATAACGGCTAGTTTGAATAATATTTAATTTGAATAACGACTATTTTGAATAATATTTGAAACATAATAAATACTAGAATGTTGCATCTTATTACAATAATAGTTGTTGATACATAACAAGTACTACATAATATTTAAATATAATAAATACTAGAACACCGCGTATTATTACCATCCATATTTTTCTTTTAGGTTATTACAACGTTTTTCATGAAATTCACGCTCAGTATCATTCATCTTAGAAGTGTCTGACATTATGAATTGCATTGCTTCAAACTCCATCTTTTCCTAGACTAATTTGTTTTCTTCCTCCTTAAGCCGTGCTAGATTTTCCATTAAATCCATTCTTTTATTCATTGTATCAGAAATAACACTAGAAGGAGGTTCAGTTGCATTTGTATTTTCTTTTGCCTTACCTTTTCGTTTTGCCGCCTGTTGTCCCATTGGACGCTCCGTTGGAGATGATGAGTTAAACTCATAACTTGAAGGTGTCTCTAAGTTTGGTGATGCCGTGTATGCACCACTAGTAGAATTCTTTGTTCTCTTTGAAGAATTTTTGGTGCATGCTCCCATCCATTTAGGATCATCTTTTAAAAGCCTCCATGCATACTCAAGATTGAATGGTGCACCTTCATCTTGTTCAAAAAAAGCATGTGCATTGACTAAGATATCTTTCTCTGATGCCCCACTTTTTTTTCCATGAACAACTTGTTTGTAACACCCAACAAATTTTTGAACAAGGCCATTTATTCGATACCATCAAGATTTTAATTGGCCTTGTAGCTTTTCTCGTGACTGCCCACGATATTGGTTATAATTATCGGTGATTCTTAACCAAAAGCTATCGACTTTTTGATCAACTTCTACAATTGGACCTTTTGAAACATTGAGTCATGATTGCATAAGAAGTGTATCTTCTTCCCTTGTGAATACCTCTCGAGGTTTTTTTTTAACTGGACGCCTTTGTTCCTTATCAATTGTAATATTTTTAATACCAACTTGAGTTGAAAATTGTGGAACTTGACGTTCGGACATAAACTCATTTGGTGTTTCGGGTTCATGATGAGAAAAATTCATCCCATGAGTATTTATATGTGGTCTAAAATACATATTTGGGTTGTTTGGTGGCGAAAAAAATACGGTAGAGTTTGTTGGTGGTGGGGGAAATTGAGAATTTTGAGGATTATAATTTTGCTGATTTTGTATGAGATGGAACATAGATTGTTGAAAATTATATTGATTAGGGTCCATTTGACCTTAACAATAATAATTTGAACAAATAAGATGAAAAAATTGGTAAAATATATGATCAATTGAAGACTAATAGGATGATAAAATTGTGTGAGAGAAATAAATTTATGAGATACAACTTGAAAATATTGACTTCTATTTATAACCAAACAAAATTTAAAAAAAAAAAAAAGAAGAAGAAGAAGAGCCGTTGTACAACGGCTACATTTTTTATAATATTTTAATACAAAGGACCGTTGTATTGCACTTCAACTCCTGCATGTGTGGCGGACTGCATGCTTGGAAAAAATTGGACAGCTGGCGGACATAACCAAAACTTACATGCGTTGGAGATGGTCTTTAGATAAGATAACATCATTTCTTACAATTTAATAATAAAATTCTAAATTTAAATTATACAATAATATTACACACAAAAGAAACCAATTTTTTTAATCATATAATTAGAGAAGGTTTTCATATTTTCCTCTTTAAATTTCCAACACTAATTTCATAATTTTCAATATTATTTTTTCTTTTTCTTTATGAAATTTACTTTTATTGTCATATATATGTTAATCGGTGTTGCACCCCAAAATTTGCCATGCAATTTGAGCTATAAGTTATTAACGACGTTTATTTCGTCGTTCGAAAAGTGAAAAAATAACAATAAGGAGTTCTTGTGGTTTTAAAGAGATGCGATGTAAAGGATAGTTCAAGCGGCGGTAGTACGAGAAAATTCACAAATACCGTTTGAAAGGTGATATGAGATGAATTCCCACGAAGTACCGACTGTTTTGACGATATCTACAACTTTCGTGTTTGGCTCAGAAGCCGGTTCTTTGAGGAAGGTCGTCAAATTGGCAAATTACTTGAGATTTTGCAGTGAAAAATGATGCTGAATGTAGGGTTTCGTGCCTCAGAAAATTCATATCTCACAATCCGCTAGTCGGATTAGCTTGAAAATTTAACTGGAGCTCCGTGCCATCATTACCAAGATTTCATATGTTCGGACCGTTGGCTGATTATGCACCGAAAACTCCCATCATTTTAAGGATCGTCGCATTCTTTCGGTAAAAAATGTGTTTTCGGGTATGTCGCGCCGAGTTTGAAAATTCATAACTTCTTCGATTTTTATCGTATGAAGCCCATTCTGGCGGCATTTTCTCGGAGATTTCGTTAGCTTCGATTCTTCGTAACACATGCTTGTTCAGATTTCGAGCCGAAGATAGAGTTTTATCGAGTTCTTTGAGCGGTACTCACAAAATTCTGCACAGTCGCGCCAGTTGAGCCGACGTTTCTCGTCATTCAAACGCGTGTAATTTCTTCATCGCTTATCGGATCGAGACGATTCTCGCGGTGACGAGTCACAAATTTGGTCATCTTCACAGTGGCATTGGTTTTGTTCTGGAATTCAAAGTCGAACCTAGTTTCCTTAAAAACGATCCGAAATAAGACGCACCGAGGGCAATTTGGACGTTTCGCGTTGACAATATATAAACTTTTTGCTCTTCCCAAATCAAAGGGGGAACTCTCATAACTTCAACTTCACCCAAAAGATCAAAAACACTTTCTCTCAATTTTCTTGGATCAAAACCACAAAAACTCACAAAACCTTCATCAATCTTCATCAATTCAAGATCGAATCTCAAGAACAAATGAAGATCAAAGCAAGAATCAAGAGTTTCCTTCCTTGTTGATCATCAAAATCGGATCTCTTCTCTCTCTCCAAGGCTTGCGCCTCACTCTCTTCTTCTCACCTTTCGGATTTCGTTCGTGTTCGCGTCGCGTTCGAGTTCGTGTTCATCCGATCTCATTTCCTTCGTTTGATTTGGTAAATTCACTACAAACCTTGCTAGATAATTGATTTTGTTGCTTAATTTGACATTGATCATGATGATTTTTGATTGTGGATGATAGATCTATGATAATTGATGATGATAATTACTTGTTGATTGAATGATTTGTGTTGATCTTGATTATTTGATTGAATTCGAGATTTATCGGTGAAGTTCCATCAATGATACATGCATGTTGCTCATGATACAAGAAATTGCATGCTAAGTGTTCGATCATTTGAGTGTTTGAAGCATTTGTGCTTAATTTTGAGTTTTTTGCATGATACGTGTTTGTTGAAATGCTTAATCGAGATCTTTGAGTGAGAATTCATGAAGCCTTGTGGTTTTTGGAACCTTAATTGTTGCTACTTGTTGATAATGATCAAGTCCAGAATCGGTTGAAATCTCTTCGTCACTTGCACCATACTTGTTCATGTCTTGTAGCATGTCGCATGTCGACTCGTTGCTATTGTTTAATTTTGCTAAAGCATGAAATGTTTGTTAACAAGGTGTTTAAATTGTGCACTCATTGATATGTGAAGTCATGGTTAATCGTGAATGCTTGATCTTGCTTTCGATGCTCATACTTGCTAATTCATGCTCTTGGTGCGACACTGACACGTCGATTGTTGGCATATCTCTTGGTTTTTAATTTCGTGTTTGAGGTGAATCTATTTTGTTGCACAAAATGAAGGATTTTGGCCCTTAAATGCATGTTTTATCATTGCTCGCATGACGGTCGTTTGTGGTGGTTTGTATTCCGATTGCTCGGACGAGAATTTGGGTTTTTTGCTGTTTTTGCCTGTGTAGGTCGACCTATGGCCCTAGTAGGTCGACCTATTGCCTTCGTGTGACCCTCGGGTATGCGCACGCTGACCCTATAGGTCGACGCAAGCCCTGTTCAGGTCGACGCATGCTTTCTGCAAGTCGACGCATAGTTTCTTGTAGGTCGACGCATGCTTTCTGTAGGTCGACGCATAGCCTTCTTGCCTATCTCGGGTATGCGCACGCCGACCCAGTAGGTCGACGCACTGCCCTGTTCAGGTCGACGCATGCTGTCTGCAGATCGACGCATAACTGTGTTTTTGCTTGTTTTACTTCCTAACTTCAATCTTTCATATCTTTTGACTCGTAACTCCGATTTGCACGTTCTCTATATCGTTGGAAAGCTTGTGAAATGTGCTATCTCATGAGATGATTGATATTGATTGATTTTAGTTTATTCATGTTTGTTTTCCCTTTGACATTTGTTTTCCATTTCGTGTTTGTGTTAATCGTTCATTTTCTCTTAGCTTATAATGCAATAACGCAATTCTGATTGCGATGTTTGTTATCTCTAACTTGTGTGATAGTATGCAAGGCTTTTGGATAGTCACCGATCGGCGCTTATTACGTGAGTGTTCCGCTTTATCTGCGGGACACGATTTCCTTCACTCGCTTTGTGTTCTCATCTTGGAGACACGTTCATATTACTTTATATCTGCTTGTTTGGTTTGCTTGTTCCTCTTGCAGGTGTATTGTGATTATGCTCGACGCGCATTTCAACCTTTGTGTGCTTTCATGGCTAATCGGTGTGCTGACTATTTGCTTTGCTAGCTCGCTCGCGGGATCCTTAGTTTCCTTGCTTTCTTCGCCTTAGTTTACGGATCATCATCCGTTTGGTATTGATCCTGTTTCATTTTATTTTTCTCGCACTTTATCGCTTTCTCGCATCATCTTTTAACATGAGAAGTAGGACTTAGACATGCATCTGGCCAAGCCCTCGAAAGAAGCTCTGTTTTTGTTGGTGTGTTTATATTTGTGCTTTGCGGCAGGGAGTCACGGTGTAATAAGTCCTATATGGCACTCCGTTAAGTCCTCTTGGAAGGCACGCGGAAAGGGTTAGCAATCAACCCCCGCCCAGTCTCATCGAGTCCGTTCAGTATGCGCACGCTATGCATTGCTTGCTTCCAAACTAGCACAAGATCTTGTTATCGAGTATGTCAGGAAAAGGGTTCATGCAATCGGACCCCCGCATTTCCTATAGCTTGCGTTGCTCGACGTTGATGCTTGGTGTACGCACGCACTGTTTTCCTTTCTGATCCGTGACGGCCTGGTTGCTGAGAGGGATCCGCTCCTCTTGTCTATGGCCCGATCATTTTCGCGAGGTCTAATGCTTGGTTGACTTGGGTTGAGTTGCTCCCCTTGGCTATGGCGGGACCACTTTTCTACCATTCGGCCAGTGCCGTTGGTTTTGTTTGCTTTACGAGCGGAGCTCGTTTGTGTGATATTATTGTTTGCTTTCCCTTTTCTCCCCATAGGTTCATAGTTTAGTTTAGACTTGTACCCTTTGTATGATAATATTAGGTAGCAAGCTTTCCCCCCTTAGCTTAGGTCTTCCTCATGCATTCTTTAAAACACAAACCACACTCTTTGCCTTTCTTTTCTTAAGAGCTTGTTATTTCCGCTCCATTCCCAGCATAAGTCTCCAAAGGTCGGGCAGCGGAGTGTGAATGTAACTTGTTCACCTAAAAAACACAAAACAAACAGAAATTAGTTAGCCGAGCTACGGTAGCTCTGATTCTGCAAAACAAATACGTAGGCAGCGGAGTAGGGCCCGTGCGAGCACAATCCTTTCTTTTCCCTACATTCTGCATTCATTTTAGTCCAGATTAGCGTAGATTTGTTACACACCCATAGATTTAGACACTAGTGTGGATACCATCGAGTACGATGGGCGCGAGGGGTGCTAGCACCTTCCCCTCGCGTAACCGACTCCCTTACCTTTTTTCTCTGGTCGTGAGACCGTTGTTTTATTTTGTGGTTTGCTGGCATTCCCTTCCTTTTCAGGATAAATATGTTGGTGGCGACTCTGTTAATTTTCGCGGTAGCGACAACCAGCAATCTAATTAGATAAATTGTCGAGTAGTCTATCTATGAAAATTAACATAAACACAATAACAAATAATATGCACTAACTTAGAAGGATCTTTGAGGAGTAACAATAAATATATGACATTAATTATACCAATTGAAAATAAATAAGTAATATTAAATCTTTTAACATAAAAAATCCCTCAGAGTTGCAATGGTAAAAAGAAATAGTTTCACTATGATGTTACAAGAAAATAAAGTACAAAAATTTACAACTTGAGAATGAGAAGACAAAATTCTTTAAAGAAACTAGTACAATGCAAACGCAATATCTCCATCTCAAATCTTGTTCGACAATTTAAACTATGAAAGTGTAGCAATATGTCTCAAGATCCTCCTGTCTAAAAATTATCCTAATAAAACGATTAACAAAATCATAATTTTTATTCAACTGAAATTGACATGAGAAAAATGGGAATGAATTGTCTCACTCATTTTCTCACTAGAGGTTGATTTTCTCATTTCTATTTCTCTATTTCTAATCCTAGATTGATCATATCCACTTAATATTCATGAGACATAAAAGAACAAACATATTTAGATATTTTACCACATAGGAAGGGAGCTTGATACCTAACATATCTCTCCCTCACAAGTATGTGGAGGCAATCTCCAAACAAGTAATATCACAACAAGTTTCAAACATCCGTTTTAATAGTTCTTTAGTCTTCATATCAAAACCATTATCATTAGTGTGAACTTTAACTAATTCTAACAACTTAGAATCTAATACATCACATATACAATTATATCTCATTCCATTTTTTTGGGCTTACTATGAAAAGTCGGATTCTTACTAAGATGATTAACACTTAGAATATAAAATATAGCACATATTTGTCTTGAACAAAACCTTGATCAAGGAAGAATTTCTTCAACCACGTCAACTTTTTGCATGCTTCAATAATAACAATGAACTATGTCTTTGTAGTAGACAATGATACACACTTTTGCAACCTAGATTGTCAAGTCATAACTCCCCCTACAAATTTAATCATGTAATTTAAAGAATGTTAGAACAAGAAATGTTCTAATCAATATTCTTAGTTTTGATGATAACATTATATATGAATTTTATATAAGAGAATGTGGTACTCTAATTATTCACGTTTTCCTTTTTAGGAAAAGAATAAAAGAGTATGCACAAAATCAGCGCTCAGAATCTCTGACCTAGAAGATCTGGAGTGCTTCATCAGAACATGGTCTGGCAGACATCAGAAGATGGTTCTGCAGAATTCTGAACATGATCTGGAAAGCATCAGAAGATGGCAGTCAGAAGTAAAGCTCTGAAGATCTGATGGTATCACGCTCCAAGCACTTCTAAAGTCTAAAGACAGAAGTTGCGTCTGCACCAAAGCTGAAGACTCTGATATTCAAATGTTTATTCTACACAATCTAAGTCCAGAAGCAATTACAAGATGAAAAGGCTATAACGTCAAATCTCTGACTGACAAAAGGAACGTTAGAAGCTACAAAAGGCAAAGCCAGTAAAAGCAGCTGAAGCATGGCTCGAGGTAGTTGAAAAAAGAGTGAAACATTAAATGCAGCAGTGTACTATTCACGCAAAGTATTAAATGCTCCCAACGGTCACATTTCCTCAACGCCTATATATAGAAGTTCTGATTCAGAAGCAAAAACAACTCTTGCGCAAAAGAACCAAAACGTTGTCAAACTGAAATCACACAAAAGCAAAGAAGAACTTCATCTTCAACCTCACAACTTTGTAATAATTTAGTGAGTGTTAGAACTTAAACTTAAGAGAAAAATTACTTTGTGATTATAGCTTATTAAGAAGCATTTGAATCTCTATAATAGTTATTTTACATTGATTGTAAAAGGAATTCCTAGAGTGATCAAGTTGTGATCAGAATACTCTAGAAGACTTAGAGGGTATCTAAGTGGAGAACCATTGTAATCAGTTTGATTAGTGGATTAAATCCTTAGTTGAGGTAAATCACCTTGTCAGGGATGGACTGGAGTAGTTTAGTTAACAATGAACCAGGATAAAAATAATTGTGTGATTTATTTTTATCTACCATTTTCAGAAGAAACCCTTATTCAATCCCCCCTTTCTAAGTGTTTTTCATTCCTTCAATTGGCATCAGAGCGTCGGTTCTAGGTGCAAACAATTAACCGTGTTAGAGAAAAGATTCAGGGAGAAAAACACAAAATGGTTGAAACAACTACTTCTACTCCTCCTCCTGAGAAAAACAATGGTAGCAATGGAAGCAGTAGCTTCAATGGTTACAATAGACCACCAGTCTTTGATGGTGAAAACTTTGAATACTAGAAAGATAGACTTGAAAGTTACTTTCTATGTCAAGATGGTGATCTATGGGATTTAGTGTTGGATGGTTACAGACATCTTGTAAATGCTCGTGGAGTCAAGATTACAAGACAAGCTATGAGTGATGACCAAAAGAAAGAATTCAAGAATCATCACAAATCAAGAACTATATTGTTAAATGCTATCTCACATGCTAAGTATGAGAAGATCACAAACAGACAAACTGCTCATGACATCTTTGAATCTCTGAAGATGACTCATGAAGGAAATGCACAAGTCAAGGAGACAAAAGCTCTTGCTATAATCCAGAAGTATGAAGCGTTCAGAATGGAAGATGATGAAAACATTGAAGCAATGTTCTCTAGATTCCAAACTCTAACTGCTGGACTAAGAGTTCTTGACAAGGGATACACAAAAGCTGATCATGTAAAGAAGATAATCAGAAGTCTTCCTAGAAGATGGGGACCAATGGTTACAGCATTCAAGATAGCAAAGAACTTGAATGAAGTATCTCTTGAGGAGCTGATAAGTGCCTTGATAAGTCATGAGATTGAGCTAGATGCAAATGAGCCTCAAAAGAAAGGTAAGTCTATTGCTTTAAAATCTAAAAATAAACTGTGCTAACGCTTTTCAGGCAGAAGAAGAAGAATTTGACCAGTCAGAAGAAGAAGAAGATGAACTTTCTCTCTTATCCAGAAGAGTAAATAAACTCTGGAAGAGCAAGCAGAGAAGATTCAATAACTTCAACAGGCCTGAAAAGGGAGAATCTTCTGAACACAGAAGATCTGGCAAAAAAAAGTAGTGTGCTATGAATGCATAGAACCAGGACACTACAAGAATGAATGTCCAAAGCTTCAGAGGGAAAAGCCCAGAAAGAATTTTGAAAAGAAGAAAGGCATGATGGCTACATGGGATGACTCTGACTCATCTGATCAAGAGTCAGACTCTGAAGATGAGCAAGCCAACATAGCACTCATGGCAACAGTTGATGCTGGTGAAGAATCTACTTCTGATTCAGACTCTGATGAGGTATTTTTTGAACTTACTAGAGAAGACCTAGTTTCCAGCTTATCAGAACTTCTGGAAGTCAAGAGTCAACTTAGTATCAAATACAAAAAGCTCAAAAAGCTCTTTGAATCTGAAACTAAGAGACTTGAAATAGAAAACTCTGAACTAATGGCAAAAGTTTTAAAATTAACTAAAGATGTTGAAACATCTTCAAGTTCAGAAAAGTCTATTCCAAGCACTAACAATATTTTGAAAGAATATGACTTGAGCTTCAGAAAGTTCTTATCTAGAGGTATAGGCAGAAGTCAGCTAGCCTCTATGATTTATGGTGTAAGTGGAAACAAGAGAATAGGTATAGGCTTTGAGGGAGAAACCCCATATAAACTTGAACCTGTTGATGAGATGATTATCAATTACAAACCTTTGTATGAACAGTTCAATTATGGTCACTCTCATGATATTAAACACACATCACATTCTAAGAGTTTCCATATCACGCACACAAAGAAATATGTTGTTGCACATTCTGGTAAATCAGAACTTGAGAAGAACTAACCCCAAAGGACCCAAAAGAATGTGGGTACCTAAGGATAAGATAAATCCTGTTACAGATCTCTTTCACAACTCAAAAGAAAAACATGTCATGGTACCTGGACTATAGGTGCTTGTCGCACCCCAATTTTTGCCCTATGTATTCCATTCATTTGGATGTGTCGCGCGCATTCATCATTCAATCATCACATCGTTGCATATCGGTTAAAGTAAAAAAAAAATATAGCTTTTAATAGTTTAGATTAAATTTTAATTTTAATTTTTTGTTTAGGTTTAATTTAGATTATTTTTTAGCTTTTATACTATTTTTATTTCTTATTCTAGATTTAAATTAGGTTAATTTTTTAGTTTAAATTTATTTTAGATTAATTGTTATTTCATTTTTTTTAACATATTATTATTATTATTATTATTATTATTATTATTATTATTATTTCATTTTTGTTTTGTTGTATATAAGTCAAAAAGAAAAAAAAGAAAAAACAAAACAAAATAAGAAAATGGTCTTGTTTCACGTTTCCCTGCCCCACCACTTGTTCTGCTCCAAACACTGCACCATTGTGGTCCCAAATCTCTGCGGAAACAGTCCAAAAAAAACCACATGCCAAACACAATAAGCCAAGACTTGCATTCAAAAGGTTCATACAAAAACCTGAAACAAGAAGGTGCTAAAGCAGAGCATCACATAAGTTCAAATTTCATCCCAAACTTCCCCCCAATTCTCAATCAAAACCCTAATCATCTCCCTATTTAAACCTCTCATCTTTCATTCACCAGGAGGAGAAGCTCTGCAGAATATGAAACCATCCTCCAACCTCTTTCATTCACCAAACTCAGCATAACAAACACCAACAATTCTTCACCGACTGAACACTCTTGTCAAACCTCCATCACTACCTTCATCACTACCTTCATCACAGATCAAACACTCACTAAACTGAACCATCATCTCCCATACCTCACAAACTAAACTGGGTTCACAGCAGCAACTCATTCTTCACACAACCGATACACAACATCAACAACACAAATTGCAACAGAGGAATACGCAGTAGTCAGAAGCTCCGAGGAAACAAGAGTGGAAGAACATGATACCTTGGTGTGGTGCTTCGTAGATATCGATTTGCCTTTTGCTCTGCTCCAGTGGTTTGTTTTCCCTTTCATTTGCCATTTTTTTCTTCTTCATGCTTGTAATCTGTAAATGTTATTCATATTATGATTGAGTCTTAGGAATGTATGATTTGATTTTCCTTGCTTGCTGTTCGTTGAAATTGTTTGAGAGTTTGTTTGTTGTTTCTGAGAATTGAAGAGAGTTTAGAGGTGATGTTCGTTCGAATCGCGTGAGACTGAGGGAATAGATTTGAAACACGGCGAAATCGAGAGACGCGAGATCAAGAGGGACTGAGAGAGTATTGAGAGAGAGGCGGAGAGTTCATTTTGTCGTTGTTGTTTCGTTCAACGACAGTAGCGAGTGTGGTGTCGTTTTTTTACCTCCCCGTTTTACTTGGGAGGACGGCACGCTAAACCCTTCACGCGAAATTTGGAAGGAGAATGCGCCCGTGGTGGGATGAATTTTATTTCAGTTCTTCCTACGATATCACACGAACTTTCTTATTTGTCCTACGAGTAGGAAAGGGAAAAAAAGATCTCAACTAAACCCTAGGAGTTTGCAACGGTGGGGATTTCACCTAGACTAGAAATTCTGGAGTCCGGGGGGTCGGTTATACATAGGGAAGTGTTTAAACACCCTACATATCTGTAGTACTCTACAGGAACCTTCTCTGTGTCATTGTGATTGTGTTTGCTGCTAATGATTGGGAAAGTTTCTCCTTTGCGTTAGGAGAAGGAATTGATTTGATTTGAAAAGACAGACAGACTGACTATTTTTGGTATTTTATTAGCTCGCTGAGATTCCTTGTGAACCTCATGCCTACATATCCCTAGTGGAAGTCAGAGCTTAATGTAGTTCGGGGAACTAACTAGGGAAATTAATGTTTTTTGGTGCCTTGCTTGAAGCTCAAGGTTGAAGCTTGGAATTAAATCTCTGTTTACAGTAAAGAGACATGAAATCATCTCTACAGAGAGGTATTTGTACTATTCTACCACAAACATTTTGAAAGAGTGACAGAATAACTGGATTCATTTCATTCAAGAGGGGGACCTTACTTGTGTGTGCAAGTATGCCAGTCAGATGCCTCTTAAATGAAAGAAAGATGCTCGTCCAAATTAGGGAAAGTGTACAAGTCTGGGGATGTGCCAGAGCATGTCTTTCAGAGTCCTAAATGGGAGACTTTGATTGAAATTGAAATTGAAATGTTTGTTTGTTTGAATGTGGTAGAGTAGTAAAAATATCTCTCTATAGAGATAGGCTATGTCTATCTACTGTATAAAAGATTTGACTTTAGCTGGCTTGTATGAGGCCCAAGCTTGAGGCTTTTTGATTGATTAATTAATATTATTGACTCTGGGAGATGACTCCACTGGGGATTAATTACAGGGTATTTTTGTGTTCTGTACAAAGCCCAGAATTGAGGCTGACTCTACTTAGAGAGACTCTATTTGTGTGCCTTGTACAAAGCCCAAGGTTGTGGCTAACTGTTGAGGATAATTGAATGAATGACTCTATTTTATGTGTCTTGTACAAAGCCCAAGGTTGTGGCTGACTCTAGCTAGGGAAAACATTATTTTCTGCCTTGTACAAAGCCCAAGGTTGTGGCAGACTCTTAAATAAATTGAGTGTGGATGACTCTATGGGGAAAAGATCCTAGGTGTTAGGAATCTTTGACACATGAAAATATGGTTTATCTGCCTTGTACAAAGCCCAAGGTTGTGGCTACTGAATGATGAAAGACTCACTGGGGAGACTCTATTATCTGCCTTGTACAATGCCCAAGGTTGAGGCTGACTCTTGACAGGGGAGTTTTATTGTTTGGGTGCCTTGTATGAAGCCCAAGGTTGAGGCTAACTGTTTTTGTTGGTTTTGACTCTACTGAGGAGATTTTATTTATTGAAAGACTGTTTTTCTTTGGAAGCTAACCCTTTCCAGGGATTTTGACTCAGCTGGTGAATTTGGTAAAAGACTGACTTTATCATGTTTTTTGGAGGCTGACCCTTTCCAGGGGTTTTGACTCTTTTGGGAAATTATCTCCTAAGAGAAATGAATCTTTATTTTTTTGACATTTAATGATTGACTTTGGAGGCTAACCCTTTCCAGGGGTTTTTATTGAAAATGAAAGAATGTGTGGAAGCTAACCCTTTCCAGGGATTTATTGAGGTGGAGGTTGATTTTAATTGACTTTGGAGGCTAACCCTTTCCAGGGGTTTATGATTAAAAATGAAGGAATGTGTGGAAGCTAACCCTTTCCAGGGATTTTGTGATTGAAAAATGGATGGCAGAAAGATTATCTAATGGAGACTTCTTGTTTAAAGCCCAAGATGAAGGCTGACACATGCTGAGGAGAAAATAAACATAGATCCTAGACTCTGCTAAGGAAGATTGATGAAGATAAGGGTGATAGAGACTGTCCATGTCTCTCATTCCAAAAGGTGTACTCAATGCAAAATTGAGACAAACTTAGCTTGTTTAAAGTCTGGTTTAAATTGGAAGAAACTCACCAGGGTAGGCTAAAAGGTGACTAAAGACCTGTTCCTATGTTTATAAGAAACCTGATGGGTCCTTGTATACAAGCTCAAGAGGAAGCTGGAAATGCTTTTAAGAAGCCTGTGGGTCCTTGTACAAAGCCCAAGAGGAGGCTAATCGAGGGTCCTTGTTATAGCACAAGAGAAAGCTATGTAGTTTTGAACTTATTTTGGCTCTAAGCAAATGGGTAAGAGGTTTCACCGGGAATAATTCCTCTTTGGGTGGATGTGTCCTATTTCTTTGGATTCTAAGGTTTTTGCCAAGATGTTTCACCGGGAATAATTCATCTTGGGGGTTTGAACTACAGATCTCTAATTAGGAAAGAGCCTTCACCGGGAAGACATTCTCAATCCTAGGCCATATTCCTATAATATATATATAGTTTAACTGTCCTAAGGTTTATACTCAAACGTAGTTCTAAACTAATATATATGCACAGTTTATATTTGACAGTAATTTAAATAAAGACTGTAAATTGAAAGCTTGTAAAGCCTAACCTGGATGGAGTGGAGGCCTTTGAAGAAGTATGTACAGAGCCTCAACAGTAATTTTTGTTGTTTTGTTGATAACAGTTGAATATATATATGATAAACAGTTAATGGTTTTTGAAAACAGAAGAAGTGAAGATGGACATAGGTCACATAGGTATCTGAAGAGTTTCACCGGGAATAATGCCCTTCAAATACCAGAAGCATGTTTTGAAAACAGAAAGAAGATTTTGAAAATACAGTTTTGAAAACAAGCTAAGAATAGAAGGTTTTTGGGACTTACACTCTATTAGAGGCCCAGTACTTTACAGTACTGGTGTAAAAGCAATTTGAAAAATGATTTGGAATGATGCAAGGTTTTGTTGTTTGAAAACCCTAATCATTTGTTTAATCAGAGATTGAAAACAGTTTTGAATATTGACAAAAGTCAACTTAATTAAGGCAAAGATGAAATTTATACCCAATTAAGACCTAAATAATTAGGGTTTTATCATAAAATTATTCACAAAGTAATTAGGTTAAAACAAAATGAATATATATATTTTAAAGTATTTAAGAAAACATTTAAAACATACTATTTTAAACCTAATTAAAATACATGAAATAAATAATATTTTTATGATTTTTTTGATTATTCACAAAGTAGGTATATTAAATAGCAAGTGTGTGAAAAATGAAGTGAAAATGATTTAATTTGATAAGTTTATTAATTGTGTGAAGTTTGTAAAAAAAAGAATGAAAATGGATGCTAAAAAATTGGTTTGGCCCTAGAGAGGTTCGAACCCACGCCCTTCATGATCACATTTCAAAACTTAACCAACTGAGCTGCGCGCGCAGCTTGTTAACTATATACACTCAATATATTATATTTTCAGATAAGCCAGGAAATTCAAATTTTACGCGCGCCATGTTCATCTTCTTCCTTGAGCTTCAGATTTTCAAATTCCTAACTCTCTGGTCTCTCAACTAAATGGCATGATGTAAACATCAATCTCACTCGTTTTTGGACAAGGAACATGATTATGGGCTCAGAATTCATTTATTCTAAGTGTAACTAACGAATTTCATTATGAACACGAAGAACACATAAACCCTAATTTTAAAATTAAATGATGCACAAGATGAATAAATGAATGATGATAGAGGGTTTTTAATCCTCTGATGATGCTGAACAAGATAGAATCGAGCTTTACCACAAAGAGTGCTTAAATTAAAGAGGTGGAGTTCAGAAACTTACCTCTGAAAATGGAGGTCGTGAGGATGATTGAGAGCACCTGGGCTTGAATGAATGATCTCAATAGCTTCCCTGAGACTCGATGATGCTAACTGAATGTTTATTGCAGCCTGAATCCTTCTGAATTGTTCTATGGACCTCCCTCGATTTCAGCTTCAAGTGAACATGGAGGGTGTTGATTCTTGAGTTACAGATGAGCTGCAGCCATCTGGTTAGCTTCACTATGACCTGAGGAGTGTGCCTGGATGATTGGCTTGGCTCGGAACCTCCTGAATTACTCCATGGACCTCCAACTGCAAATGCTCCAAAGTGAGAGCAACAATGGTGTTCCTCCACTTGCAGAAGTGATCCAGGTGCTTGGATCACCTCAAATGACCTCCCTTGAGATGTTAGAATGTTCACTTCCCAAAGATGAGCTCTGGTTTGAAGAAATCGATTCTTCTTGCCAAAGAACTTTGAAAAACAATGAACATGAGAAGAGAAAGAGAAAGCAAGGAATATGGTTGCTTTGGTGTAACTTTGAATGAGGAATGCATCTGTATTTATAGGCAAATGGATCAGTATAGCTGCAGAGGAGTGAGCTTCCTTAGTGAAGTTGATTTGCTTTCTTAGCCATGAAGGAAGTTTGCAAGTATCTCTTATGCAATGATGAGAGTTTTGATTCCATTTGATCAATCCCCTAGCCCTCGATTTTGTTTAATCTTAGGGGACAATTCTGAGCCAGAAATGAGCTCTAATTGGTTGGTGAGAAGATTCCTTGGGTGATTCATCAATTTGCCATAAATTCACAAATGTAATCATTACATAATCACATGTTCTTGTTTTTAGAATCTTCTTCAATTCTTATGGCATGGTGAAAATGAATGCATGGCATGTTTTCAGATGTGTTATGGGTCGTGTAGCATCCATAAGAGAGGTTATTTGCACAAAATTTGCAAAGTCCAAAAGTGTCCATGACCTATAATTTTACTTCATGAGGCCAACTTTGAACAAGCATAAATCTTAGCTCAAATTGAATTTGGAGAAGGTTGAACACAATTTGGAAAGCCCTAAACATCTACTTTAAATCATTAGTTTATGTCTTCTTCAGAATCATTTGGGAAATTTGTGAAAAATGAGCCCAAAGTTGGATGAAAACTAGGTTAAAACACTTAGAAAAATTTCTAAGTGTTTATGACCTAAACTTCAAAATTTCCAAAACTTCATAAATGATTGATCTTTTGAAAAAAGTTCCTTTGTAAGATGTTGTTTTATTTTGCAAGATCTACAACTTTCATGTTGGAAGTTTTTTGAGTTGTGTAGGTGAAATTTTGAGTTCTCACCATGCCTTCAAAAACCCTAATTCCCGACTTTTTGCTCCTTGATGAATTTCTTTGAATTTCTTTGGTCAAATGACTTTAATATCCATATATTGATGATATTGATCTTTGAAAGTCATTTTTTGACCAAAAACCTTAAAAGTCAAAGGTGATCCCATACAGTTGACTTTTGCCTGACAAAGTGAATTTTTGGACTTTTGTGTAGAAACAAGATCTTATCCTCAAATGAATGATGTAAATGGATTATATTGAGGTAGTAGAGACTCTTGAATCATGTCTTGAGTTTTGGATTCATGCCCTGATTAAAAGTCAACTATCTTGGTGAATTAGGTCAAAAACCCTAATTGTCGACCATAGGACAATGATGACTGTAGACTTTGAACTGAGGTGTAATGTCCAGTGGATCTTGTCATATGAGTTATTTGAAGATGATTGATGTCTTTGAATGGTTCCCTGGGGCTTTTTAGGGTTTCCCAAAAGTGATCCCTGATTTTAGTCCTTGATAGGCTCCAAACCCTAGTCTGTTGATCTGAGTAATCCTGTGCTTAGATGACTGGGTGTCTTAATCAATCATAGGTGTAATAATGAGGCTTTTGAGTCTTATGATTGTATTAGAGACTAATCCCTATATTGATTGATCCTTTGCCTGAGTTTTCTTGTCTTTGAATATCCTTGATTAAATGCCAGATGAAGAAGTGACTGCTTTGGGCACTAGTTTTGACCTGATGAAAATCCTGAAGATATGTCATCTCAGAGGGGTCAAAAATTAGGGTATGACAGCGAGGAAGAGAGAATCGAGGGCGAACGTGAGAGAAAGATGGAGAGGAGCCGCTGGGTTCATTTTTTGTTTAGGGTTCTCAATACAAAAATCCCATTAGTGTGTTAAATGGCCGGATCCGGGTTCCATCTGATCCGACCCGGTCCGACCCAACTAGTGTTTTATCATTATTATTTTTTTTATTGCTGAATGTCTTTTTCTTATTTTAATTTCTTGGGCCAACTTTCAATGGGCCAGCCTTTCTCTACCAGCGCCCCACCTTTTAATCAAACCCCATTCAATTTCTTTTTAGCCTATTTCTACTTTCTATCATAGTTTTTATGTTATTATTTGCTCATTATTTTGTTTTAATTGTTATATATTCAAAATACAAAAACATGCCTTATTTTAGATTTTGCTTTATTTTCATATTTAAAACCAAAAAAATAATATGTTAGTTTTATGGTTCTTATAAAAAAATACAACAACATTAAATTAATCTCGATCCAAAAAAAAAGAATAAATAAATCTTGGTCCAATGCCAAGTGGTTACAAATAATTTCTCGATCCATCGTCGAGTTTTCTTCTTTTCAAAAACCTTTTTCTTAAATCAAAAGATCGAGTGACAAGAAGTGTACACCTCTTGAACTTTCATTAATAAAATCAAAGTGATCAAGTGACAAGGGGTGCACACCTCTTGAATACCTTCGATCCTTTGAATCAAACAATAACAAGCTTTCTTAAGCAAATCAAGAAATCAAGTGACAAGGGGTGTACACCTCTTGAATACCTTGATCTTTTGGAATCAAAACACATTATTCAAACCGAAAGATCCTGTGACAAGGGGTGCACACCTCTTGAATACCTTGATCTTTTGAATCAAAACCCTTTATTCAAACCGAAAGATCTTGTGACAAGGGGTGCACACCTCTTGAATACCTTGATCTTTTGAATCAAAACACTTTAATCAAACCAAAAGGATAAGTGACAAGGGGTGAACACCTCTTGAATACCTTGATCTTTTGGATCTAAAACACATTAATCAAACCGAAAGATCCTGTGACAAGGGGTGAACACCTCTTGAATACCTTGATCTTTTGAAACTAAAACACATTAATCAAACCGAAAGATCCTGTGACAAGAAGTGCACACCTCTTGAATACCTTGATCTTTCGAATCTTTTTTAATCAAATCAAAAGATTAAGTGACAAGGGGTGCACACCTCTTGAATACCTTGATCTTTTGAATTAAAACACTTTAAGCAAACCAAGAGGTTAAGTGACAAGGGGTGCACACCTCTTGAATACCTTGATCTTTTGAATACATTAATTAACAAGGACAACAAGTGACAATGGGGCTCGCTCCTGTTCAATACCTTGGGTAAATACGCGCTAGGTGCACACCTATGCTCAATCCTTTGCTAAATGTCCCTTTAAAACACAACTTCAATTTCATTCGAACCTTTTTGCCTTATGGCTTTTAAAACTCTTTTCATAAACGAGACACTTATCCAATTTTCAATACGAACATACTTCCACATGTGAAGATCGAATATCTTCCACTCGAATGCGATGATGGCCAAAATCATGTGTTATCTTGATTTATTTATCCATTCTTGTAGTGATCTCATATCCATGTGCGCGTAGTATTTCCATTTGAAAGCGATCGAGTACCTCTCGCTAAAATCAACCAACAAAACTTTTCGTGGTTCTTCGCCCAAACTACGATTGCTCTGATTTTCCCATTGCACTAGGGAATACGTAGGCACAAGATACAAACGTCTTGGCGAGCATTATAAAAAAAAAAAATTCTTCATAATAAAAACCCTAAAAATCCTTTCTTTTATCTTTTCTCGATCAAAAAGCTAAAGAACGCAAACATTACGCTCAAACACAAAACTAACTAAATGGGTCCCATCGAGTACGATGGAGGTGAGGGGTGCTAATACCTTCCCCTTGCTTAACCGACTCCCGAACTCTAATTTGGTTGCGACGACCATCTTATTCATTTCTTTTTATCCGTGGGTTTTATCGATATTTTCCCTTTCCTCTTTGGAATAAATAAAGTTCGGTGGCGAATCTGTTGATATTTCGAGCGTGCGATTACGCTCGAGTCACATTTTTACCGCTACAGAAAGTGGCGACTCTGCTGGGGAACATCCTAAGAGAGTCAACCCTAGTTTAGTTTGTTTTGTATTTGGGTGTTTGTTTTTGTTTGTTTATTCTTGTGTTTTTTATGCTTATGTTCTATATATTTATTCTTGTATTATTTATGTTTCTTTAATCTTGCTTTATCGCTTTTTATTTATTTCTGTATATATTCATTTGTGGGTATAGGAATGATATTTGAGTGAAGCTCTCAACCCGAGCTTTGAAAAACAAGAGAAAAACATAAGTTAGGAGGTGGTTGTGTAGTGCTAGTCCCCAAGGTGAACACCTTGAATGGCTAATACGAGAACCCCACTTGGAGGAGACTTAGTCATGAAATTTGTCAT
Organism: Vicia villosa; assembly: GCF_029867415.1. Lineage (NCBI taxonomy): Eukaryota > Viridiplantae > Streptophyta > Magnoliopsida > Fabales > Fabaceae > Vicia > Vicia villosa. Next base: position 54,932,139 of record NC_081181.1, on the reverse strand, counting down.
AAGATGGTTCGCCCATCGCATGGCAGAAATCTGATTTCGTCGCTAACTCCAAGGACCTTTAGAACCCGTTCCATCTGTAGAGGTTATGTTATATCCAAAAACTCTAGAGCTAACCTTGTGAGGGGATTCTTGGGTAAAGAACTTAGAACTGTCCTAACTTAGGGAGCCTTCCTCAATAGGTTGTTTTTGTTATCACGCTTTGCATCCAACATTGCATGACATTGCATATCATTTGCATCACGCCAGTACCTCATTCCAACTGTCTCTTTCATTCAGTTATCTATCAACTGTCAAACTGGTTCCTCCACACGAGCACGAGACTAGAGCCAACGTCAGACGAAGAATGGCGGACCAAGAACAACATAATGCTGAAGTTAGAATGGAGATTGAGGATTTGAAGTCAGGAATGACTAAGCTCACCGAGATGTTGCAAGTTCTGATTGCTAGAGGAGAACCACCTCAAAGGACTGTCATTCAAGAGATCGCCGACGATGTTGAAGACCCTATTCCTGTTCAGAGGCCCGCCACTACATGGCCTGAGTTTGGTTTACCTCCTGATTATTCTCCATCTCACTCTACTACTGCTATGTTGGGCCAACCTTCGCGACCAATGTTCCAAGCTCCGATCATGACCGAGTCTCAGCCAATTGTGCACGCTGCTGCCCAAACTACTTATGGGAATCCTCTCTTTGAGTACCATGCTGGAGATCATCAAAGTGAAAGTCAAAAAGAAGCTGGTGACATCGATGAAGTCAAAGAACAGTATCAAATCCTGGAGAAAAGACTAAGAGCCATGGAAGGTGCTGGTTATTTTGGGGTTGCTGCTGAGAATATATGTTTGGTTTCTGACCTGGTTATACCTGCAAAGTTTAAAACTCCTGAGTTTGAAAGGTACAAAGGGTACACTTGTCCAAGAAGTCATTTGACTATGTACTACCGCAAGATGGCTGCTTATACCAAGAACGACAAATTGCTGATTCATTGCTTTCAAGATAGCCTAACTGGTGCTTCTCTGAAGTGGTATATGGGACTGGAGAAGAGTCGTATCCATTGCTTCCAAGATCTGACTGATGCTTTCATGAAGCAATACAAGTACAATCTGGACATGGCACCTAATCGCTGACAACTACAAAACATGTCTCAGAAAGAAAGAGAATCCTTCAAGGAGTATGCTCAACGTTGGAGAGAGCTAGCTTCTCAAGTGGAACCTCCTTTGGCTGAAAAAGAGTTAATTGGAATGTTCATGGATACTCTCTCACCTTTCTATTGGGAGAAGATGATTGGAAGTGTGTCCTCCAACTTTACAGACTTGGTGACCATTGGTCAAAGGCTAGAGGAAGGAATTAAGAATGGCAAGGTTACCAATGCTGCTGAATCCTCTAGTGGCGCAAAGAAACCATATGGAAACTTCTATAAGAAGAAAGATGGTGGAACCAACGCCATTTCAAATGATGATAGAGGACCTCACTATGATCAACCACTTGTAGCTGCTGTTGGTCCTGTTGTCAAAACTCAACCATTTCAAGTTCCTCAACATCAGAACCGCAATAGGACTCACTTTGATCCTATTCCCATGACTTACACTGAGTTGTATCCAACTTTGATTCAGAAATCATTGGTGACTCCTAGACCTACTCAACCGAGAATAGCTCCATTCCCTCCTGGGTACGATCCGAATGTCAAATGTGACTTCCATGGTGGGGTGGTGGGTCATTCAATTGAAGATTGCAGAATTCTGAAAGAAAAAGTTCAAGATCTAATTGATAAGAAGATGATATCTTTCAAGGATACCAATCCCAATGTTGTCAACAATCCCTTGCCAAAACTTAGTGGCTGAAGATCGAGCAAGCTATGTTGTTTCCTAAAGCCAAGTGTTTCAGTCAGGATAGCTCCTCCTCGTCACTGATTAGTCACTAGGCCTTGTTTTGTTCTGTTTGCAATTTCCTTATGTTATTTTGTGTACTACATTTGAACTTAGTTTGTTCTTGAATGTTTAATTTTAATGAAATGAGCATTGCGTGTTTTTCCATTGTGTGTTTCTTTATGCTTTATCTTTCAAAAACAAAAATATATCTCTTGTTCTTTTTTTCTTTTATGAAAAGATTGGAGGGAGGATGATGAAAACAAAATACTCAAGTAGTTGAACTGTATGCTTTCAAATAGAACTTTGCTGATGATGTAAAGGCATTGTTTCAATCCCCAAACACTGGAGAAATAAGGAAGTTAATCCCTAGTCAACCCCTTTGAGCCTTCGAAGTTGGAGTTTCTTTTTTTTAAACGAAAAAACCCGCAATTTTAACTTGGGGCAGGGTAGTTCTCAGTTAATTTACCTGTGCATTCAAATTCAAGATAATCATTAAGTACACCTTTCAATAAGGGTTTCAATCAAAAGTGACCAAAATGGTTATCGTTATCAAGGCAGTCACTATCTTTCCGATAACAAAAAAAAAATTCAAAGGAAAAGCCCGCTAAGTCAAAACCTACGAAGGAGACTTAGGCAAAATTGGGGCATCCCGCTGACTGTAATTTCAAATAAAGACAGTTCAGGAAAAAGTTAGGGATAAAAAAAAAAGAAGTCAATAAATTCCTTGAACAACAATAAAACGTTGTGACTATCAAAAGGAAGAAGCGACTGCCATCTCAAAGATTCCCTTGGCCTTTAAACCATCATCATTATCATAGGTGCAATTCCAAAGCCTCTTGGAACCTGAATGCATAATTTAAATTAATTGAGTGTAGGATTGGAGATCATCACGAAGAATAGGGTGGGTACAAATAATTTTGAGCCTATATCCTTTGTTTCTAAAACCATGAACCAAGCCACGTTACAACCCTCAAAAGACCTAATTGAAGCAAGGTTAATTTTTAAAGCATACTACAACAAGGTTGCGTTAACCTGACTCCTGAATATCTTTGCAAATTGTTTGTTTTACCGTACCTTTTGCTTTATCCATCACTTCGAATGTCTAGACCATTGTGTTTGGACCTTTGATTCATTTTCTTTATATCATCCAATAAATGATTTTGATTTCAAAATATGCTTTGAGCGTTGCATTAAAATTACCATTTTTGAATGAACATTTTATTTGCAAGTACTCATCTTTTGGGAAATTCAAACAGTCAAGAGACTTGATCAGTGATCCTATCAGGGGGCACGTCACTTCAAGATTGTATTTTTAAAGACTTATACTGGGGGCAAGTCTTCCCAACATTCATTTCAAGAACTGAAGCAACAATCAGTCAGTCAGGGGCATTCTTCTTCAGCAATCCCCAAGCAATTTATCAGTCCTTCTCAAGAGGATCATCAGTGTGACTTAACAGAGTTGTCAATGTGCTTGTGTCGAGGAATCAAAATTCCAATCTACCCTCACAAAAAGAGTCTACCTCAGCTTTCATAACCAATTGCATCACATTGATCATTCATCACGCATAGAAAATTCATTATCATGCATGAAAACAAAATTCATGCTCATTTACATTCTTTCGAGGTCTCGTTGTTATCAAACATCTTACCTTGAGATCAAAGTCCAACTCACTTGGCATTTACCAAAGCAGTTTCGTCTTATATTCATCAGTACATTAGCTGATAATGTCAATTTACTTTTATTCATCAGTACATTAGCTGATGTCATTCACCACTTGTTGCTATTATCAGTACATTAATTGATAATATGCACTTTCATTTCCCGTCATTAGTACATTAATTGATGCGGGACTTTCATCAGTACATTAGCTGATATCAAAAGTCTCCTGTTTTCTATCGTCAGTACATTAGCCGATGATTGATCATGGTTGTCCCATCCTTATCAGTACATTAGCTGGTATATGACTTCTCTTCGTCAGTACATTAACCGACGTCGGCCTCTTTCTTCTTGCCTTATCAGTACATTAACTGGTATAGGATTACCTTTCGTCGGTACATTAGCTGATGGAAATTCCCTTTTGTTTCCCTCATCAGTACATTAATTGATGCAGGTCGATTTGTTTCACATCTCCAGTACATTAACTGATGATATCATCCTTCTTCCTTCTTCGGTACATTAATTGGAGTCGTGTGTCCTTTTCGTCTTTTGTCGGTACATTAACTGATAATAGATCTCATTTCCTTCAGTACATTAGTTGAAGTCGAAGTCGATATTCTCCTTTGACTTCATCAGTACACTAGCTGATATTGGTCCTTGTTTTTGTCCATTGCTCTTCGTAGATGCTATATTCCCCCACAGAGTTCAACATACGTCTCATATCATATTGCATTCAAAATAACAAAAAAAAAAGGGTCCATGCATTGCATATCATTTGCATATGAAGGACAAAAATTGTGTACTTTGTATTTAAGTATCTTCACATCTTCGATAGAAGAAACTTAAATAGGGGCATCTGTCGCACCCCAATTTTTGCCCTATGTATTCCATTCATTTGGATGTGTCGCGCGCATTCATCATTCAATCATCACATCGTTGCATATCGGTTAAAGTAAAAAAAAATATAGCTTTTAATAGTTTAGATTAAATTTTAATTTTAATTTTTAGTTTAGGTTTAATTTAGATTATTTTTTAGCTTTTATACTATTTTTATTTCTTATTCTAGATTTAAATTAGGTTAATTTTTTAGTTTAAATTTATTTTAGATTAATTGTTATTTCATTTTTTTTAACATATTATTATTATTATTATTATTATTATTATTTCATTTTTGTTTTGTTGTATATAAGTCAAAAAGAAAAAAAAGAAAAAACAAAACAAAATAAGAAAATGGTCTTGTTTCACGTTTCCCTGCCCCACCACTTGTTCTGCTCCAAACACTGCACCATTGTGGTCCCAAATCTCTGCGGAAACAGTCCAAAAAAAACCACATGCCAAACACAATAAGCCAAGACTTGCATTCAAAAGGTTCATACAAAAACCTGAAACAAGAAGGTGCTAAAGCAGAGCATCACATAAGTTCAAATTTCATCCCAAACTTCCCCCCAATTCTCAACCAAAACCCTAATCATCTCCCTATTTAAACCTCTCATCTTTCATTCACCAGGAGGAGAAGCTCTGCAGAATATGAAACCATCCTCCAACCTCTTTCATTCACCAAACTCAGCATAACAAACACCAACAATTCTTCACCGACTGAAAACTCTTGTCAAACCTCCATCACTACCTTCATCACTACCTTCATCACAGATCAAACACTCACTAAACTGAACCATCATCTCCCATACCTCACAAACTAAACTGGGTTCACAGCAGCAACTCATTCTTCACACAACCGATACACAACATCAACAACACAAATTGCAACAGAGGAATACGCAGTAGTCAGAAGCTCCGAGGAAACAAGAGTGGAAGAACATGATACCTTGGTGTGGTGCTTCGTAGATATCGATTTGCCTTTTGCTCTGCTCCAGTGGTTTGTTTTCCCTTTCATTTGCCATTTTTTTCTTCTTCATGCTTGTAATCTGTAAATGTTATTCATATTATGATTGAGTCTTAGGAATGTATGATTTGATTTTCCTTGCTTGCTGTTCGTTGAAATTGTTTGAGAGTTTGTTTGTTGTTCCTGAGAATTGAAGAGAGTCTAGAGGTGATGTTCGTTCGAATCGCGTGAGACTGAGGGAATAGATTTGAAACACGGCGAAATCGAGAGACGCGAGATCGAGAGGGACTGAGAGAGTATCGAGAGAGAGGCGGAGAGTTCATTTTGTCGTTGTTGTTTCGTTCAACGACAGTAGCGAGGAAGAGAGAATCGAGGGCGAACGTGAGAGAAAGATGGAGAGGAGCCACTGGGTTCATTTTTTGTTTAGGGTTCTCAATACAAAAATCCAATTAGTGTGTTAAATGGCCGGATCCGGGTTCCATCTGATCCGACCCGGTCCGACCCAACTAGTGTTTTATTATTATTATTTTTTTATTGCTGAATGTTTTTTTCTTATTTTAATTTCTTGGGCCAACTTTCAGTGGGCCAGCCTTTCTCTACCAGCGCCCCACCTTTTAATCAAACCCCATTCAATTTCTTTTTAGCCTATTTCTACTTTCTATCATAGTTTTTATGTTATTATTTGCTCATTATTTTGTTTTAATTGTTATATATTCAAAATACAAAAACATGCCTTATTTTAGATTTTGCTTTATTTTCATATTTAAAACCAAAAAAATAATATGTTAGTTTTATGGTTCTTATAAAAAAATACAAAAACATTAAATTAATCTCGATCCAAAAAAAAAGAATAAATAAATCTTGGTCCAATGCCAAGTGGTTACAAATAATTTCTCGATCCATCGTCGAGTTTTCTTCTTTTCAAAAACCTTTTTCTTAAATTGAAAGATCGAGTGACAAGAAGTGTACACCTCTTGAATACCTCGATTCTTTTGAATTAACATTTTTTTTTCAAACCTTTCATTAATAAAATCAAAGTGATCAAGTGACAAGGGGTGCACACCTCTTGAATACCTTCGATCCTTTGAATCAAACAATAACAAGCTTTCTTAAGCAAATCAAGAAATCAAGTGACAAGGGGTGTACACCTCTTGAATACCTTGATCTTTTGGAATCAAAACACATTATTCAAATCGAAAGATCCTGTGACAAGGGGTGCACACCTCTTGAATACCTTGATCTTTTGAATCAAAACCCTTTATTCAAACCGAAAGATCTTGTGACAAGGGGTGCACACCTCTTGAATACCTTGATCTTTTGAATCAAAACACTTTAATCAAACCAAAAGGATAAGTGACAAGGGGTGAACACCTCTTGAATACCTTGATCTTTTGGATCTAAAACACATTAATCAAACCGAAAGATCCTGTGACAAGGGGTGAACACCTCTTGAATACCTTGATCTTTTGAAACTAAAACACATTAATCAAACCGAAAGATCCTGTGACAAGAAGTGCACACCTCTTGAATACCTTGATCTTTCAAATCTTTTTTAATTAAATCAAAAGATTAAGTGACAAGGGGTGCACACCTCTTGAATACCTTGATCTTTTGAATTAAAACACTTTAAGCAAACCAAGAGGTTAAGTGACAAGGGGTGCACACCTCTTGAATACCTTGATCTTTTGAATACATTAATTAACAAGGACAACAAGTGACAATGGGGCTCGCTCCTGTTCAATACCTTGGGTAAAGACGCGCTAGGTGCACACCTATGCTCAATCCTTTGCTAAATGTCCCTTTAAAACACAACTTCAATTTCATTCGAACCTTTTTGCCTTATGGCTTTTAAAACTCTTTTCATAAACGAGACACTTATCCAATTTTCAATACGAACATACTTCCACATGTGAAGATCGAATATCTTCCACTCGAATGCGATGATGGCCAAAATCATGTGTTATCTTGATTTAGTTATCCATTCTTGTAGTGATCTCATATCCATGTGCGCGTAGTATTTCCATTTGAAAGCGATCGAGTACCTCTCGCTAAAATCAACCAACATAACTTTTCGTGGTTCTTCGCCCGAACTACGATTGCTCTGACTTTCCCATTGCACTAGGGAATACGTAGGCACAAGATACAAACATCTTGGCGAGCATAATAATAAAAAAAAAAATTTCTTCATAATAAAAACCCTAAAAGTCCTTTCTTTTATCTTTTCTCGATCAATAAGCTAAAGAACGCAAACATTACGCTCAAACACAAAACTAACTAAATGGGTCCCATCGAGTACGATGGAGGTGAGGGGTGCTAATACCTTCCCCTTGCTTAACCGACTCCCGAACTCTAATTTGGTTGCGACGACCATCTTATCCATTTCTTTTTATCCGTGGGTTTTATTGATATTTTCCCTTTCCTCTTTGGAATAAATAAAGTTCGGTGGCAACTCTGTTGATATTTCGAGCGTGCGATTACGCTCGAGTCACATTTTTACCGCTACAGTGCTCACGTCACATGACGGGAAGAAGGTCTATGTTCCAAAGTCTGGAACTTAAATCTGCTGGAGAAGTAAAGTTTGGAGGGAATCAGAAGGGCAAGATCATTGGCTCCGGAACCATATGTATTGGTAATTCTCCCTCTATAACTAATGTTCTTTAAGTAGATGGATTAGCTCATAACTTATTGTCCATAAGTCAATTAAGTGACAATGGTTATGACATAATCTTTAATCAAAAGTCTTGTAAAGCTATTAGTCAGAAGGATGGCTCAATCCTATTTACAGGCAAGAGAAAGAACAACATTTATAAGATTTATCTTTCAGATCTTAAGAACCAAAAGGTTACTTGCCTTCTGTCTGTTAATGAAGAGCAGTGGGTCTGGCACAGAAGATTGGGTCATGCTAGTTTGAGAAGAATCTCTCAGATTAACAAGCTCAATCTGGTCAGAGGACTCCCTAATCTGAAATATAAATCAGATGCTCTTTGTGAAGCATGTCGGAAAGGGAAGTTTTTAAAACCTGCGTTTAAATCTAAAAATGTTGTCTCTTCCTCTAGGCCTTTAGAACTTCTGCACATTGATCTTTTTGGCCCAGTCAAAACAACATCAATCAGAGGCAAGAAATATGGATTGGTCATTATAGATGACTATAACAGATGGACTTGGTTATGTTAGAACAAGATTTGTTCTGATCAATTATCTTAGTTTTGATGATAACAATAATATGAATTTTGCTTAAGATAATATGGTACTCTAATCCAATGCAATTTCCTTTTCAGGAAATATATAAAGAGTACGCATAATTCAGCGCTCAGAAGCTTTGTCTCAAAGGGTTCAGCATGCAACATCAGAACATGGTCTGGCAAGACATCAGAAGATGGTCGAAGCAGAATCAGAACATGGGTCTATGGAAGCATCAGAAGAACAAGAGAACAGAAGCACTGAAGTACTGATGGTATCACGCTCAGAAGCACCTCAAGGTCAGAAGATCAGAAGATGTTATGCACCAAGCTGTTTGACTCTGATGATATTCAAACGTTGTATTCACAAACATCAGATCAGAAGGAAGTACAAGTGGCAAGCTACGCTGACTGACAAAAGGAACGTTAAAAGCTACTAAAGGCTACGTCAGTAGACACAGCGTGAACAAGGCTCGAGGTAGTTGACAAAAGCGTATAACATTAAATGCGATGCTGTACGGAACACGCAAAGCATTAAATGCACTCAACGGTCATCATCTCCAACGCCTATAAATATGAAGTTCTGATCAGAAGCAAGGTTAACGATTCTGCACCAAAACAACTCATATTAACTTGCTGAAACTCTGTTCAAATTCAAAGCTCAGAATCTTCATCTTCATCAAAGCTCACTACATTGCTGTTGTAATATATTAGTGAGATTAAGCTTAAACGTTAAGAGAAATATCACAGTTTGTGATTATCGCTTTTAAGAAGCAATTGTAATACTCTTAGAATTGATTACATTAAGTTGTAAGGAACTAGAGTGATCGTGTGGATCAGAATACTCTAGGAAGTCTTAGAGGTTATCTAAGCAGGTTGTAACTAGAGTGATCGTGTGGATCAGTAGACTCTAGAAAAGTCTTAGAGGGTATCTAAGCAGTTGTTCCTGGAGTGATCAGTGTGTGATCAGAAGACTCTGGAAGACTTAGTTGCTGACTAAGTGGAGAACCATTGTAATCCGTGCGATTAGTGGATTAAATCCTCAGTTGAGGTAAATCATCTCTGCGGGGGTGGACTGGAGTAGTTTAGTTAACAACGAACCAGGATAAAAATAACTGTGCAATTTATTTTTATCTGTCAAGTTTTTAAAGCTACACTTATTCAAACCCCCCCTTTCTAAGTGTTTTTCTATCCTTCAATTGGCATCAGAGCGCCGGTTCTAAGGTGCAAGCACTTAACCGTGTTTAGAAAAGATTCAGGAAGAGAAAAACGCTTCAGTAAAAGATGGTTGATGAAAGTGAAAAGTCTACACCTGCATCTACATCTGGCTCTGCTGAGCAATACAACGGTAACAATGGTTATACTAGACCGCCGGTATTTGATGGTGAAAACTTTGAATACTGGAAAGATAAACTGGAAAGTTACTTTCTTGGTCTAGATGGTGATCTATGGGATCTTCTGATGGATGGTTACAAACATCCAGTAAATGCCAGAGGCGTAAAGCTGACAAGGCAAGAAATGAATGATGATCAGAAGAAGCTCTTCAGGAATCATCATAAATGCAGAACTGTTTTGCTGAATGCTATCTCTCATGCTGAGTATGAGAAGATATCTAACAGGGAAACGGCCTATGACATATATGAGTCCTTGAAAATGACTCATGAAGGAAATGCTCAAGTCAAGGAGACTAAAGCTCTAGCTTTAATCCAGAAGTATGAAGCCTTCAAGATGGAGGATGATGAAGACATTGAAAAGATGTTTTCAAGATTTCAAACTCTTACTGCTGGATTGAGAGTTCTTGACAAGGGATACACCAAGGCTGATCACGTAAAGAAGATCATCAGAAGCTTACCCAGAAGATGGGGTCCTATGGTGACTGCATTCAAGATTGCAAAGAATCTGAATGAAGTTTCTCTGGAAGAGCTTATCAGTGCCTTGAGAAGTCATGAAATAGAGCTGGATGCAAATGAGCCTCAAAAGAAAGGTAAGTCTATTGCATTAAAATCCAATATCAAGAAATGCACTAACGCTTTTCAGGCTAGAGAAGAAGATCCTGAAGAATCAGAATCTGAAGAAGAAGATGAACTGTCTTTGATCTCCAGAAGGCTAAATCAACTCTGGAAGACCAAGCAAAGGAAGTTCAGAGGCTTCAGAAGTTCAAAGAAATTTGAACGTGGAGAATCTTCTGATGACAGAAGATTTGACAAGAAGAAGGTCATGTGCTATGAATGCAATGAGCCTGGACACTTCAAGAATGAATGTCCAAATCTTCAGAAGGAAAATCCCAAGAAGAAGTTTCATAAGAAGAAAGGTCTTATGGCAACCTGGGATGAGTCAGAAGATGATTCAGACTCTGAAGATGAGCAGGCTAACTGTGCGCTGATGGCAACAGAAGATGACGGATCAGAATCTACATCAGAATCAGATTCTGAAGAGGTATTTTCTGAACTTACTAGAGATGAGTTAGTTTCCGGTCTAACTGAACTTCTGGAACTCAAGTCTCAGATGAGTCTCAAATACAAAAAGCTGAAAAAGCTATTTGAATTTGAAACAAAGAAGCTTGAGTTGGAAAATTCTGAATTAAAAGAAAAACTTTTAAAATTATCCAATAATGTTGGATCTCCTTCTGATTCAGAAAAATCCACTCCTAGTCTAAACCATATTCTGAAAGAATATGATTTAAGTTTCAGGAAGTTCTTATCTAGAAGTATTGGCAGAAGTCAGCTAGCTTCTATGATATATGCTGTGTCTGGAAACAAAAGAGTTGGCATTGGTTTTGAGGGTGAAACCCCATACAAACTTGAACCTGTTGATGAAATGAAATTCACATACAAGCCATTGTATGATCAGTTCAAGTATGGCCACTCCCATGATATTAGGCACACTTCACATGCTCAAAGTTTTCACATAACACACACCAAAAAGCATGTGACACAACCTAGGAAATATCATGAAACTCACATTAAAAATTATCATGATGTTCCTCCTATTGCTTACAATGTTAAACCCAAGTTCAATCAGAACTTGAGAAAATCTAACAAGAAAGGACCCAAGAAGATGTGGGTACCAAAGAAAAAGACAATTTCTTTTGCAGATTCTCTTGGTGACAAAGAAGATAAAAGTCAACATGACATGTCTCCTGGACTCAAGTTGGTCTCAACACTTGAAGGGAAGAAAGACTGTCTTCCAAGTTCTGGTACTTAAATCTGTTGAAGAAACTTTGTCTGAAGGAAATCAGAAAAGATAGTTTATCAGTCTTGAAATCATTTGTCTTGTTTGTTTCTCAAGCAATGGTGTTTCGTTCTTGATTATTCTGAATGTTCTAAATGCTACAGAATATACAAAATTGAAACATTGACTGTGGACGAATCAATAAATATCTGGTTTGATGATAAACTTGTTTCTAATGAAACAAAGCGCTTAAGAAATTTCTGCAGATACAGTTTTGTCTTATCAGAAGCTGCAGAACAAAGAAGTGAACCTCCAGAAGCTGTGTATATCAGAAGTAATGGATCAGAAGATCATTCAGATTTATATCAGCACACTTCAGAAGGAGTGTTTTCTGAAGAGAAACTTGATAAGATCAGAAGCAGTGATCAGAATCTGAAGGCGTAAAGTCTATTCTAAAATTCACAGCTGTCATCTATTATCTGATGGTGAACACGTGTCTGTACGGTTAGTACAAAGCGTGCAGTTGAAAAGACGCCGACCTAGGTAACTGTATTAAATCATTTCATTTACTGTGATTCTCTCTCCTAATGTCATTTCTCATTAAATGCATAATGATTTCTTTTTAAATCCTTTAAATAACTCGCTTCATTTTCATTCCCTCTTTTTCTCTCTTTCTCTCTCTCTTTTGTGCATTCACTTCGTTGCATTTCTCTTCAAACCCTAGTTTTTGATTTGATCTCAAAGCATTATCATCATGAACTCATCTTCTTGTTCATCAAATTCAAAAGAAAGGCTCACTTCTACACAGATCCTGTTAAACAAATATGAGCATGCTCCATTGAAAACATGCATAATACCCACGAAAGAACTGGAAGTTCTATGTGAATCTGCTGTGGACATCAACAAACTTAAAGCAAATGGCTTTCAGTGTGACGCAAGAATCCTTGAGCAAGGATGGTCTAAATATCTTGATAGATTGGTTGGCCCAATTTATCCTGATCTTGTGAAGGATTTTTGGATACATGCAACGGTTACTCCAACTGCCATCATTTCATTCGTGCTAGGGCATGAAGTGGTTATCACTGAGAAGCTCATCAGGAAGCTGTACAATCTTGATGATGAAGAAGGTTGGTCTGGTCTTCAACCCAATACAGTTGACTGGACTCCAGTTGAAAAACAAATCTCTACGGTTTTTGGAATTGATTCTCATAACACGGGCACCTTAAGGCCTTTCTATAAAGTATGGGCTGAGATTATTCTGGGTTCTCTTTACCATAGAAAAAGGATGCTCTCCTCCTCCTACATCAGTCCGACTCACAAGTACACTCTTTTCTGCATTGGCAAAAAGATAGAGATCAACATCTCTCATATTCTGTTTGAGAATCTGAAAACATCTATCTTTGAGTCAAGAGAAGATGAAAGGGCGAAGTACCCTCATATTCCAAGAACAACCATTCCATTCGGAAGGATGATTTCAGACATTCTGATTGAAAGCAAAGTTGTGGACTCTATCAGAAATCGCAATGCATCGCATTTTCTTGGAATAACTCAAGGTCCCATCTTCAATGGTGTTGATTTGTTCAGACTGGAACTCATTAAGAATGTACCTTTTGTGTGCACAAGCTTTCCTGACATTCTGTCAAGAAGAATTGCTGTTGAAGGATTCATCTCCTTGTTTCATAAAGAACTTGATCATGTTGTCAAGCTTTACTTGGAAGATTGTGTTAGGAAGCAATCAGACGTTGATCCTGCTTGGATCCGTGGCAGAGTACTTCCGTCCAAAGATGATATTCTGAAGAAGGATAAGAAGGAACGACAGGCAAGGCTAAAAAGAAAGGCACAAGAAGATGAGGCTGAGAGAGCCAAGAAGTTAAGGGTCACCTATGATCCTGACAAGGTAGGCTCTTCTGAACGAAGAAATAAAAGGATCAGAGACTCCTTTCACAAAACCAGATCTTCACATGCTTCTTCTGAACACTCCTCCAGGCAGGTTTTTACTCCACCTCCTTCTGTCCCTAAACCTTCTTCCCAATCACCTCCTTCTGAACCAAAAGTAAACTTCACCTTACCAAATCCTTCTCCATCATCCTTCTCCTCTCCCATTCTAAACCCCACTCCTTTAAGTATTCTTCTCCCAACTCCTTCTGATAAATCCTTCTCACCAATTCCTTTCTCAAATACTTCACCCTCTTCTCAATCCATCCCTTCTGATATTCCACCCTCATCAATCATTCTCTCAGATATCCCTTCTTCCTCATCCTCTGCACCTCCACTTTCTATATCCCATCCCTTACCTACCAGAAAATCCAAACCTTACTGTCTTCTCTACCCTGACTACAAATTCACCTTCAACCCGTCTGAACCTGAACCCTATACCTACCTGGAACTTTTCAGACATGAGGTGATTAGCAGTCTAGACCTTCTGAAGGATGCATTTCTAAATGGTCTGGATGATGTTTCTACAAGAAATCTCTGGAGAAGATTTCGCAAGGATTTTCAAGTTGAAGCAATGGGAGTACAGAAAAGACTAGTGGCTGCTGCCCCGGGTTACCCTGGTTACCTTCTGGAGGAAGATAATGGTATATACTACCATCCTCTCAGAAATTGTGTTGCTGCTGAGGAGAAGCCCTTCTTGGATGAGATGGAACAATTAAGACTCGCTGCTGCATTGGAAGCCAATCCTTGCAGGGAGATTGTGGTCTGGATACCTCAATATCCTGTTCTACTTGGGGACTTCAAGACTCTCTTTGACTATCTGAGGGAAAACCCTTCTAAGAAAGACCCAAGCTTGGTCATTCCAGAAGTTGTTGACCCACCAGAAGTTGAAGGTCCTTCTGCTCCCAGGAATCTAGCTGCCATTCTTCAGGCACTTGAGAATGGAGAATTGGAAATTCCTGCTGCAGAATATGGAGATGCTTCTATGCAAGAAGCAGATGCTGAAGATCATGTTGCTAAAACTGTTCCTGTTGAGGAAATCCCTGCAAATGATCTATCTATGGAAGCTGCAGATCAACATGTCATCCCTGTGGACAGAAGCTGTGAAGCTTCCTCTGATGAATCTTCTCGTCTTGCAAGGACTCTGGAAGAAATTCAGAAGCGACAGGATGAGCAAAGCTCACTCAATGATAAGTATAACGCTTTCATGGAGAGGCAAGAAGGACACAACAATACGGTTCAAGAGATGCTGACCAAGATCTTGTCAAGACTAGGGCCATCTTAGATTGAGTCTGTGTTGTCTCTTTCTTTTTGTTGCATCTGTTTTGTTTTGTGCATCTGATCTTTCTTGTCTTCTTGTACTTCTACCTGCTGCTTGAACTTCAATGAAATCATCTTCTTCCTCCGTGTGTTTCGTTTTATTCATCTGAATCTTTTGATATATTCTTTTTGATGTTATGACAAAAAGGGGGAGAAGATAAATGATAAATGATTTGATTAATCTATCAGTTGCTGGGTAAAGCTCCCACATATTTACTAACAAGAACTGCAAGTTCTATATGGTTTAAGTGTTTTGCAGGTATAAAGAAGTGAAGAGAATCTTCAAAGCAAACACAAGAAGCAAAACCATGGAAACTGAAGCAAGCTGAGTGCTGTCAAGCTTCAGAGATCAGAAGCACTGATAATAGAATTTGATCCATATTTTTCTATTTGATCTGACAAAATTCTATTTGCTCTGATACATTATTTTAGCCTATATGGCTCTGATACATATCATGTGTTCTAATATACATTTTATGTTCTGACTCGTTCATGCTGACTTTTGTCGTTTAGTTTTTGTTTCTGTAACATTTCAGGATGTAGAGATGCTCAGATGATGCTCTGGTACATTCAACAATGTTCTGATACAAATCTAGCATGAAGTGATGTTGGTAGAAATTCAAAGCTCTGAAGCTATCCGAGGGAAGCAGAAATCAGAAGCTGCGAAGATTCTAAAGATCCAGAAAACTCAAGTTCTGAAGCTGTCCTAAATGGAAGCAGAAATCAGAAGCTGTGAATGTTCAGAAGATCAAAGAAATTCAAGTTCTGAAGCTGTCCTAGATGGAAGCAGAAGTCAGAAGCTGTGAATGTTCAGAAGATCAAAGAAATTCAAGTTCTGAAGCTGTCCTAGATGGAAGCAGGAATCAGAAGCTGTGAGTGTTCTAGGGATCTAAAGAAATTCTAGTTCTGAAGCTGTCCTATGGAAGCAGAAGTCAGAAGCTATGAATTCTCTGAAGACAAGAAGCTTATGTGATCGCCTCTACCGAAATAATCAGGGAAGTCTTTTATTAAAGTTCTTCGAGTATTTATTTCAGGGGGAGATTATTTATCTCAGGGGGAGATTGTTAATCTCAGGGGGAGACATATTCATATGCTTATGCTATAGCTGTGTAATTTGTCTTTTGCCGTCTATTCTTTCTGATCGCAAATTCATATCATTTATATATGTTTTTGTCATCATCAAAAAGGGGGAGATTGTTAGAACAAGATTTGTTCTGATCAATTATCTTAGTTTTGATGATAACAATAATATGAATTTTGCTTAAGATAATATGGTACTCTAATCCAATGCAATTTCCTTTTCAGGAAATATATAAAGAGTACGCATAATTCAGCGCTCAGAAGCTTTGTCTCAAAGGGTTCAGCATGCAACATCAGAACATGGTCTGGCAAGACATCAGAAGATGGTCGAAGCAGAATCAGAACATGGGTCTATGGAAGCATCAGAAGAACAAGAGAACAGAAGCACTGAAGTACTGATGGTATCACGCTCAGAAGCACTTCAAGGTCAGAAGATCAGAAGATGCTATGCACCAAGCTGTTTGACTCTGATGATATTCAAACGTTGTATTCACAAACATCAGATCAGAAGGAAGTACAAGTGGCAAGCTACGCTGACTGACAAAAGGAACGTTAAAAGCTACTAAAGGCTACGTCAGTAGACACAGCGTGAACAAGGCTCGAGGTAGTTGACAAAAGCGTATAACATTAAATGCGATGCTGTACGGAACACGCAAAGCATTAAATGCACTCAACGATCATCTTCTCCAACGCCTATAAATATGAAGTTCTGATCAGAAGTAAGGTTAACGATTCTGCACCAAAACAACTCATATTAACTTGCTGAAACTCTGTTCAAATTCAAAGCTCAGAATCTTCATCTTCATCAAAGCTCACTACATTGCTGTTGTAATATATTAGTGAGATTAAGCTTAAACGTTAAGAGAAATATCACAGTTTGTGATTATCGCTTTTAAGAAGCAATTGTAATACTCTTAGAATTGATTACATTAAGTTGTAAGGAACTAGAGTGATCGTGTGGATCAGAATACTCTAGGAAGTCTTAGAGGTTATCTAAGCAGGTTGTAACTAGAGTGATCGTGTGGATCAGTAGACTCTAGAAAAGTCTTAGAGGGTATCTAAGCAGTTGTTCCTGGAGTGATCAGTGTGTGATCAGAAGACTCTGGAAGACTTAGTTGCTGACTAAGTGGAGAACCATTGTAATCCGTGCGATTAGTGGATTAAATCCTCAGTTGAGGTAAATCATCTCTGCGGGGGTGGACTGGAGTAGTTTAGTTAACAACGAACCAGGATAAAAATAACTGTGCAATTTATTTTTATCTGTCAAGTTTTTAAAGCTACACTTATTCAAACCCCCCCTTTCTAAGTGTTTTTCTATCCTTCAGGTTAAAGTTCTTAAAACACAAGGATGAGTCACATTCTGTGTTCTTTGATTTCTGTAATCAGATCTAATTTGAAAAGGAATGTAAAATCATAAAAGTCAGAAGTGATCATGGTGGAGAATTTGAGAATAGATTCTTTGAAATTTATTTCAAAGAAAATGGTATTGCCCATGATTTCTCTTGTCCTAGAACTCCATAGCAAAATGGAGTTGTAGAGCGAAAGAATGGGACTCTACAAGAAATGGCCAGAACCATGATCAATGAGACTAATATGGCTAAGCATTTCTAGGCAGAAGAAATTAACACAGCTTGTTATATTTCCATCCTTTTGGATGTGTTTGTTATATTCTGAATACTAAAGATCATCTGAACAAGTTTGATTCCAAAGCTCAGAAGTGTTTCCTTCTTGGATATTCTGAACGCTCTAAAGGCTACAGAGTATACAATATTGAAACTCTGATAGTAGAGGAATCAATCAATATCAGATATGATGATAAGCTTGGCATTGAAAAGCCAAAGCAGTTTGAGAATTTTGCAGATATAGATATCTCTAACTCAGATCATGAAGAACCCAAGGGAAAGGATGATGCAGAAGATCAAGTTACAGCGTCTTTAGAGAATCTCAGAATATCTGAAGAGCCAACACTCAGAAGATCTTCTAGACTCAAATCTGCTCATCCAGAAGATGTTATTATTGGAAAGAAAGATGATCCACTCAGAACAAGAGCATTTCTGAAGAACAATGCAGAATGTCAATTTGGTTTAGTGTCTTTGATTGAGCCAACTTCTGTTAATCAAGCTCTGGAAGATGCTGACTGGATAATTGCTATGCAAGAAGAGTTAAATCAGTTTACAAGGAATGATGTTTGGGATTTGGTTCCAAGACCTAAAGGATTCAATATATTGGAACAAAATGGGTTTTCAGAAACAAGCTTAGTGAGAAAGGTGAAGTCATCAGAAACAAAGCCAGACTGGTTGCTCAAGGATATAGTCAGGAAGAAGGTATTGACTATTGATAACACGTATTTATATAGTACATTTGACTTGATTTACATACATATTGCTAGTACTTTTAGTCAATTTAATTGCTTTATTTTAGTATTACGCTGGTATTTTGGATGTTTCAGGTATTATGTTCGTATTGAGAACTATTTGTCAAAAGAAGATGAAATGTAGAGAAAATCAACTTAAAAAGATAAAGAAAGAAGAAAAAAAGGTAAATATTATAAGTGGAGGTGCAAATAGAATGAATCAAATGTGAAAGGTGAAAATAGGATGGATCAAGTGTGGAAGCCCAGCCCACGAAGGAGCTGAAGCTCCCACTATGAAGAAGCTGAGACACCCGTCTTAGGGCCCAATTGCATGGAGACGTCTGTCTCCAAAGTCCAAGGGCCACGTCATCAAAGGGGACGTCCGTCTCCCAAGTTCACCCACATCCAAAGGCCACGTCAGCCACTTGAGACGCCCGTCTCCACCTCTCCACTATTTTCTCCACTTCTTTCTCACACAAGGCGCACGTCTCCAACTCTTTCCAAGTCAAAACCGTTCCTAAATTCTCGGGGAAGAAAGAGGAAGACGTGAAGAAGCAGTTACCACATTTGTCAGTATAAAAAGAGGCTTCTACATAGTGAAGAGGGGTTGGGCCATGCTTAGTCCCAGCCACTGTTTTTAGTTCAGTATTATTTTCCTTTCATTCCAGCATTTTGAATTCCAGCTTTTATTTCTACTTTCGTTCATATTTTCTCACAACAATTTCTACACCGGAAATTGTTGTGAACCTTTAATGGATCTAACCTTACGTTAGGTTTAGTTTTTATTTCCTTGTTTAATTTACGCCGAATAATTTCTGAAGAACAATCTAACCAACCTGTGGTGGAAGTTCAAGTACTCCAAGATTCAAGTTTTATTTCAGATTTATATTATTCAGGTTTATTATTTACCGCCGTTATTTATATTTATTTGCATGATATATTGTATGCCATTTAATATGCCTTTTATTATGAACCGAACCGATTTATGCATGTTTAACCGTATCAATATGTCTGGCTAATTTATTTAGATGTCGATATGTAAAGTAATTTAACCGTATGGATCCGAAATAAATTGGCTTAATTACGTTTTATAAAAAATCACTCGTTTCTGGTTTTGTGTCTAATTTAATTTGATAAAGTTATAAAACCAACAGAGCGAGAGTTTGAGGTTTTAGAACTAATAAAGGTTAAGGTCAACAGAGCGAGAGTTTGAGATTCTTAACTAGATAGTAGACACAGGATATTAGTTTTAAGGATGGCGAAAGCGTATTAAAACTGATTAGAATTTATTTACTTTCAAAAAGTGTTTTTAAACCCGACGCGGGATGGCGAAAGCTTACGTTAGGGAATACTAGCATGATCCGAGTCAACAGAGCGAGAGTTTGAGACTAGGAGATTTATGTAGGTAACGTCTTCATGAAGCGAGCATTTTATTAATTATGATGTTTTCAAAAAGCGTTTCTAAATCTGGTGGGATGGCGAGAGCGTACATTATGAGTTAGGATCGTAGTCTGAATCAATATAGCGAGAGTTTGAGAGGAGGACTTTTAAATAACATAGTTAGTAAAGATCTTTGATTTAATTAGAATCTGGCCAATGGAACTTCGGATCACCTAAGTTAGATGAAATACATACTGATATCCGTTTATTATTATATTTTACCTAGCTTTAAGATTTTAGTTTCCCCTTATTAACAACCCAAATATCATTAGCCTTAGCTTTACATAGTAACTTTAGATAATGGTAGGTCGATTTATAGTCCATGTAGATTCGATATCTTTTAAAACTACACGACACAATTGTGCACTTGCAGTTATCCCGACTAATAGACACGCAAAGTCGCGATCAACTATACATAAACCTTTGCACCAGTGGCCAGGTTAGAATCTATTAGATTGTTAATTTCATTTTCCACTTAGAATAACATCACTCTATATCAGATGGATGTTAAGAGTGCCTTTTTAATGGTTATATAGATGAAGAAGTTTATGTCCACCAACCTCCTGGTTTTGAAGACTCTAAGTCTCCAGAACATGATTTTAAATTAAAGAAATCATTATATGGTTTGAAGCAAGCTCCCAGAGCTTGGTATGAAAGATTAAGTTCTTTCCTTCTGGATAATGGTTTCACAAGAGGAAAAGTATACACAACTCTCTTCCGTAAAACCTATAAAAAGGATATGCTTATTTGTCAAATTTATGTTGATGATATTATTTTTGGAACATCTAATGCTACACTGGGAAAGGAGTTTGCTAAGTTTATGCAGGCAGAATTTGAGATGAGCATGATGAGAGAACTCAAGTATTTCCTAGGCATTCAGATCAATCAAACTTCTGAAGGAACTTATGTTCATCAGACTAAGTATGTCAAAGAGCTTCTGAAGAAGTTCAATCTATCTAAAAGCAAAGAAGAAAAAACTCCAATGCATCCAACTTACGTATTAGGTAAGGATGAGGTAAGCAAGAAGGTAGATCAGAAGATCTACCGAGGTATGATAAAATCTCTACTCTATTTGACTGCTTTTAGACCTGATATTTTATTCAGTGTATGCTTGTGTGTTAGATTCCAATCAGATCCTAGAGAATCTCACTTAACTACTGTTAAGAGAATTCTTAGGTATCTGAAAGGTACTACTAATGTTGGTTTAGTCTACAGAAGATCCAAAGAATGCAACTTAGTAGGATACTGTGATGCTGATTACGCTGGAGATAGAGTTGAAAGGAAAAGTACTTCTGGAAGCTGTCAGTTTCTGGGAAGTAACCTGATCTCCTGGTACAACAAGAAGCATGCAAGAATTGCATTATCAACTACAGAAGCAGAATATGTAGCTGCTGCTAGATGTAGTACACAGATGCTCTGGATGAAAAGTCAGCTAGAAGACTATCAGATATATGAGATTAACATTCCTATATTCTGTGATAATACTTCTGCTATTTTTTTATCTAAGAATCCTATTTTACATTCTAAAGCTAAACATATAGAGATTAAACATCACTTTATTAGGGACTATGTTCAGAAGGGTGTTCTTTCTTTAAACTTTGTTGATACAGAACATCAGTGGGCTGATATCTTTACAAAACCCCTTGCTGAAGATAGGTTTAAATTCATTCTGAAGAATATCAGTATGGATTTATGCCCTGAATGAAAGTGTTGAGAAGATCTGATATATGGATTAGACTGAAAACTGTTTATTTATTTTCTTATCAGATGTTCTGTCTATGTATGATCATTTAGACACTTTGATTCTATTATTTCTAACGTTTCATATGTCTAAGTATGATAAGAACTTCTGTTAAAGCAAAACAGCTGTCACCAGCTATTCCAGATGATATGTGTTCATTCTGAAGGGACAAGCATGCGTGCAGTTGATGAGACGCCACCCTAGATAACTGTGCAAATCTTTTCAAATCTCACGCTATCTCCACTAACGTCTCTCAACATTAATTGTGATTGATTCAGTTTCTGTAACCGCTTGCATTCAGAACTTCATTACATTCTTTTTTAAATCCGTGTCTATATAAACACATATCATATTCACTTTCTCTCTTTTCACTCATTCATCATCTCTTGTTATATGCATTTATGTCTCCTCTTCTCTCTTCATAAAAATCCTAAAAGCAAGAAAACCAGAAAACTCAAGCATTCTTCAATGGCTTCTTCATCAACCGCTCAACAAAAGGTTTCATCTTCTCAGCAACAATAAGAACAAAATCAAGATACACAGCAACAACAAAATGTTCCACAGAAGACCTGTCTAATTCCTATGGACGAATTAGAAGTTCTTGGTGAAATGATGGTTGATTTTGATAATCTAGAAGAACACAACATTCATTTGAAGGAAAACATGTTATTTCAGGGTTGGGTAGCGTTTTTCTATTGTTTGTGTGGACCAGTTTTCCTATAATTGGTTAAAGAGATTTGGGTCATGCATCTTTAATGCCAAAAGTAATTCCGTCTTTGTTCATGGCGAAGAGATCTCCATTACATAAAATCTCCTCAGAAGATTGTTTGGTCTGGAAAATTGTGAAGGTGCTTCTAGAGCAATCATAGGAAGAACATATTGGGACGTTGTTTATGCAGAAATATTCAAATCTGGAAAAGAGTCTACCAACATCAAGGAATTGAAGGATCCCTACAGAATTTGGGCTAAGATCCTTCTAGGTTGCATCTATCATAGAAAGGCAACTGTTTCTCCTAACTATGTGAACAAGGACCAACCGTACATTCTGTATTGTATTGGTAACCAAGTGAAGGTGGATCTTCCTTTCATTATTTTCAACCACATGTGGAATCATGTGAGGGACTCTAGAGAGAAAGCTAGATTGAAGACTCCCAAGATCAGAAGGAACATCATTCCATTTGGAAGGATAATCATTGATCTTCTAGTTCAGACTGGACTGGTAGGTGATCTAGAAAAAGCTGGAATTGTTAAAGATCCCTATGCAATGTGTGGAAGTACCATGAATGCCCACACTCTGAAAAAGATGAATCTAATTGAGACAATTGCTGCTACTCCCAAAATGGACGCTGAGATCTTGACCATAAGGGCTCTTGCTCTGGCTGATTTTGAGATGTTCTTCAAGAATGAGCAGCATACTATTGTCCTCTCCTATCTGGAAAATTGCAAACAGGATGGCTCTGAGTATGATCCTATGTGGATAAGCAACAAAGAGCTTCTCACTACAGCTGATCAAGTACCAGAGGAAGTGAAAGAGAAAGAGAAGAAGAAAAAGAAGAAGGAAAAGAAAGATAAGAAGGAAAAGAAAGAAGAGCAGAAAGAAGAAATTCAAGAAAAGGAAGAAGAGAAGCAGAAAAAGGAAGAAAAGAAGGAGAAGAAGAGGAGGTCTGTTGGAGATGGACCTTCCAAGCCTCAGAAGAAGAAGCAAAAATCTTCAGGTATTACCATTTCTGAGCCTGTTTTTGTTCTTGTTTTAATTTCTAAACCTATATCAACAGAAGCTCCACCAGAAAAATCATCAGAAAAATCATCAGAAAAAGCCCCATAAAATCCTCCTCCAACCACCAAAATTTCTAACCCTCAATCTTCTGCTCCCTCCAAGTCTAAAGGCAAATAGCCTATTCTTGATTCTAAACATATTCTTGATCCAAAACCTTTAAAGACCATCTTCCCAGATGAAGATATTTTCACTTCTGCTCAACCTCAACCTCAACCCCCACCTTCTAAATCTCAACTTCAACCTTCTGACCCTCAACCTGTTGTTGACACTCCAGTGTTCTTCAACCTCCCCTCTCCAGAATGATCTTTTTCTGACTCATTCATTCGCCTCATGCGTTCCTTTAAACCCCAGAATCCTTCCTCTGACCCCGTTGTCGTAGTCTTAGACTCTGACAATGAAGTTGAATCCTCTCTTCAACCATCCTGTTCAAACACTTCCTTATTTGATAGAGTTTCCGAACCTTATTTCATCTCTCAACCAAAATCTCCAATAACCCTTTTCAGAACCAACCCTCCAAAACCTTCTGTTGATATACGTTTTGAATTATTAAAATATAAGGTACGAATAGGGTTAGAATATCTGAAGGTTGCCCATGACTCCAAGTTGGATCATGTGGCTTCTGAAAAGCTCTGGACGGCTTTTCTTGAAGATGTGCAAGCAGAGTTTCTGCACCTCCAGAAGGATTGTCTTGCTGCTGCTCCTGGTCCTGTTGGACTAGCTTTGGAGTATATTGCTGGCATCTACTCTCATCCAATTTATGACTTGAAGCCTCTGGAAGAAGCTCCCTTCATTGATGAAATGGAAGTGGATAATCCTTTGCCTCTAGTTGTCAGGAAGCCTTATTCGTATTCAATTCTGACTGGAGACTTTAAGACTCTGTTTGACTGGTTCAGGGAGAACCCTCTAGAAGAGTATCCTGATTTGGTGTATCCTCAGATTGAGTATCCTCCTGAAGAAGAACCTGAAGAAGAGCAACAAGCTAAAGAGCAACAGGCTGAAGAGATTCCTGTTGAAGAGGAACCCATTGCTGATAATCAGATGATTCCAGCTTCTGATGTTCCTACTTCTTCTGCTGGTCCTTCTACATCTGTTTTGATGGAGACTCTAAAGGAACTCCAAGTGAGCCAAGCTTCAGTGTTCAGTCATCTGGACAAGCAAGATGAAACCAATGAGGATTTCAGATCTTGGATGCAGAGAACAGAAGAATCCTCCAAGAAGCAAGTTGAAGACTCTATTGATATTAAGAACCTTCTGGCAGCCTTAGCCTCTAAGTTTAGCCAGACACAGTCTGTGTCTTGTGTATTAGTTGTTTATCTTTGTTTCTGCATCTGATTTGTTTTACATCTGCTTTGTACTCTCTCTTCTGATTAATCAATGAAATATGTTTTCTTTCTTCACTCTGTATGTCTTTTATCTGAATCTTTTATACTTTTTGATGTTATGACAAAAAGGGGGAGAAGCGTGCTAACTGAATTGATTTATAATATCAGTTGCTATAGGCTTAAGTCTCAACATTCCTAACAATTATATTGCAAGTTTTCTGTCTCTGATAGTTTTGCAGAAATGTGATACTCTGAACAAGCTCAAAAAGAGGACAAGCATATTTGAAGAAAATCTATTAAAGAGTTGAAGCAATCAAGCTTAATGTTCTGAATACATAAAGTTTCAAGCTCTGATACAAGCTATGTTCTGATAGCTCTAATACAAGAAGTTTCAAGGTCAGAAAGAAGCTATGCTCTGATACAAGAAGCTATGAAGCTCTGATATAAGCAAGTCTTCTTGATGATCTGATAAAGCCAAGTGCTCTCAAAGAGAAATTCAAAGCTCTGAAGCTTTCCAATGGAAGCTCTGAAGTGAAGCCCATAATTATCTGAAGTTTAAAGTTCAACGTGAAAGTCTCATATGAAATAGAAAATACTCAGGGAAGTCTTTTATTTATAAAATTTTCTAGTATTAATTTCAGGGGGGATTGTTAATCTCGGGGGAAGACATATTCACACACTCTGATTATTATGCTTTATGCTATATATGTGTATTGTCTTTTTTATCTGATATTCTGGATACAAATTCATATCAATTCTGTATGTTTTTGTCATCATCAAAAAGGGAGAGATTGTTAGAACAAGAAATGTTCTGATCAATATTCTTAGTTTTGATGATAACATTATATATGAATTTTGTATAAGAGAATGTGGTACTCTAATTATTCACATTTTCCATTTCAGGAAAAGTATAAAAGAGTATGCACAAAATCAACGCTCAGAAGCTCTGACCCAAAGATCTAGAGTGCTTCATCAGAAAATGGTCTAACAGACATTAGAAGATGGTTCTGCAGAATTCAGAACATGATCTGGAAAGCATCAGAAGATGGCAGTCAGAAGTAAAGTTCTGAAGATCTGATGGTATCACGGTCCAAGCACTTCTAAAGTTTAAAGACAGAAGTTGCATCTCCACCAAAGCTGAAGACTCTAATATTCAAATGTTTATTCTACACAATCTTAGTCCAGAAACAAGTACAAGATGAAAAGGCTATAACGTCAAATCTCTGACTGACAAAAGGAACGTTAGAAGCTACAAAAGGCAAAGTCAATAAAAGCAGCTTAAGCATGGCTCGATGTAGTTAACAAAAGAGTGAAACATTAAATGCAGTAATGTACTATTCACGTAAAGCATTAAATGCTCCCAACGGTCACATTTCCTCAACGCCTATATATAGAAGTTCTAATTCAGAAGCAAAAACAACTCTTGCGCAAAAGAACCAAAACGCTGTCAAACTAAAATCACACAAAAGCAAAGAAGAACTTCATCTTCAACCTCACAACTTTGTAATATTTTAGTGAGTGTTAGAACTTAAACTTAAGAGAAAAATGACTTTGTGATTATAGCTTATTAAGAAGCATTTGAATCTCTTGTAATAGTTATTTTACATTGATTGTAAAAGGAATTCCTAGAGTGATCAAGTTGTGATCAGAATACTCTAGAAGACTTAGAGGGTATCTAAGTGGAGAACCATTGTAATCAGTCTGATTAGTGGATTAAATCCTCAGTTGAGGTAAATCACCTTGTCAGGGGTGGACTGGAGTAGTTTAGTTAACAACGAACCAGGATAAAAATGATTGTGTGATTCATTTTTATCTACCATTTTTAGAAGAAACTCTTATTCAATCCCCCCTTTCTAAGTGTTTTTCACTCCTTCAAAGAAAACTTTCTAGAATCAATGTTCCATTAATATCTGAGTTAGAGTATCCCACCAAAATAAGTTTAACACCTTTAAAATATCTCATACAAATAGCACCATAAAGATACCTCAAAATTCATTTTACTACGTTCTAGTGCTATCTATTTAGACTAGAATTTTTTTTTCTTATTGTACCAAAAACATGAGCAATATATGACTTTGTACATACTATTCCATGGATAAAACTACTCACAAATGACGCATAAGAAATCTCGTTCCATATATATTTTCTTATCTTCACTATAAGGACTTTGTCTATAACTCAATTTAAAATGAGTAGTTGGAAGAGTGCTTATCATGTAAGAGTTTTCCATCTGAAATCTTTGCAACACCTTTTGAATATATTGTTCTAGAGCAATATAAATTTCTTCTCCTTTTTGTCATGCTTGATTCTTATACCAAGAATTTGTTTAGTTTCTCTCATGTCTTTCATGGCAAAAAAACTCACCCAAGTGTTTCTTTAACCTATAAACCTGTAAAAATATATTTGCTAATAAAACACATACCATCAACATATAATAAAAAGATAATGAAATCAACATAAAAATTTCTAACAAAGATACAATGATCATAAATAGTCTTCATGCATACCACACTCTCTTATAGCTTGCTTCAAACCAAATATAATACTTTTAAGTCTACACACATAGTTTTCTTTGCCTTGAACAAGAAAACTGTGAGATATTGGATCGAACTCTAGTATTGTCGAAGGGTAGCTTCTTGGTTCGACAGTTCGACAGAGTTAAGCATGAAGTCGAAGGATTGTTCACATGCTGGTGTCGAAGTGTGCATGCTGTAGTCGAAGATGGGTCTACCATGCAGATGTCGAAGATGCTAGGGTTGTTAGCATGTTAAATTAGGTTTTAGTGTTTAAACCCTAATTTGTTAAGTTAGCTTGTGTATTAAGTTGGCTTGTGTAATGGGCCTTGCTGAAAAAACCCATTAGTTAGTATGTTAGGTTTTATTATAAATAGCATACTAGTCTCTCATCATTGCTAAGCTGAAAATCCTAATTTAGGGTGAGAGAGGTTATTTGTTATTCTTGTAAACTTGTAATCTTGTTTTAAGACAAAGTAAAAGAATAACGGTTATAACCAATTATTGTGTTCTTCTTCTCCCCTATAATTCCCTATTATACTTTGTTATTGGTATCGTTTTTCCCAACAAATTGGTGCGGTGAGCGTGGAGAAGATGCCTTCAACAAAGTATGAGATTGAAAAGTTCACCGGAGTGAATGATTTCGGTCTGTGGCGCTTGAAGATGAAAGCCCTACTGGTTCAGCAGGGTTGTTTGGAAGCGTTGAAGGGAGAGGCAGCCATGAATGCTGCATTAACGACAGCGGAGAAGACAACTATGATCGAGAAAGCACACAGCGCAATTCTGTTGAGCCTTGGTGATAAGGTTCTCCGGCAGGTATCAAAGGAGACGACGGCATCAGGGTTATGGGTGAAACTTGAAAGTTTGTATATGACCAAATCGCTGGTAAATCGACTCTACCTGAAGCAAGCTTTGTATTCATTCAAGATGATTGAAGACAAAGTATTGGCTGAGCAGTTGGATATGTTCAACAAGCTGATTCTTGATCTTGAAAATATTGATGTGAAGATCGATGATGAAGATCAAGCGTTGTTACTATTGTGTTCTTTGCCTCGATCACATGCTCACTTCAAAGAAACTCTCTTGTATGGAAGGGAGTCCCTGACGTTTGAAGAAGTTCAATCAGCCTTGTACTCTAAGGACTTGAATGAACGAAAGGAGCATAAACCTTCGACTGTTGGCAAAGGTTTGGCCGTTAAAGGAAAACTCTTACGAAAGGATGGTAAGTTTGACAAGAAGAAAGGCAAAAGCCAGTCGAAGTCTTACGGTGGCGAAGCATCTGGCATTCGATGCTACCATTGTAAGAAGGAGGGTCACACAAGAAAGGTGTGCCCTGAACGCCTGAAATATCATGGAGGTAAGGATAATGGCAACGCTGCCATTGTTCAAGATGATTTCGAATCATCTGATGTTCTTGTGGTTTCAAGCAGTGACTCTAAGAAGGAGTGGATTATGGATTCAGGTTGCACTTGGCACATGACTCCAAACAAAGACTTGTTCGAGGAATTATGTGATCAAGATGGTGGATCAGTATTGCTGGGAAACAACAAGGCTTGCAAGATTGCAGGTGTTGGATCTGTGAGATTCAAGCTCCATGATGAGTCAATAAGGTTGTTGACTGAAGTCAGGTATGTTCCTGATTTGAAGAGAAATTTGCTTTCTCTTGGTGAATTCGACAAGAAAGGATATGTTTTCCAAGGAGAGAAAAGTATCTTAAGAGTCATGAAGGGGTCGAAGGAAGTCTTGAGAGGCGTGAAGAAACAAGGCTTGTATACCCTTGAGGCTGAAGTTGTAAGTGGTTCGACAAATGTTGTATCCACGAAACCTTTGTCGAAGACAGAAATCTGGCACATGAGATTGGGCCATGTCAGTGAAAGGGGTCTGGTCGAATTAGGGAAACAAAATCTGCTTGGTGGAGACAAAATCGAAAAGCTGAAGTTTTGTGAACCCTGTGTACTTGGAAAATCTTGCAGAGTGAAGTTCAACAAAGGCAAACAAAGAACACATGGATCCCTTGATTACATCCATGCTGATCTTTGGGGGCCTGCAAGGTGTCCATCACATTCAGGAGCAAGGTATTTTCTATCCATAGTAGATGATTATTCCAGAAAATTATGGGTATTCATCCAGAAGACTAAGGATGAAACTTTTGAGAATTTCAAAAGTTGGAAGACTCTGGTTGAAAATCAGACTGGCAGAAAGGTCAAGAGGTTGAGAACCGACAATGGCCTTGAATTTTGCAATGAGGCATTCGACAGTTTTTGTGCTGCCTCTGGTATTGCAAGGCATAGAACTACTGCAGGTACTCCACAGCAAAATGGTTTGGCTGAAAGATTTAATCGAACTATTTTGGAGAGAGTCAGATGCATGTTGACTAGTGCGGGGTTAAAGAAGGTGTTCTGGGCTGAGGCTGTTTCGACAGCAACATATCTGATAAACAGATGTCCTTCGACAGCGTTAGATATGAAGACACCTGAAGAAGTTTGGTCGGGACATCCACCAGATCTCGACAAACTGAGAGTATTTGGCTGCATAGCCTATGCTCACATTAGGCAAGACAAGGTCGAACCTAGAGCTCTGAAATGCATGTTCATGGGATACCCTGAAGGAGTCAAAGCTTATAGGCTATGGTGCCTAGAGCCAGGTCACAGGAGGTGTATCACCAGTCGAGATGTAGTTTTCAATGAAGCTGAAATGGCTTTTAAGAAAACTGATGATGTTGGTCGAAGTACAGAAACATCTGACGAAGAGCTGGAACAGGTAGAGATTCCTGTTGAGGTGGAGCATGTTGATGCTGAATTGCATATCCCAGATGAAGTCGAAGAAGAAGCAGAAGATGCTGAAGTTGAGGAAACTGACGATGACTACCTATTGTCGAGAGATAGGTCGAGAAGAGTCATCAAGCCACCTCAGAGACTTGGATATGCAGATCTTATAGCTTATGCCTTAATCTCTGCAAGTGAGGTTCTAGACGAAGAACCTAGAGACTATAAGGAAGTTATGAGGAGTCGAAATAAAACTGAATGGCTGAAGTCCATGGATGATGAGATAAAATCTCTTCATGATAATCATACCTGGGAACTGATCAAGAAAACTGCTGGGGCAAGGTTAGTCAGCTGTAAATGGATTTTCAAAGTTAAGGAAGGAATTGAAGGAGTGACGTCGAAAAGATACAAGGCAAGGTTAGTTGCAAGGGGTTTCACTCAGAAAGAAGGTGTCGACTTCAATGATGTGTTTTCTCCTGTTGTGAAGCATAGGTCCATTCGAATGTTGCTTGCCATGGTGGCACAGTTCGATCTTGAACTGGAACAGATGGATGTGAAGACTGCGTTCTTGTATGGTGATCTAGATGAAACGATCCTGATGAGGCAACCTGAAGGGTATGTCGAAAAGGGGAAGGAAGATTATGTGTGCAAGTTAAAGAGATCTTTGTATGGGCTGAAACAATCTCCTCGACAGTGGAATAGGAGATTCGACAAGTTCATGGCACGCATAAGTTTCATTAGAAGTCAGTTCGACCACTGCGTTTACTTCAGATTTCGACCTGGTAATTCATTTGTTATTTTGTTGCTTTATGTGGATGATATTCTCATAGCAAGCAACAGTGTTGAAGATGTGATGAGGGTGAAGGCTGAACTCAATAAGGAGTTCGATATGAAGGATCTGGGAGCTGCTTCCAGGATTCTTGGAATTGACATTCGAAGAGATAGAAAGAAGTCGAAGTTATGTCTATCTCAAGAGGCATATCTACGGAAGATTCTTGAAAAGTTTGGTATGTCGAATTCGAAGCCAGTTGTGACTCCAACAAACCCTCAATTCAAGCTGAGTATTGATCAGTGTCCCAGTACTGATGACGAAAGAGCCTATATGAATAGCATTCCGTATGCTAATATAGTTGGTTCTTTGATGTATGCTATGGTTTGTACTAGACCCGACATAGCATACGCAGTAAGTCTTGTAAGCAGGTACATGGCGAATCCTGGAAAGGCTCACTGGCAAGCATTGAAGTGGATTTTAAGGTACATAAATGGGTCTCTGAATAGAGTCCTAATTTATGGTGGAGCCTTGGGTGAAGATAGTAAAGCAGTAATAGAAGGATATGTCGACTCTGATTATGCAGGTTGTATGGATTCCAGAAAATCTATTTCTGGATATGTTTTCACTATGTTTGGCACTGCAATTAGTTGGAAAGCAACACTTCAGAAGGTTGTTGCTCTATCAACCACTGAAGCGGAGTATATTGCCCTAACTGAAGCTGTGAAAGAAGCATTGTGGCTTGAAGGTTTTGCGAAGGAGCTGAAACTTCAAGATCGAGGTATCACTGTTAAATGTGATAGTCAAAGTGCAATACACCTGTCGAAGAATTCAGCCTATCATGAGCGAACTAAGCACATTGATGTGAGGCTGCATTTCGTCAGAGGAGTAATCGAGCGTGGAGAAGTCCAAGTGTTGAAGGTTTCGACTGAAGACAATGCTGCTGACATGATCACCAAGACATTGCTGAGTTGCAAGTTTTTCCACTGTATGCAGTTGATAAAGCTGCATGAAGAAAGCTAGTTTGTTCCTTGACGTTGTAGAGTTAGGTCCAAGGTGGAGATTTGTGAGATATTGGATCGAACTCTAGTATTGTCGAAGGGTAGCTTCTTGGTTCGACAGTTCGACAGAGTTAAGCATGAAGTCGAAGGATTGTTCACATGCTGGTGTCGAAGTGTGCATGCTGTAGTCGAAGATGGGTCTACCATGCAGATGTCGAAGATGCTAGGGTTGTTAGCATGTTAAATTAGGTTTTAGTGTTTAAACCCTAATTTGTTAAGTTAGCTTGTGTATTAAGTTGGCTTGTGTAATGGGCCTTGCTGAAAAAACCCATTAGTTAGTATGTTAGGTTTTATTATAAATAGCATACTAGTCTCTCATCATTGCTAAGCTGAAAATCCTAATTTAGGGTGAGAGAGGTTATTTGTTATTCTTGTAAACTTGTAATCTTGTTTTAAGACAAAGTAAAAGAATAACGGTTATAACCAATTATTGTGTTCTTCTTCTCCCCTATAATTCCCTATTATACTTTGTTATTGGTATCGTTTTTCCCAACAAAAACCATCAAGTTATTTAAGATAAATTTCTTCCTCTATAATAAAAGTGGATATTCATTCAAGTCCCATATTGAATAGAAGGAAGAAAAAATAACTTGAATATTATTATTAATATAAATATAGAGTTAGTTTGAATTTTCTTCAGCGCAACAACTCTACCCTTATGGGTGTAATTGAGCTTGAGTAGTTATGTGTCATGAGAGTGTTTGCAAACAATTTTGGTGCAATAATTGTAGTTGGGAGAGTTTCTAGTCTTTTTTCTAATGTTTTGACAATTCAAATGTTGAAAGTTCAGCATTATGTCTCACGAACCTTCGGTCCAAAACTTAACCCGATCCAATTTTCAATAAATTCGTAATTGCTATTTTCTTAAGATTGGTTTGTGAAAAACTAGAT
The DNA here is from genome assembly GCF_029867415.1 of Vicia villosa. NCBI lineage: Eukaryota > Viridiplantae > Streptophyta > Magnoliopsida > Fabales > Fabaceae > Vicia > Vicia villosa. The sequence goes on along the minus strand of NC_081181.1, from coordinate 54,899,458 downwards.
ACAATTTTCTCACTTTATTTTTTACTAGTGGTTGATGTTCTCCCTTTTTTTCTCTTTTTCTAACCTTAGAATGGCCCTCTCTGATTAATATATATGAAATACAAATAAACATATTTAAGCATTTTTGAAATAAGAAGGAAGCTTAATACCCAACATCTATCTCAAAATAGACCACTGAGTGTTTTTTCTCATTCGTCCTAGCATCATAATTTGTAGGGTTAAATATTATTTTGGTCCTTATAAATTACCAAATTTTCTTTTAGGTCTCTATAAAAAAAATTGTCATGTTTTGGTTCCTACAAAATTATTACGCACGTACTTTTAGTCCATACTGTTAAACCAATGTGTATTTTTGAATGATTATTTTATAGACATGTTAAGAACGTTATAAAAAGTTCCTTGAAAAAAAGAACTCAAAATTTGATTTCTAAGTCGAAATTTTCATTACTTTTAGAGAATTTCTCAACCAACCCGATGCCCCTCTTACGCACTAGCGAATTGTCAATTTTGCCCTCGTGCTTCCGTAGATGCATCTCCGGAAGCACCCTTTTTTTTTGTTTTAACAATGCTTTGTTCAGTAGATGCACCTACGGAAGTCTTCTGCATGTGCATCTACGGAAAGGTTTTGGTGTTATATCTCGCGCTAGACCCTTCCCCTCCCTCATTCTCCCCATTTCAAACTCTCAACTCTTAAACACTCTAAAACTCTCTCGACCCCAAATTTCAAACATCACATTTGTTTCTCCTGAGCTCGGCCTACATTGTCAACATCAAGTATCAACACATTCCATCAAGTTTAAATCTCTATTTAATCGATAAGTTTTCGATATTTTGAGTTATTTTAGAGTATTTGTGAAATCGAATTAGAATTCGATATTTAGGTGTAGAAATGATTGGATAGGTTTAGAAATAGTGTTTATATACAATGTAGGTAATGTTTTAGGTTTAAAACGTGCGATCAAGCCACAAAAATGGTCATTTGGTGATTGAACAGTGGAATTACGCCATTGTTGCGTTTTCTGGTTTCACTAGCTTCCTTAGATCCATCTACGAAAGAGATCAACATTAGGGTGTTCCGTGGATGCACCTACGGAAGCACACAATGTTTTTGAAACAAAGGTACTTCCGTAGATGCATCTACGGAAGAATGTAGTGTTATGAAAATAAAGTACTTCCATAGATGCATCTACAGAAGAGTAATTTTATGTTTTTATTTTGATGTTTATTTATAAATCCGCAGTATCAAAATTGAGCTTTTTTGTATCATAATGTAGACATCATGACGCACGTCCCGGATAGATACGTTCATGGGAAGACCGCACAGCATGCATCCGTCCGACGAGAACGGTCGCGTGTAGTATCTCAGGTCACTGATGGAGCAGCTGTTCCACCTGATTCACCTACGACATCTGATACACCCGCATCTTCCATTCCTTCTCCATCACCCACTTCAGCCATGCCTACTCCTTCACCCGTCCCAGTCGGGCCTTCACCATCTCGTCCCCCTCTACTACTGTACCAATGAGGCCTCGGGATGATCCTGAGGGTTCCTCACAGATTCCACCACCCTGCAGACGTCATTGTGGCACTACTTCTACTTCTACTCAAGTGCTTGTGGCAGTGACGGGCGATGCAGGATCTTCTGTGCCACCTACGCAGGATGAGCCGGTGCTGGAGCCTATTTGGTACCCTAGGGGTCCTGTAGACGCATCCCTTTTGACAGGGTATGGCGAGCATGCAGCTAGACGTATATGGGATGGAGAGGTACATTTTATTTGTTAATTACTTTTTTATTTGTGTCATTGTAGAGGGTTTATTCCCTGAGGGGACTGCTTCTAGGCGTGTGTTGGATGATATGATCAGGATGGTAGAGAGTGCATTTCTGTACCGTCGACATCGTGCTAGGACCCGTGGGACACTTGATGCTAGGGGTAGAGCCAGCAGATCCCTTTGTGGATTCGGAGGGGATGCGCATGTTGGTACGCAGGAGGACGCCCAGCATACTCAGTAGTTATATTTGATGATGTATTTATATTTCATTTTTGTTTGTATTTGATGTTGTACTCGACACTTTGACCGACATTATTTATATATTGTATTTTTATTGGTCTACCTATTGTTGTCTTTAAATTGCATTACTGAGTCTGAAAATGTATGTCTTTAAAAATGGAGTTTCATCAAGAAAATGACATGAATTCAAAAAAAGCATATTGTTCCGTAGATGCACCTACGGAACACTCTATTTTCACTACATTCCATAGATGCATCTACGGAAGTATTTTTAAAATGAAAATAAGGTGAAGTTAACTGTGTTTTTTTTATTTTATACGCTTTCGTAGATGCATCTACGGAAGGAATCAAATTTTTTCAAAAAATGGGGTGCTTCCGGATGTGCATCTACGGAAGCAGGGGGCAAAAATAAAAATTTACGTGGTGTATAAGAGACCTATGGGGTGTGTTGAGAAACTTTCTTACTTTTATCAGTATTTTTTAAATTTTAAAAAAAATTCATATTTAATTCTTCTAATTTTAAAAAATTCTAAAATTTGGTAAATAAGTATTTTACAGTATTCTAAACATGTATAAAAAAAATTATTCAAAAATTTAAAAGTTAAAGGGTAATTAAATAACTTTTAAAACTTTAGAAAATAATACGGACTAAAACTGCATTCATAAAAAAATTGTAGGGACCAAAATATGTAATTTTTTTAATAGGGACTAAAAGAAAAATTTGAGATATTTATAAGGATCAAAAATATATTTAACCCTAATTTTAATAATGTTTACATTTTATACGAGTAAACAAAACTTTATGTTGTGAAAATGATAAGATTCAATTCACACCAAAAAAATTTAATGTGTGGGGACAAGGAACAATGAAAATCAAAATAAATAACCTTTAGCAATAATATCCAATAAACAATGATTTAGTAGAAGAAGATAAAATATGGCGAGAAACATGAAAGGTATGAGGGAGACAACAGCTCTCCAATTCACTATACTACAAAAGTTGTTAAAAGAGATTACAAATGAGTTACAAGAAAATAGCCTTTCAATAACTTCGAAGATTTACAACAAACCCTATTTTTTACCCAAGTGTTTCCCATTCTCTTCAACTCTCGATATAAGAATCACACAAACCCGATAATTAGAAGTATGTTTCAATCCCCATAGATAACTCCAAAGATTTCCCAAAAACCATTGTCATTCTGAATTTTCCATTGGAATTCCTTAAACCCTTATTTCTCCCTTTTGCTCTAAAACTCTAAAATTGTCACATTATAAACACATAAGATATACATATTTATAATAGCCAAAACCCAACAAACAAAGTCCAAAACACAACCAGTTTGCAAAAGGATTCATGAACCGAACCAAAAAGTTACAAAACACGCAAACCAAGAAAATGGAAAAAATCACCGAAAAACTCGAAGTCGTACGAATAGACCCGAGCATCGCCGTACGGAACCGCTGCCAACCGTACAGACTCTATCCGCCGTTGAAAAACCAATTGTTGCTGTAGTTAGGTTTGGTTTAAAATATATAAGTTGAAGAAATCCCATATTGCTTAATTTTGTGAAGGAAGAGGGAGTCCAATGCTATATATATGATTCAAGTTTTTCTTTACATGATGCAATAGTAAAAAACACTTTAAGTTTATGTTTGACTTTCTTTATTCTCTTATGCTCTTGTATTAGAATGTTGTGAGATATAGTTAAATATTTTTTTTGGAGAATGCAGGTGTATTCGAGCCTTGGGTGGTTGAGGATAGTCTATGTGATGTAATAATCTTCACACAGGGTTATTCTCTGATTGTCATTTGACAACGGTCATGGTTTTTTTCTCCGGTTTTAGAGTTTCCACGTTATGTTCTTGTGTTGTGATTGTGTTCCTCTTTTTTCTCTATGCCTTGCTTTGTTATTTTCCCAAAAACTTGTATCAGATCTTTTGGTTTGATCCAGGTATATGAGTTCTTAGTTTGCTTTGTGGTTGCAGTTTGTCTGATATTCCACATCAGAAAAGAAGAGTAGTATTGTGAAAGAGTTGTTGAGCTGTAGTCACAAGTTCCGCTGTGCAGTTTCGGTTAGAGAAAATTAATGGAAGAATTGTTTTTGACATGTGAAAAGTTTAAGTCAAAAATGTGTTGATACAATCAAGATTACAAAAGGTGTGAGATTATGTCAATGGTTGAAGAGCTTCCTGCCAACATGGAAGTTGCACAATAAAGTTTCAACCTGATTTCGGCTTGTGAAAATTCTTGAAGTGGTTTAACTTCAAGTGAAGTATTCTCTTCTTTAGGTGGAGTATGATAGTTTTTAAAAATATGATTTTCGGTTAAGAAAATGTGATAATTCTTGGAGTGGTGTAGCTTCAAGTGACTATACTCTTTATGGTGGAGTATGTTTGTCGATGAAGACAATGTAAAAATTCTTGGAGTGGTGTAGCTTCAAGTGACTATACTCTTTATGGTGGAGTATGATTGTCGGTGAAGACAATAAAAGTTGATGTATTATTTTCAATCAAGGTGAAGATTGATGAGATTGGTTAAAAATATGCATGTTGATACTCTTTATGGTGCAGTATGATTGTCAGTGAAGACAATGAAAGCTTACATATTTTTTTCAATCAAGATGGAGATTGTTGGGTTTGGTTGAAAATATATAAGTTGAAGAAGTCCCACATTGCTTAATTTTGTGAAAGAAGAGGGAGTCCAAGCTATATATAGCATTCAAGTTTTTCTTTACAAGATGCACCAGTTAAAAACACTTTAAGCTTGTGTTTGACTTTCTTTGTTCTCTTATGCTCTTGTATTATAGTGTTGTGAGATGTAGTTAAGTATTTGCTTTGGAGAGTGCAGATGTATTAGGGTCTTGGGGTGGTTGAGGATAGTCTATGTGTTATAACAATTTTCACATAGTATTATTCTCTGATTGTTATATGACAACGACCGTGGTTTTTTTCTCCGGTTTTGGAGTTTCCATGTGATGTTTTTATGTTGTGATTGTGTTCCACTTTTTCTCTATGCCTTACTTTGTTATTTTCCCAACAGCTATCGCGTGTGACCATGCCACCGCCTGCCACTAGCCACTGATCCATGTTCCGTTGGTCACCGCCGACCCATAACCCATCGCCGTCGTGCGAGTTCCGACATCAACGGAGATCCTAATTCTGGTCGCCTCCCCTGCGGTTCGACCATCAGAATTTTGCCCGACGCCTCCTTCGGTCGCCAGCCACTGTTGTTGTCACGGCTCTGGCACCTCCAACTCCGTTTTTGCCCTAATTTAAGAAACTCTGACCTTCTAAAATACTTTATGAAATTTTCGATTTTCTTGTTTATGCAATCTTTAAATATATTATCTTTCTCTTTAACAACAAAGATTTTAGGGCATACTTCAACAATCTCCACCTTAACTTTAAACCGTGTAAATGTTAATTTAATTATCAACAACCTACTGCTCTCTACCATGTTGAAACTCTAATCAATAACCTAGATCAAGTTCAAGACACCCTTGAATCTTGATCTCGCCACTTGCATCCACTTGTTTCCAATTACCCATTTCTGCTTAGGTAATCTAACAAGCCCACAAGTATGATTCTTCAACCATCATTGACTCCACCTACTTTTTAATGCCTCTCTAAAGGTTCTTCTTTATGAATTTTGCAACCCTTCAGCCACATTCAAAGCAAAAAAACTAAGGCTAGCATAATTGACCCTTTGAGATGCTACAATCTCCCTCCTTACCTTATCATGAGTCAAATGATAATCAGATATCTATGTAATTATTCTCTCACTACTACTAGTATCCATAATAGGAAACTCCACCTCAAATTAAGTTTTATCCGCCATAGTTTCTAAAAGATTTATCCCTTGGCTTTTACTCCTCTTTCTCTGAAAAAACTCTTTGCCAACCAAGTAAGTTGCTTTGAAATTAATCAGCCATACCCCAAAATTTCAATAACAAATCAGCGGTCACATGCATTTTTATCTCTTGTTTTCTTCAAAATTCATTATACACTTTAGAAATAGCCTCTAGGCATTCATAATGCCTTTACCTCAAATCACATAGCTTTTATTGTCATGAAATCCTCCACTAGTTAATGATGAGTGAACAATAACATTTGATTCTTCTATAATATATAAACCACATATTTTAGACCATTTAACAATAATCACTTCATCATGTTAAACCTTCAACACTCTACGTTCAACTTTAGTGCAATAGCCTAGATCATCAAATATGCTTATAGACAACAAATATCACTTAAGTTTTAGAACATATCTCACATTGTGAATACGAAAATCACTATCATCGAACATTTTAAGTCTGACCATACCAATGCCATGAACCTCGTAAGCCTTATTATCAACAAGGAAAACTACTCCACCTTGCTCCAACTGCAAAGTCTCAAAGTATTCTATTTTAGGATACATGTGATAAGAGCAATATGAGTCTATGACCCAACTACCTTCAACCTCCAAACTCAATACCACTAGTGCATCAACACTCTCATAACCATCCTCATCTAAGACAACCGCAAATTAAACAGAATCATCATTAACCTTTCTCTCAAGATAATCCTTCTTGAAGTGAGTGGTTTTCTAACCATTAAAACACTTTACCTTTAATTTGTCAAACCTCTTTTATTTGGACGTCCCTATACGCCCACTTCCTTCTCTTGAGACACTCAAACAATCACCATTATCATCAATTTGCAAATCTTCCGCCTTTGAAAATTATTTGGATTTTACCGCCATCTGGACTTCATATAAAGTAATAGTACATTCCTTATCATAAATAAGGGCATCCTTAAAATGTTCAAAGGATATGGACAATGAACTCAACAAGAGTAGAGCCTTGACCTCACCATCCATCTATATCTCAATAATCTTGAGATCATCAATAACCTTGGGTACCGTACTATCTTAGAACTTGCTTCAAATGATATAAAATATTTTTAAGTCTACACACATAGTTTTCTTTTCCTTCAACAAGAAAATCATCAAGTTGTTTAAGATAAATTTCTTCTTCCATAATAAAAGTGGGTAGTCATTCAAGTCTTATATTTAATAGAAGGAAGAAAAAATAACTAGAGTGTTATTATTAATATAAATATAGAGTTACTTTGAATTTTCTCCATCGCAACAACTCTACCCTTATATGTGTAATTGAGCTTTAGTATTTATGTGTCAGGAGAGTGTTTGCAGATAACTTTGGTGCAAAAATTGTAGTCGGGAGAGTTTCTATTTTTTTTCTAATTTTTTGACAATTCAAATGATGAAAGTGTGGCACTATGTCTCCCATATCTTCGGTCCAAAAATTAACTCGATCTAATGTTTAATAAATTCGTAATTGCTATTTTCTTAAGATTGGTTTGAGAAAACTAGATACAATTTTCTCACTTTATTTTTTACTAGGGGTTAATCTTTTCCTTTTTTATCTCTTTTTCTTACCTTAGAACGACCCTATATATATATATATATATATATATATATATATATATATATATATATATATATATATATATATATATATATATATATATATATATATATATATATATATATATATATATATATATATATATATATATATATATATATAACACAAATGAACATATTTAAGTATTTCTTTAAATAAGGAGGAAGCTTAATACCAAACATTTATATCAAAATAGTCCACTAAGTGTTTTTTTCTCATTCGTCCTAGCTTCATAATTTTAATAATGATTACATTTTATACAGCTACACAAAACTTTGTGTGCTGAAAAATGATAAAGTTTAAATCACACCAAAAAATTGATTTGTGGGAACAAAGAACAGTAGCAACTCTCCAATGTTGGATCAAATGATCTACGTATAGGGGAGAGAACATCTCTCTAATTCACTATACTCCAAAATTTGTTACAAAAGATTACAAATGAGTTACAATAAAATAGTCTTCCAAGTTTCCAAGAACAAACCTTATTTTCTACCCAAGTGTTTCTTAATCTCTCCAACTCTCAATATAAGAATCAAACAAACTTGGTGTTTAGATGTATTTCTCAATCCCCTTATATAACTTCAAAAATTTCTAAAAACCCAGTCTTTCTAAGATTTCCCTTGGATACCCCTTTACTCTAATACTTTAAAACTTTCACACTGTAAACACGGAAGAGATACATATTTATAATAGGCAAAACCCAACAAACAAAGCCCAAAACACAACCCATTTGCAAATACATTCTTGAACCGAATCAAAAAAATTCCCAAACACGCAAATCGAATAATTATATTATTAAAATTATTAATTTAATTTAATTTGATTATGGTATATAATTGTCTCGGCTGTGGATATGTATTTTTGTGGTTGTTGGGATCGATTGGATAGGAAATTAGATAAATCGTAAAATTCAGAGAATAAAAAATCAAAAAAATTCCAACTGAGGAAAAATCATAAATCGAGTCGATTCAGGAGCGACGTAGCCTCGACGCTCGCATCAAATATGTGGCACGCAGGTGTGATGCTGCGTTGTACGACGACGACGAATTGCAGGTGCGGCAATGCTTCGGTAGGCCGCACTGGCGTCGGAGCGCACGTGGCGAGAGGCTGTAGCGCACTGTGCGTGAATGCGTAAGAGGAGGAGCCGCGACGCGGCAGAGGGGCTGCGGTCAGGGGCAGGCGCGAGGCTGCATCGGCACCGGAGCGTGTGCGGTATGAAGTCGCAGAAGCGCAGGTCAGCAGTGCAATGGTCGGCAGGTTTCTACGGTCTTTCTGACGTCAGGTGTCACTATTTTGGGTACGTTGTCCAATTTGGCGAGTTTTGAGTAATTTTTTGTTCATTGACCCTTTGTTACCTTTTTGATAAGATTAAAAGTCATATTTGTTATGTTAGAGTTGTTATAGAGTTGTCAGAGATATTTTTGAGTTATTTAGAATTGCTTTAAAGTTCGCTTGTGAACTCTGGCATGTTTTGAGTTAACTAAATTAATCATGTATAGTTGTGGAATATTATTATTACTTTGTTGATGGTCTTATACAAGTAATGATGGGTTGACTCGATTGATGAGTAATTTTGAGCTTTAATGTTAATAATTTTTCTCTGTTGATGAGTATGTCTGAATATTATATGATTATGTGTTTGACTTATAGTTGTATAATATGTTGAGTTGAGTAGTTCAGAGAAAACTTCAAAATTGGCCTTACATTTGCAAAATCATGAGTTCATAGAGGAACCTTATTAAGTGTGACATGTGAATTTTATCTGTTGTTAAATATGAGTTTTGAATGTAATTATTGGGAATCATGCATTCATGTATATCGGAGATAGGTAGGACTTTGGTCCAATGAGGTCACAGTTCAGAGAGAAATCAATGACGGTCACAGGTTCAAAGAGGAACCGGAGACATGGATAATTCAGTAATATAACTCAGACATCCAAAAACTTGGTAGCACGTGCATTTGGAGGATAATTACATGACATTTCATATTTGCATTGTAAATATTTTTTAGTGTGAATTAATATGTGTGATTGATGTTAATGTTATTCAAAACTATCCTTGTTGTTTTATGCACCGATAACATCTGTGAATTTATTCTTGCCCCTGTTTGTTTGTTTCTGGAGTTCTATACTCTTTTGGAGTACATATAATCAGGTAGAGGAGTAGGTGTCACTACTACAAAAAGTGATTCTAACGTCAGACGCGAAATGCATCTTACCTCGGCAAAAGAATCGAGGTGACAAAGGGCGTCATGACAATTAATGACTTAACACCTAGGTTTTTAAATCACTGAGGTAAAGGGTTGATTATGGTATGGGTTCGAACCCTAGCTTCTGCACTTTTATTATTTACAAAAACTAGTGCTTTTTTATCTCGATCTATTATAAAAACCGAGGGGTCATTAGTTTTTTTAATAAACCTCGTTACAGTGTTTACACAGAACATTAATAAAATAATTTGTTTACAAACTACAATGTTTATCCATAATAAAAAAATTAATTGTCCATGAAGATCATATGTTGGATCTTCAATCCTTTGATATTCTCCAAACCAAAAAAAAAGGTATTCTCTATGGCTTTTGCTTGCATTTGTTTCTGATATGAACAAAAAAAGGGTTAGATAAATAAATAATTTTCTACTCATATAAGAACACACACCTTATACCCAAATAATCTTCTGCTCTAGCAATCCATCATAGAGAACTATTCATGGCAAACATTCTTGCAAACCTTAAACTCTTCATGATCTTGGATCTTCAAATCCTTGATATTTAGGGGAATATAAAATGATGGGTGCAAATATTATGGGGAGCAAAAAAATGTTAGATAAATAAATAAAATGATGTTTCAAATCTTAAAGTGGAGGATAGTTTGGGCTTTATGATGTTTCATAATGCTCTTATAATGAAAGTTATTTTTGTTTCACGCGGATCACTAATGGTAATACCTTGAGGGTTGATAGTCATGAAATAGACGACAAGGATTTGATTACGGACAAGTTAGAACATTTATTTAGAAATTAAAAATACAATTAAAATAGAGGTTCCAATGTTCCCTCTTTTTTTTTGGAAATTCGACGCGTTAGAACATTTATTTACTAATAAACAATACAATTAAGAAAGTGGTTCCAATGTTCCCTCTATTTTTTTTGTATAACCGAAGGGTTTGAACATTTATTTACAAATAAAAAATAAAATTAAAAAGAGAGGTTAGAACACCGATGTGGTGCACATGGATTGGAATCATATCACTAGAATAGCATTGATCAGCTATATTCTAGTCGTAACTTCTCTTTTGGATTATCAAGGAGACTTTTGAGCTATTTAAACACCTTGTTGTGATCTTAATTGTTTCAAAACATTTTCCTATTGTTTCCTTGTTTCAAACTCCTATTGTTTCAAAACTAAATGCAAATTTGTTGTTCGTTATCAATGAGAAGTATGTAGATTTCAATGATTTTGATCGTTTTGTACTAAGGAAAGATGTTAACAAACAGAGGTTGAATGGTTAATTTCAAAGTCTTCATGTCCCCATATACACTAATCTCGTTAAAGAGTTTTGGATGAATGTCTCCCTTGTTCCAGCTCGTCATGATGAAATCAACCATTCCAATATCAATGGCTCTCATTTCTTCATTACTCCATCACTGATTACAATGAGAATCAATTGTGAAGAGACAGGTAGTTATGTTGAACACTTTGAAAATAACAATGTCTACTCAACCCAACTTCACCGAATTTATGCCAAACAAAATAACCTCTTCAGTCCTGCTTCTCTACTCCCTATTGCAAATTTTTGGTTTCAATTTCTAGTGGCGAATCTCTGCCCAAGAGAGAAAGACCTGGAGATGCTTACTTGGTATGACAAGCATCTCTTATTATTCCTTATCTACAACATGACAGTTAATCTTTCTCTTAGCATTTTTAACTTCTTTAAGGAAATGATAAATACTTCTTGAGAGAAAACGACTTTTCTCATACCTTGTTGAAGAGTTCTTTCTGAACTTTTCCATAAGTTAGGGATAATTAGGGGTAATGTAGAAGTTGAGTGGACTGGGAAATTTGAATTTGTTGAGTAGTTTTCTTTGTTGTGTTGTTTTTTTATTATTATCAATGAAATATTTATTTTTTCTATTATTTCCTTTTCTTGTTTATTGATAGCAAAGTTTTAAATTTGAAAATGTGGATTCGAAGCAAGGTACTTATATCTATATTATCTCGGTTCTCGAGAAAACTGAGATAATAGGTTTATTACTTTTTTTATGGATAAATAAAGGCGCTAACTTATAGTTGTTTTAACTCGGTTTTATATAACACCGACGTAACATATTGTTTATTTTACTAAAAATAAAACATTGCCCTCCCATGACATATCCTCTCGGTTTTTAGCATGGATGAGATGAAAGCTTCGTCATAAAAAGTGTTATTCGTTGTATTGTGTTGTTTGAGATGGAGGATGACATTGATTCCTATTCATTTTTTTACTGTTTGTCGCATTATTTAGTTTCTATTGGTGCTCTGATCTGTAACAATGGGTTTCATACGTTTTATCGTTGTTTTGAGTTACTCTTTGGATTATTTAATTAATCAAGTACTTTATTTTATAGGGACAATTTGAAGTATGTTTATCATTGAGTTCCGCTGTTGTCTTATGTTTTAATTGAAAGAGTATATTTGTTGAGCATGTGTAACACCTGTTTTGGAGAAATAATTGTTTACTTTTTATTAATAAAAGGTTTCGAGGTTAAGGGTGTTACACGCGCGACCCCGCTGGAATCCTGTTGTTGATCTGTGGTCTGCCCCCGCCTTGCGGATCCAGGCGTCGCTGCCTTCGCGGTCCGTTCATCGTGGCTCTGCCACCACCTTACCGGATACCGCCTATTAGTGGTGTTCAAAACCAAACCAACCCAATATAAAACCGCAAACCAAACCAAACCAAACCGCAAAAAACCGCATTCGGTTCGGATTTGTTTGAGTCATCTTTTAACAAAACCGCACGGTTCGGTTCGATTTGCGGTTTGTATTTTGTAAACCGAATCAAACCGCATTATGTTACAACCTAAATTTTACTTAACTCATATCCAACCCAAACTTAAACCTATTATACCTTAGCCTTATAATTACGAACAATTTTCTCATCCTTCCACACATGATTTCAGTCCCGATCTTCTCAAATCTCTAATAGCATTATTGTGTCTTCTTTGCCACATACGTCTTCCTCTTCTTCTCTAATCTCTACTCTCTTATATTCTTTCTTTTTCACCTTCTCATTTTTATGAAAATATTCCTTATTTCAGTTTCGTTTTTATCGTACATCTTCTTCTCTAATCTCTCAACTCTTTTGTTTTTTCTTTTTCATCTTCACTTATCTCTTGTCTCTTCTATTTTTTTTATTTCATTATAATAATTTTTATATTGTTTTATGCTATTATTTTATGTTTATTATTCCACTTTTGTCTAATTTAATTTATACATATTAAATGGAGTGGTGTTGTCAAAATATGACGAATTTTGTTGTTATTTGATAGTGTATGAATGCCTAAATACAAAGTTATGTTGTCATCTTTATGTGTATGTATGACTCAATAAAATATTTGTTAAAAACCGGCTCAACCGAACCGAACCAAACCGCATTGGTTTGGTTTGGTATTTTTCTAAAAGCCAACCGAACCAAACCAAACCGCACGATTTTTTGTCTTGCGGTTCGGATGATTTTTTCATCAAAACCGCCCAAACCACACCGCGACACCCCTACCGACTATGTCGCGACTCTGGCACATCCAGCTATGTTTTCGCCCTAATTTCAAAAACTCTTACTTTCTGAAATACTTCGTGGAATTTTTCAATTTTCTAATTTATGTATTCTTCAAATATGTTTTCTTTCTCTTTATCAACAAAAGGTTTCAAGACATATTTCAACACTTTATGTTTGGTAATTAGGGTGGTTTAAAAAATTCAAGAACTGAACCGAATCGTCGAACCAAATCGAACTGAAATTAAAATAACCGAATTGTTATGTTTGATTAGTGAACCAAACTATAATGCGCAAATAGTTCTAAAATCAAACCGAAACTGAACTCGAACCGAACCAAAACTGAAAATGAAAAATACTTGAAACACGTTAAATTTAAATAAAAAAAGATTGAAAAATAACTTAACGGTTCAGTTCTTTAATGAACGGTTCGATTTGAAAAAAATTGTCTTCTAACAGTTCACTATGGTTTGGAATTTAGAAACAGCATACCAACCTAATGATTTTGGTTCATTTCGGTTCTTAGTAAATGGAAACGGTTCGACTCATTCGAATAAATTTTTACTATGATTTGATTAAGTTCAATTTAGTTTTCTCACAAACTGTACCATGAACCATCCCTATTTGTAATAGTCATCTAAAAATTAACCCATTGTCTGAAAATTCACCTAGAGTTAATTAAAAGTTTAGGGTTAATGAACTTTTTGGTCCCTCTAAATATTGCAGATTTCGTTTTTAGTTCTTCCAAAATTTTCCTTTAAGAAATCGTCACTTCAAAATTTTTCGTCTAAACTATTGGTCCCCAACGTCAAATTTGCTAGAGATTAGCTACGACTTTAGCCACCGATTAGCTACGAAATTTGACGTTAGGGACCAATAGTTCGAAAGAAAAATTTTGAAGGGACGATTTCTTGAAAGAAAATTTTAGAGGGATTAAAAACGAAATTTAAAATATTTAAAAGAACAAAAAAGTTCATTAACCCAAAAATTTATTTGCTTTCGGTTTTCATTCAAACAACATATGTTGATGAAACAAGAAAACATATTCTTTGGCCTCTAGTGTTTGTTTGCAATAGCATGCTATCCAACTATAACTCGTTCTTTGTCATTCAACCAACTTATACATAAAGTACATTGCTGAATGTTTCTAAATGTAAGAGACATGAGTTTCTTGTTTCACTCAGATTATGTAATTTATTGATGCTGGCCAATTAGCTGTAATGAGAGTGACTCACAGGGGACCAGATTCTATTCTCTCTATATAATATGAGAAGTGAAAAATAATTAGATATTTAAAAATTCAGAGCTAGAAATAAAGGGACTGGTGGCAAAATGGTAGGCATCATTGCCTGAACACAAAAAAGAGAAAACACAGTGAAACAAAGCCAACTTTACCTTTGGTGTTCTCATTATTAAGCCTTCTCACAGTTTGAAACTTTATTCATGTTCACAATGTATTGCTGGAACTAATTATTATTTTGATTGTAGGTATATATAAGCCATAAGAAAAGAAATACATGTAAAAAATAAAGATGCCTTAGTAAGTTAAGTTTTATTCATAAAAGAATTTGATATAGTGATCATGTGACTTTGTCTTAAAAGTCTCATAGCATATATTGATGTAACACATTTTGCTTTCAAGTACAAGAAAGAAAATATTGAGGTCTAAAAATAAAACGATAGACAAACTATGATACGCATGGAGGGTGCATGGAGTATGTGCATGATATGAGTGCGTACATAAATATACTAACACAATTATAAAGGTTGTTAAAATTACAAATTAACTCGTAAAGTTGTAGAATATATAATTCTATAAACTTATGTACTGTTAATTTTCAGTTGACTTAACTGAAAATTTAAATTGTACTGAATTCATCAAAATTGAAGTCGAATTTAATCAACTAATTTTACATCTATATGTGCAGTTTGATTGAGTTGCAAGTAAATGATTTGCAATACAAGCAAACTGTCAAAATTTGATAGTTTAAAAATTCAATTAATTAATTGATTCTTTGATTTTGTATGTAGTGGTAGAGTTAGAAAAATTATGAAGCTTGGATAAAAATATAAAGACCGCAAATTCACATGGTATATAATATATAAATAGTCATCAATTAAAATAAAAGAGATTCGTCATTTTGTCAACAAAAATATAGTTTAAATAAAAGAGATGAAACATAATCTTACAATAGCGTGTTAAATAAAATCAGGAGGCAAATGTTTTTTTCGAGACTTCTTTATGGTGAATGTTTGAATAATAAAAATACCATCAAGTGACTTGAATATTTCTCACTCGGTGTAACATACCATCAAGTCATTGAACCTCACATCGTTGATCTTATTGTGCGCAATTTAGACTTGATAATCTTCATTACTGAAAAAACTCTTTCAACATATCCTTTCGCGAGTCTCTTCTACGAGAAATTATTCTTCGCCTTGATTATCTTCTGCGAGTATCTTCACCGTGAAGACCCGTTCATCCAATAGTAAACCTTTGTGATTTTAAACTCTTGACATTGAGCAAGTGTGTAATTTTCCAAGATTCCATTGTCATAACCACATTGGATACAACTAGAAACTAAAATTGAGTTTTGTTACATGACAAAGAATTTCGGTTCACATCCATAAGCCCAATCTTGAGGATTCTTCATTTTGTATCTCGGAAGACAAGAACATTTCACACTGTCACTATAATAAGAGCACAAACTATTTACATCGTGAATTCTACAACGTCTTGATTTTGGCTTGCCATGAAACATACCAGTTTTCTCCGCATTATTTTTGACAATAAGTGCGAAGGTTTCCATCAGGATCAAGTCTTAGTCTTCTCTGCATCAGTTCATATCCATAGTCAGATGTCGTGAAATAGAAATCATATGATGAACTAGTTACCAAGAGTGTTTGAAACAACAACGTTATTGTCATTGTAACCAGCCCTATTAGCAGCCCAATCAGTAAGCGAAGGATCCGACCAATAAATGTTTTATACTTTAGGACCGTTGTAAAGAAGACGAAGAATATTGTCGACATCGAAATACAATGTATAAAAACCACCTGACTTATTTGTTTCACTTATTGGACAAACTATTCTTGAATGTTTGTTGAAAACTTGTTGTTGCAAAATGGTGGTGACGATGACAATTTGATACCGATTCATAAACCACAATCTTCAGCAACAACAATCATCAACAACAACTATAATTGAACATCATGAAGTGAAAGAATTGAAGCGAAAAGAGACGAGAAATTGGTTAAAGCATTCTATCGAACACCTTGCGGGTAAGACTAAAAGTTGTATTTTTCTGCATTTTTAACAGGTAAACATTCATCCACTTAGCTTCGTAATGTTGTATGCTAGTATATAGAATCAATACCAAAACCGCAAAACTAGAACTAGCTCGAAATTGTATTGAAAAACTAACCCGAAACAATGAAAACAGAACCGTAAAAAAAAATAAGTCCAAAACATCAAAGAAATAGATCGCGGATTCAGGTTCTAAAGTCACAGTCTGGCTTCGTCGTAGTGGCCGTTGTGATTTTTTCTCTTCATTCTTTTAATTTTTTACCTTCCTGTCTTTCTGTTATTTTGCCCTTTTTTGACCTATTATTTTCCCTTTTTTTTAACCTCAGATTAAAAAAATTTGGGCCAGAGTCTGGGCATGTGCCCAGCCAGGTCGGGCCTTGAAACCTCCCTTGTTTGTGTGTGTGTCTCTCTCTCTCTCTCTCTCTCTCTATATATATATATATATATATATATATATATATATATATATATATATATATATATATATATATATATATATAACCCTAATTTTAGTCTAATTCACTCTAGAGTCATCTATTCCTCTCTTTGTGCTCATTATTTTTGTATCAAGGTATCCTAACAAATTAATATAAAGAGCATCGATTCGATCTAATGTTTCTTTAAAGGAAAATAGAAGCATGTCCTCTAATCAATTCTCTTAAACCTATTAGTATTCAAAGGTGAACATTATGATATATAGTGTGTGAATACAAGATTACACTCAAAGATGTTTTTGATTCATGGCAAACTCAAATAAGCATTCAAACAACAAGGCGGAAGCAGAAAACTCAAAGAAAAGCAAGCATTGATCACTCATGATAGTACAGGTTGATCTACTATACATATAGGTCGACTCAACACAAGCAGAACAAGAAGAATGCAGAAAATCAGCAGTTAGGTCGACCTACTGTCAACCCAGGTCGACCTAAAATGAAGAAATCTACATATCAGTCTGCTAGGTCGACCTACACAACAACTAGGTCGACCTAACCTAAGAAATTGTTCCCAGAACGCATCTGAAGGGGATTCTGGTCGACCTACTCCTTTAACAGGTCGACCTAACTGGGAGCTAAATTCTGCAAGCACTGCTAGGTCGACCTAAGCTCTACAAGAGGTCGACCTAACTAATCAAGAATGCCAAAAATCCTGTTTCTCTCATCTCCAACTGTTAAGCTATCATATATATATATATTATCAAAGGTTCAATTATTCAAGCCAACACCAACGACTGAAAGATACACAAACGCTTCTCATCTTCGTTCTTCATCATCTCCAACACAATTACACATAATCATTCTTGCGTTGCGGGTTAGTGATGAGTTCGATAACGTCCATGGAACGGAATTGAAGATTCCTAGTGGGTGAAGGTTTGTGGGGTTTGTTGGTGAATAAAATCTGCGGGTTTTGTCCTCCACGACGGGTGGTTCTTGGGGGTTTTTATCAAGAGGCGTTCATTGAGGATTCGGCTGAGTGTAACGATTAAGGAACGGGGAGTTCAAGGAATCAAGACACTGCA
Organism: Vicia villosa; assembly: GCF_029867415.1. Classification (NCBI taxonomy): domain Eukaryota; kingdom Viridiplantae; phylum Streptophyta; class Magnoliopsida; order Fabales; family Fabaceae; genus Vicia; species Vicia villosa. Next base: position 54,881,405 of record NC_081181.1, on the reverse strand, counting down.
GAAGGGAATCAAAGTGAAGCTCTTGGATAACCTTGATCTTGCTCAAGATTAAGGGGGAAGAAGATTCAAAGGATCGACATAATTGGTTTATCGTTTATCGCTTTGTTATCTTCTTTGTATATACTACTTTCAACATTAATGAAAGATTACCCAATTTCAATTTGGAATTGGGGGCAGACGTAGTCGTAGCGAGGACGATCGCCGAACTGCCTAAACAAATATCGTGTTCTTGTCGCTTTTACTTTTTCATTTACATTCTGTTCATATTTGGTTATAATAGCAAATTGATCAACGATTCGAGTGTTAAGATTGTGAATTAAGTACCTATATAAACATCACAATCCATCACATATTGAATCACCATCAATTTGATCATTATCACCAAGTGTTTGTATATTTGTTTCTATCACTCTTACTGCATTGCAAACATTGTCCATCATACAAGAAGTTAATCTGATTTTCAATAAGAGCAACGCTTTGATTCTGCAACGTATACTCTTATCACTTACCTCAAGTTTTGACTGGTTTTTAAACACATATACAATCGTTTCGATAGTGGTTCGGAATAGACGCGAGATGATTCAGAATCACTTCCGCTGAAAAGTCGTTTAACTCCGTAAAACTGTGAACGATCTATTCACCCCCCCTCTAGATCCTAAGGCCAACGTCTAACAAGTGGCATCAAGAGCTCTGGTTTGTTCCGTGCTACGTGAAACACTTATTGGAAAGATGGCTTCCGGACCTAAAGGGGCTCACAATAGAGCTCCAGTTTTCAACGGTGAAAACTATGGCTATTGGAAGGATTGTATGTGTGTCTGATCGGTAAAATAGCAAGTGTACTACTTTTGATACCGATGTAGTTATTAAAATGGAGTTGAATCCAAGTATCGATCACAAGGACTGCGAGTAAAGTATAAGCCAGTACTCAATTTCAATTGAACAAAAAGCTATTGTTGGGTTTTTGATTTGCTTGATGAAACTACTAATTGTTTATAATTAACAATGACAAGTAAATGATGATTTGGTTCACCAATGAGAAAGCATGCTAAGGTAGATGTATAAATCTTATGTAACTCCTTGAAAACACCGTTGTTCATGAAAATATGTAACCACAATTGAGTATCAATTCCATAAGATAGTTTTCCCTAATTCCTTAGTGAAAAACTTATTAACACTTAAAAGTCAATTTCAATTCCTCAATAATTGATTTTAGTATTAAGGCATTACGCATTGTAATCTAGAATGAATGATCACTATGGTGAAATCCTTATTCCTAAGTGATTTACCGGTAATGTTGTGATTCAAAACGCATTAGAGTGGTGTGTCACGCCTAACCCTAATCATAGATCAATAAAATATTTTCCAATATGATAAAGCATGAAAAACTTTGAATCATAAACTCAATTTATAAAAACATCAAAATCATCAACAACGGTTTTAACAATTCATTACATGACAAGATTTAGGGACATCACCCTAGCATAGTATAGTTTAGCTACTCATAGTGTTTAAGAAAATAACAAGAGTAAATGAAGTCATTACAAGAAATTATCGGTTGATATGATCTCCAATCGCGAGTGCTCTTGAAGATCTTCTTCCAAAACCCTTGACTCTTCTTTCTCTGTAATTCTCTATGCTCAATGATCCAAGATGCCTCAATCCTTCTTCCCGTTAGGTTTTAGTAGTGTTGACAGTCATCCCTCGTCTCCGAAAGGTCCAAAATACCCTTAATGAGTTCAAGGCTTTCAAAATCTCAAAAGTTGGAAATCTGCCCGCGCCTACCAACACGGACCGTGTGCAGGAACACGGGTGCCCGTGTTGGTCAACTGCTTCAGCACCAAAAATTCACTTTCTGCGCAGCTTTTCACACGGACCGTGTGCAGGAACACGGGTGCCCGTGTGAAACCTCTGTTTTGCTTCCCAAAACCAACTTTCCAGCCATCTTTTGACACGGCCGTGTGCACACACACGGGTGCCCGTGTTGACCTCAGTTTTGGCTCTTTTGGCTTCTTTTCTCGCTTGTGCGCGCCATAACTTCAACCTCTCCCGTGCATTAACCTGACCACACACAAACTAACAACCAACGCATAAAACGGCACTTGAATAATACTCAGAACATACTAATCATGCAACAACATCACACAATCAACAAACAAGAAACTTACTAACAAAACCTATAACAATGCCACATAGTATTACCAAGATTATGATTTTTAGTCGGAAAAGGTGCGGAAACTTACTAGAAATGGTGACCGATCACAACCCCACACTTATCTCATTGCTTGTCCTCAAGTGATGTATCGAGTCAAAACAAAGGTCACCGACGAGACTCTTTTCTCCACAACACAATCCGGTTTTTCGCAAGATTCCTACACTTAGCAATCGAGTGTAAAGTTTCCTTCTTCAGACTATCAACTGCATTCTCACTTTCGAGCACGTTTTCACCTGCAAGCTTTTCACACTCTAACCAAATCTCTCCGGGTTAAAGTGTCTACACTCACAGTATCAAGGCATGCATATTACTTTCAACTTTGAATAAATTCTCAAATCACTACACACACGGATTGCACACACTTCATGAGGTCTTAGGGTTGTATCGTGGCTTGGGTTTGGTGGGTAAACAAGAAACGGAATAACAAATGGTTTGGTGCTCGGCATTTATATTGGATTCACTTCTCTACTCAAACTGATTTGAATCGTAAAAGTGGGGTTTGGACCTTATCCGGTCTTTCTCAAAAGTGGGCAAAGGTAAAGATTTTTCTTGCTTGAATTTTTAAAATCTCTTCTTTTTTTTTTTTTTTCACAAGATCCATATTCATCTTTTCTCTTCTTTTTCTTCTTTTTCTTTTGAGAAATCAATCAAATTTTTTTTTTTTCTTTGCCCCTTTTTTCCTTCTTTTTTTTTTGTTTACAACCCCACACTTAGATTCTTTAGTGTCCTTCTAATGATTACTATAAATGCCGAGCGATAATATGAATGATGGGAATGCGGGTGGAAAGAAAAATAACTAACAACAATGAACAAAACACACATTACGGCTCAAAAGGGAAACAAATGATATAATGCATATAGGATGGCTAGAAAGGCTCGGGGTTTACAAAAAAAACTTGCCTCAGTGTGCGCTTTCGTAGTGTGCTTGTGTTATGAGAACGTACGCAAAATCAAAGTGAATAGTGCCATACCTGACTGGACTCTCATATGGATTTATGAATTTGGCTCTGACATCTCACCGGGTCGGTTAAGCTTGCATGCTTCAAGGTGCTCTAGGTGTCCTGCAATTTCCTTTCATCTAAAGTCTACCATACTCCTCTCTTGGTTCAGTGTCGGCTTCTTGCGTCCTACCTTCTTCTCTTTGATTGTGTCAGCTTCCGTCGTGCCTGCAGAGATTAAGTGTGGAATGTGTTGTTCAACCACTAACTGTTAGTTCGCTCCCTTCCGACTTGTATCCTTTATCTGGTAACACCATGGCAGCACTACAAACTTGAAATAAACACACTAACAGAAAGACAAAAGAAAATGGTTCAAATTAAACAAACTAAACTATGAATTCAAAACGGAAAGCAGAGCAATAAAGCAAATAAAATAAGAACCTCCCCCACACTTGAACTAAACATTGTCCTCAATGTTTTAGAACCAGCCTTGGAGAGGTTGCTTACAGAGGTATTGCACTCCAACGATCACTTCCTAGCTTCCACTAGAGATGCTCTCTTTTATTTCCTGAAAATAAATCAAACAAACAGAAAAATTAATTATTAAAACCGTGGGTTGCCTCCCACGAAGCGCTTCGTTTAACGTCGCATGGCTCGACGGTCCATTACCCTTTATTATGGAGGGTATTTCCTTTTCCCAACCTTGTTGCCTGCCACTTCCGCAACCGCGAACTCATGAAGATGAAAAGCCTGGATAACTTTTCTCTTCAATTTGCTTCCCACAATTTTCTCTACTTCTTTAGCTTTCTTAGGACTGTTGACAGCTACATAAGTTGGTTCCATCATAGAGGCTATGCTAGAAACTTTTTCTTGGAGATTTTTAATATTTTTGTCTTCTTGTTCACCTTCCGTCATACCAGTTGAGGTTTTCTCATTCACATCTGACCTATGTTTCCTGACTCCTAACATCTTCAAGGTTACTTCTTCATCAAATGATTTCAGCGTTAGCGTTCCTTTTTCAATGTCAAAATTACAGCGGCCTGTTGACAAAAAGGGTCTCCCAAGAAGGATAGGGGTTTCTTCATCTTCCGGAATGTCCATGATGTGGAAGTCAACAGGGAAAACAAACTTATCAACTTCCACTAGTACATCTTCAGCTACCCCATAGGATTTCTTAACGGTGTGATCGGCGAACCTTAACTGTGTCTTACTCTCACTAATCTTTTCTAATTCAAGCTTTTTGAAAATGGATAAAGGCATTAAACTCACACTAGAGCCAGAATCAAGGAGTACCTTTTTAAATGCTATATTCTTGATAGTGCATGGTATCGCCACCGCCCCAGGGTCTTTCCTCTTAATTGGGATCTTTCTTGCTGAAGAGACTCTACCACACTCCTCGATTACAATTTTTGGTTCTCCTTCTAGTGATCTCTTTTTCGCCAACACCTCCTTCATAAATTTCTTATACAAAGGCATGTGTTCAAGTGCTTCAAAAAAAAGTAGATTCACCTCTAACCTTTTGAACAATTTGGTGAACTTCTTAAAGTCTTTCTCTTTTGAATTCTTCTTTGTTACTCTTGAAGGGAAGGGTAGTTTAATTACCGGTTCAGCATCTTTTTTAATTTTTTCTTCAGGTGGTTTAACTGGTGGTATCACCACTTCTGGCTCTCTTGAGTCCTCTCTTATTTCCAAATCTATATCTATCACCATAGGGTCATCTATCTCTTCTTTTTCTTTTTCCGATTCTAACACCTTCTTACTTCTTGTTGAAACAGCATTGATCTTCTCCAGATTTTTCTGATCTTTCACAGTTTCGCTCGGAAAGTTTCCTTGTGGCTGTAAGGTGAGATGTTGTGCTATTTGACCCATTTGAACTTCAAGATTTTTAATTGAAGCCGTGGTGTTCCTGAGGTTGGCTCTTGTCTCTTCCTGAAACTGAGAGTTTTGGGTTGCCACTTTTTCAAGAGCGATCTCCCAATCTTCTTTCTTTGGTACCTGTTGTTGAAATTGTTGAGGATGATGTTGGAATTGTTGTTGATATGGCTGGTATGGTTGTTGTTGCGGACGATATTGTTGCCCCTGTGGTTGATGTGGTTGTTGGCCTTGAACCGGCTTCTGGATGTTTCCTTGCTGGTCTTTCCATGAGAAGTTCGGATGATTTTTCCACCCCGGATTATATGTGTTGGCATAAGGATTATTCTGCCTCAACATATGAATTTGCTCAACCTGTTCTTGAGTTGCCACACAATGCATAGCAAAGTGCGGTCCACCACATATTTCACAAAGAACCGCTTTAACTGGTTCCACCTGTGCCACTGTCTGAGTTCCAATATTCATCTTTTTTAACCTTCTCTCTACCTCTGCAGCAATCTGATCCTCCATCTTAACAACCTGCTCTGGCAATTTCAAATCAATTTTTCCCTCTGGTTGGTTCATGGTTCGATCATACAACTCAAGATGCTCGTTAGCAGCAATTGCCTCTATGATTCTTTTCATAACTGTGGCTGTAGCAAAATTTGTTGAACCACCAGCAGCGGTATCAATAAGCTGCTTTGTCTTTAGTCGCAACCCATTCACGAAATTCTGCATTTGCTCGGTAGCGTCCATGTTATGAGTTGGACATGCAGTCAAACACCTTTTGAACCTCTTGTATGCATCCCCTAATGATTCCCCCTCTTTTTGTTTGAAATTGACAATATCGTATCTTTTTCGGATAAACACCGACGCAGGAAAATATTCATTGAGGAATGCCGTTTCCATCTCTTGCCATGTCGTGATACTTGCAGCCGGAAGTGAGTAAAACCACTCCTCTGCGTCATCAGTAAGTGTAAACGGAAACATAACAAGTCTCTTGGCCTCCTCTGAATGACCTTCGATCTTCAACGAAGTTGTCGTAGTGAGAAATCTCTGAAGATGCTTATTTGCATCCTCGTTTATTCTTCCGGAGAACGGCTTGCTCTCTAGCTGGCGAATGGTGGATGGATGCAATTGAAAATGTGCCACATTCACGGGTTGATTAACAATAGTCATCCGGTTGGGGTGAGCATTTGCCCCTCCATAGTCCCCTAACAATCTTTCTGCAGGAGGTTGATTTCCAGCCATGTTAACTGGTTCCTGAACTACCTCCCTGTCAAAGTCAGAGTCGCTGTGCTCCGAATGCACAGACACTTCGTCGTCGCTTTCCTGATGTGGAACACTAAGACTTGCACTTGGTGCTGCCAGTCTTTCAAGTCTTGCCTTGCGGCGTCTCTCGTGCAGAGCTCTTTCTGGTTCTGTGTCAAAGGAAAATTTAGCTGAGGTCTGACCTCGCATAAACAGTTAGACAACAGTTAGAACAGATACAAGACTGCAACGAAATTAAAATTAACAGATAAAAATAAAATTTTGGTCGCAGAGCAACAAAATTTCAATTGACTTAAAGTTCGGCTTATAGTTTGGCAGTCCCCGGCAACGGCGCCAAAAACTTGATCGGTAAAATAGCAAGTGTACTACTTTTGATACCGATGTAGTTATTAAAATGGAGTTGAATCCAAGTATCGATCACAAGGACTGCGAGTAAAGTATAAGCCAGTACTCAATTTCAATTGAACAAAAAGCTATTGTTGGGTTTTTGATTTGCTTGATGAAACTACTAATTGTTTATAATTAACAATGACAAGTAAATGATGATTTGGTTCACCAATGAGAAAGCATGCTAAGGTAGATGTATAAATCTTATGTAACTCCTTGAAAACACCGTTGTTCATGAAAATATGTAACCACAATTGAGTATCAATTCCATAAGATAGTTTTCCCTAATTCCTTAGTGAAAAACTTATTAACACTTAAAAGTCAATTTCAATTCCTCAATAATTGATTTTAGTATTAAGGCATTACGCATTGTAATCTAGAATGAATGATCACTATGGTGAAATCCTTATTCCTAAGTGATTTACCGGTAATGTTGTGATTCAAAACGCATTAGAGTGGTGTGTCACGCCTAACCCTAATCATAGATCAATAAAATATTTTCCAATATGATAAAGCATGAAAAACTTTGAATCATAAACTCAATTTATAAAAACATCAAAATCATCAACAACGGTTTTAACAATTCATTACATGACAAGATTTAGGGACATCACCCTAGCATAGTATAGTTTAGCTACTCATAGTGTTTAAGAAAATAACAAGAGTAAATGAAGTCATTACAAGAAATTATCGGTTGATATGATCTCCAATCGCGAGTGCTCTTGAAGATCTTCTTCCAAAACCCTTGACTCTTCTTTCTCTGTAATTCTCTATGCTCAATGATCCAAGATGCCTCAATCCTTCTTCCCGTTAGGTTTTAGTAGTGTTGACAGTCATCCCTCGTCTCCGAAAGGTCCAAAATACCCTTAATGAGTTCAAGGCTTTCAAAATCTCAAAAGTTGGAAATCTGCCCGCGCCTACCAACACGGACCGTGTGCAGGAACACGGGTGCCCGTGTTGGTCAACTGCTTCAGCACCAAAAATTCACTTTCTGCGCAGCTTTTCACACGGACCGTGTGCAGGAACACGGGTGCCCGTGTGAAACCTCTGTTTTGCTTCCCAAAACCAACTTTCCAGCCATCTTTTGACACGGCCGTGTGCACACACACGGGTGCCCGTGTTGACCTCAGTTTTGGCTCTTTTGGCTTCTTTTCTCGCTTGTGCGCGCCATAACTTCAACCTCTCCCGTGCATTAACCTGACCACACACAAACTAACAACCAACGCATAAAACGGCACTTGAATAATACTCAGAACATACTAATCATGCAACAACATCACACAATCAACAAACAAGAAACTTACTAACAAAACCTATAACAATGCCACATAGTATTACCAAGATTATGATTTTTAGTCGGAAAAGGTGCGGAAACTTACTAGAAATGGTGACCGATCAGTGTCCACATCAATGCAATTGATAGGAACATCTGGACAGCTATTGTCAATGGTCCCTTTGAGATCACCATGACAAATGCAGCTGGTGCAGTTGTTCCAAAACCAGAAAATACTTGGGATGCTGAAGATGAAAAGAGATATGCATACGATTGGAAAGCGAGAAACATTCTAATCTCAGCTCTAGGAGTTGATGAATACTATCGCGTTTCCCATTGTAGATCAGCTAAAGCTATGTGGGACACATTGCAAGTTGCCCACGAGGGAACGGATGATGTCAAACTAGCTAGGATCAATACGTTAACTCAAGAGTTCGAACTCTTCCACATGGAAGATGGTGAATCCATCGAAAACATGCAGAAGAGATTCGTTCATCTGAAAAATCGGTTAAATTCTCTTGATAGACCTGTTTCCAATGCAGTTGCTACTAACAAAATCTTAAGATGTTTGAACAGGGAATGGCAACCCAAAGTTACAGCAATAAAGGAAGCAAATGATCTAAACACTTTAGACATCACAACTCTATTTGGTAAACTAGAGGAACATGAACAACACCTTAAATGCCTTGACATGCATGAGAAAAGGACAAAGAAAGAAAAGAACATGGAGAAAGAGGTAGAGAAGAAGTCAATAGCTCTAAAAGCTTCGAGCTCCAAGACCTCAAAACGAGAACCAAAGGATAGTGACACAAGTGATGACGAAGACTCCGATGATGAGGAAATGGGACTGTTTGTGCGAAGATACAACAAATATCTAAAGAAAAATGGAGCAAAACATTCTGACAAAGGCTTGATCAACTATAGAAAGCAATCAAACATGTTCAAACAAGATGACGACAACAAGGGAAAAATCAAAGGTCTTTGCTTCAACTGTGGGAAAGCCGGTCACTACAAACCGGATTGTCCATACCTTAAGAAAGAAAAGGAGAAGAACCAAAGCAAAGGTCATAACAAATCTAAAAGAGCCTACATAGCATGGGAAAGTGATTCATCTAGTGAAAGCTCATCAAGCGATGAAGAAGAATCAGCAAACCTATGTTTCATGGCTCATCAACACAAGAAAAAGAAAGCTGTAAGTCATCTTAAACCTGAACTCGTAGATAAGGTATCTCATTCTCAACTAAAACTTGCTTTTGAAGAATTACATAGAGATGCAATTAAAGCTTTCAAACTTTTGGCCTCAAATAAGAAAATATTTTCATATCTTGAATCAAAAGTTGAGAAAACCGAAAAGGATATGGAAGCTTTAAAACAATCTATGCTAGACATTCAAAAGGATAAAGTTGAAATAGATCCTACATCATGGTTTGGTTGTGAGACATGTCACATTTGGCAAAAAGAAGTAAGAGATCTAAAAGCCAAGTTAAACAAGGTTCTACAACCAAAAGTGACTTTTGCGGTTGACCCAAATAAGTTCAAAAGATCGTATACTCCTTTATATAGTAAATAAACTTTTGTACCAAAAGTATCAACTAGCAAAACTCCATATTCTCATCATATTACCTGTCATTATTGTTGCAAAAAGGGACATACCATTGAAAAATGCAAATTTAGGAGAATTTTAGTTCCTAAAGGAGTATTTCAATGGTTGCCTAAGTGCAACAATGTCTGTACTCACCATCCAGGACCCAATGAAGATTGGGGACCTTCCACTCTAAATTAATTTTGCAGGAAAAGTGTCTTGACATCGCCGAAAGGTGGTGGTTCCTTGACAGCTGGTGCTCAAGACACATAAAGGAAGACATACCACTCTTGGTATGTCATCTATAAAGACAGATTGAAGAACCATACTTGGCAGAGGAAATGCAGGTGACCTGGCCATCACAAATGTATAAGATACATCACAAATACAGTTAACCCGAAAAACGCAAAGGACGCATTACTTGATGTGCAATTGGCAAGTTGCATTGCAAAGAGATTTTAAACCTATTCTTAGCAGAATATTGTTTGGGACCATGTCCCGCATCCGGGAGAACATCAAGTGATCGATATTAGAAAAGCTTTTCGCAAAATCAAGGAATCAAGTCATGAAACATTTCATCAAAACAATTCATCATCAAATCTAGGAGTATGGCACACTAACAAGAGGACTCCACACAATGATGACAAAACACCTACATATTGAGAAAGCGGTAACATGTTTATTGTTCACTTCCAAAAAATTTATTGATGCTATAATATGCTATCAATTAACATGCTTATAGTGACTTCATGTGTTCTTATCTACTCTTCTCAATTACATATGTATATGTGTTCATCATTTTCATTCATAACATACAATGTTTGGGCATTCAAGCAAATGAAAAAGCAAAAATACATCATATAGAAACATTTCTAAGGCATTTTCATCATTTAAGGGAACATAGGTCGACCTACTCTGTATTTGAGTCGACCTACAGAAGAATTTTCTTTACAGAAGACTAAAAAGGTCCAGTTGCGTCGACCTACTCATAATTTAGGTCGACCTAAATTGGTCATTTTTCATGTTACTTCTGTTAGGTCGACCCAGCCTCACTTTAGGTCGACCTACTGCTGTCATTTTTCCAGATTTGGGTCTGTTAGGTCGACCCGACCCACTCTCATTCATTCAAAACATTCCATTTTTTTTTAATCCCTCTCATTCTCATCACATTTGGTACGGCTAACCCTAATTCCTCAAAGTTCAATAAGTGTCAAAATCATCTCTCTCTCTCAAATCTTCAACAACATGCCTCCAAAATCAAGAAAGGGAAAGGAAATTGCATCAAGTTCATCTTCTCAACCGGTAAGTGCTTTAACTCTTGTTCATCCGGATTGCAAAGATAATTTTGAAAAGTGGCAAATGAAAAGGAAGGTTGTCAAACAATATATCTATAATCAACATGTTGCCAAGAACATGCATATTCCAAATGTGGTCGATTTGGTTCAACATCAAAATATTCATACACTTTTGGAATGTGCTACACCGTATTGTGAGAATACCATTAGGGCATTCTACGCTGGTTTCACAAGAGAGGAGGGCTGTAATTTCATATTTAAAATGGGGTCAAGATCCCATATTGTCGACAAACGGGCATGGATAAGTATATTCGGCCTTACACTTGTGGGAGATGAAGTTCGCATTGAAGACGGTGACATTCCGGCAAATTATGATCATGTCGCCTATATGAAATCCATTCTCAAAGATCCTGCTATTCTTGACAAGCAAAATGAATCAATCACAGCTGGGCATCTAAGAAGAGATCCTAGGCTTCTCAACTGGATCATCTCAAGGGTAATCCGACCACGAGCAGGGGGATTTTCAAGGATTGAACGTAACGAAGTGGTGTTAATGTATCTGATTCAAAACAGAACTCGTGTGCATTGGCCACACTTTCTAACTGCTAAGTTTGAGGAAGTAAAGCAGAAGACTACGGCTTTATGTTATGGTTCGATTATTCAAACTATTGTGAACCACTTTGGCATGAATCTTGATGGATTGCCGTACATTCACTTGAAACAGAATCAAGATTTCTCTCAAACAACCTTAACCCTCATGGGATATCATTGGGATCCAATTAGGAAAACCTATTATCTCATTCAAAAAGGATCGGGAAAAGTCATCTACAATTACGATGATCCTACGGAATTTGGTCATATTCCTGAGAATGAAGAAGAAGACAATGATCATGAAATTGCCAATGATGAGGATCACAACATGGAAGATGCAGCAAATGACATGGATTCAAATTGGCAATATGTACCTCCTCAAGAGGAAGAAATTCCTTGGGGATACACTGCTCCACCTCCTCCTGATCAATCCAACATAGTATCTATACTTGAAGCTATGCAACTTCATCAACAGCAGAACTTTGAAACACAGCAGCTTCAGTTCCAAACCATGCAGCAGCTTCAACAAGATAGGTATGATGAACAACAACGTCAATATCAATCGCTATATAGTTTGGTTCAAGACCACAAAAGCGATTTTGAGACTTTTGCCTCCAACTCTACTCTAAGACAGAATCAGTTTGAGGAAACGGCATTGCATCGTCATGCAAACATAAGTCAAAGCTTCAACACTCTTAACATGTCTGTGCTGAATCTGTTGGAACAAGTTGAAGAAGATCGACCTCACACATTTCAAAGAGGAAGAGGAAGAAGGGGCAGGCGTTAGGATGAATTCTTCATCATATCATCATGTCATTGCATTTCATTTCATTAAGCATTATGTTAAAATTCTATATGATGTAGTACTTTTTGTGTTGTTTTCTATAAATCTCTTGGACTACTATGTATGTTGTGGTGTTTCTTTAAAACATGTTTGGCTATTAGTGGTTCACTATCTACATGTTATCTATAACTATGAATGCCGATATTTTCTTTATATTTCTCTTGTTACTCTCCTATTCTGTTTCTTTGTTCCTCTTTTTGATGTTGTCAAAGGGGGAGATAGATGCAATAGATGCTGAGTGTACGGGGGAGTTTTGTGAAGAGATTGCTTGGTTGAGAGATAGATGCTGGATGTACGGGGGAGCCTTGTTGAGTCTTTATCACTTACTACCAAAGTTTTGACTATTGGTTTGCCATCATCAAAAAGGGGGAGTATGTGAATACAAGATTACACTCAAAGATGTTTTTGATTCATGGCAAACTCAAATAAGCATTCAAACAACAAGGCGGAAGCAGAAAACTCAAAGAAAAGCAAGCATTGATCACTCATGATAGTACAGGTTGATCTACTATGCATATAGGTCGACTCAACACAAGCAGAACAAGAAGAATGCAGAAAATCAGCAGTTAGGTCGACCTACTGTCAACCCAGGTCGACCTAAAATGAAGAAATCTACATATCAGTCTGCTAGGTCGACCTACACAACAACTAGGTCGACCTAACCTAAGAAATTGTTCCCAGAACGCATCTGAAGGGGATTCTGGTCGACCTACTCCTTTAACAGGTCGACCTAACTGGGAGCAAAATTCTGTAAGCACTGCTAGGTCGACCTAAGCTCTACAAGAGGTCGACCTAACTGATCAAGAATGCCAAAAATCCTGTTTCTCTCATCTCCAACTGGTAAACTATCATATATATATTATCAAAGGTTCAATTATTCAAGCCAACACCAACGACTGAAAGATACACAAACGCTTCTCATCTTCGTTCTTCATCATCTCCAACACAATTACACATAATCATTCTTGCGTTGCGGGTTAGTGATGAGTTCGATAATGTCCATGGAACGGAATTGAAGATTCCTAGTGGGTGAAGGTTTGTGGGGTTTGTTGGTGAATAAAATCTGCGGGTTTTGTCCTCCACGACGGGTGGTTCTTGGGGGTTTTTATCAAGAGGCGTTCATTGACGATTCGGCTGAGTGTAACGATTGAGGAACGGGGAGTTCAAGGAATCAAGACACTGCAGAAGGGAATCAAAGTGAAGCTCTTGGATAACCTTGATCTTGCTCAAGATTAAGGGGGAAGAAGATTCAAAGGATCGACATAATTGGTTTATCGTTTATCGCTTTGTTATCTTCTTTGTATATACTACTTTCAACATTAATGAAAGATTACCCAATTTCAATTTGATATTGGGGGCAGACGTAGTCGTAGCGAGGACGATCGACGAACTGCCTAAACAAATATCGTGTTCTTGTCGCTTTTACTTTTTCATTTACATTCTGTTCATATTTGGTTATAATAGCAAATTGATCAACGATTCGAGTGTTAAGATTGTGAATTAAGTACCTATATAAACATCACAATCCATCACATATTGAATCACCATCAATTTGATCATTATCACCAAGTGTTTGTATATTTGTTTCTATCACTCTTACTGCATTGCAAACATTGTCCATCATACAAGAAGTTAATCTGATTTTCAATAAGAGCAACGCTTTGATTCTGCAACGTATACTCTTATCACTTACCTCAAGTTTTGACTGGTTTTTAAACACATATACAATCGTTTCGATAGTGGTTCGGAATAGACGCGAGACGATTCAGAATCACTTCCGCTGAAAAGTCGTTTAACTCCATAAAACTGTGAACGATCTATTCACCCCCCCCCTCTAGATCCTAAGGCCAGCGTCTAACATAGTGCGCTCAAATGAAGTTCATATTCAGATTTTAAGATGTGCTTAAAATCGTGAAGAATTGGCTAACATCATTAGAAGCCAATGCAACAGAAGTGCAAAAGAATGTTCAATTTGAATCGAGCAAGAAAGATGAAAAAGTTTATTCTTAATCCATAAATGTGTGGATTCAAATATATTTGAAAGATAATTGAGGTAAAAACGACAGCAGGTGCATTGGAAGCATTAAGAAGTTGTATGAAGGTGATAGAAAGTTGAAGAAGGTCAAATTGTAATCTCTGAGGAAGAAATATGAAAACACACAAATGAATGATGATAAGTGAGTTGCAAAACTCTTTTCAAGATTTTTGTTGTTGATCGATCAAATAAAATCTTGTGGTGAAAAGATAACTAAATTGCTGAAAGTTAAGAAAATGTTAATTACTATAATTCCCAAATCTGATCACATTGTTGTGGAAATTGAAGTATCAAAAGATCTGAGTGATGTGAAGCTTGATAAACTGCAAGCATCCCTGGTGGTACATAAGTTGAAGTTGCGGCAAAGGATTTCTAAAAGAGGTCACAAAACAAGCCTCATAAGTTAAGCTCTTCAAGAACATTAGAGAACGTGCCTCAAAGATCAACCAAAGGAAATAAAATGGAAGAAAAAGAAGAAAATAAGTGGAATGATGAATGTAATGGAAATAATTCAAATATTCAAGGAAAGACGAGCAATAATGGTGACTCTCACAACAAGAAATTAAAAAAAAATGGATGTGAAGGAAGTGCAATGTTATTTATGCCAAAATGTTTGGTCATTATGCAAGAGATTGTTGTTTCAATCAAGAAATCTGATGGTAGTGATAAAGAAGAAACACAATTTACACATGCATACAAAAGTGATTTTTAGAAGGTCATATTATGGCTAATACACATTTGGCACAAGATAAAGCTAATGTGTGGTATCTTAACATAAGATATAGTAACATGATAGACAACAAAGACTAGCTAGTCTATCAAGCTTGGTAATTTAGTGTAAAGGACTATCATATTTGTAGATAATATCATTGTTTCATATGAGAGTATAGAAAATATCCTTGTGAAAAGGAAGATGAACAAAGTAGTCATAGGTGATGTTTTATATATTCCTTCAATGGCAAGTAACCAGAAAAGTTTGGGCTAAGTGCTTGACAAGAACTATACCACGAGGTCATAAGAAAAAGAGTTCGAGGTGTTTGATACAAGTTCCAGACTAATCTTGAAGACACATCTATCAAACAACAGAACACTTAAAATCATGATCAACGTGCTTGGCCATCAATATCTTGCATCAACCACAACAGAGCACCAAAGCCGACTTTGGCACCAGAGATATGGTCATCTAAATCTCATGATTCTTAGTTTTATGTACATGATAAGATGTATGGACCGCCTGAAATAAAAACTCCAAAACAATTGTATGAAGAATGTTGTGTAGCCAAATAGAAAGGAAGTCATTCAAGCATGACTTGTCTATGAAGTCAAAGCAGAAGTTGAAGTACAATCTGATGTATGTGGACAATTTAAAGTAAAGTCAATGGGAGGTAACAAGTATTTCCCAACCTTCATAGATGAATTCAACATGTATATGTTAATTTATTTGACGGGGAAGATAAGTGAAGTGTTCACAAATTTATAAAAATTCAAGTTGTTAATTAAAAAGAAAGCTGAGTGAGACATCAATAAGTTTGAGAACAGATAGAGGTGGTGAATATACCTCAACTAAATTAACATAATTCTATGAAAAGGATATAATTGATAATGAGATAATAACTCCTTACACACCTCAGCACAATGAAATAAAAAGAACAAAAGCATATTGAATATGGCAATAAACATACTCAAGACAAGACAATTGATAAACCATTTATGGAGAAGAGAAAACCAGCTCGGAAATGGCCCTCTAATAATACTTGTCTTTTATCTGTTAATTATAATTATTTTTGATATTTTTATAAATTCTTTTTACATAAACTAATAGTCCCTTCGTCTTAAATGGTTGTAGTTCTAGCAAATTTTTTTAATGAATATCATTATCATTTCTCGATTTAAAAATGATTGTTATTTTTTCAATTGTGTTCTTTAACTAATACTCTATACATTACTTACAACACATTAATATGATTAATTTAATAAAAATATAATATTTTATAACACTATTATTGAACTCCTTACTCTTACTCTGTGTACAAAACCCTTAACGAAAATCATTTTAAAACAAAGAGAGTATTATTTAAAAGGATTAAACATTTATTATAAATATTTTTCAAAGTTAAACCTTTTCCCCTAGTAGAAATATATGTATCAATAAACAAATAAATCTTGCATATTCTCTTGTATTGTGGCAAGATTATGTAGTAGTTCATCACACTAAAGATTATATATGTTTCAATAAACAATTTAATCTTGCAGATAATTGACCTTATTTTGGTGGATTGGTGCGCGAATCCGTCTAGGTATTTCTCTTGTTAGTTGGTTGTGGTTGGGTGTTTCTTTTTTTAGTGTTTTTGGGAGTGGTTTAGGCCTCTTTCTTTTGTATCCATGGGTTAGCACCTCTTGTTGTTTATCAAAAAAAATTAACTTTTTTAAACATAATGAACTTATCCAAATCATCCCAAGATTATCTCAACAAAATAGGAAATCACACACATCATGTCTTAGAAATCTAAGTGGAATAGCTTTATTGTTGCCCAAAATACATACTCCAATAGTGGAGTAGGAGTAGTATTACATAGTGTTGCTGACTCAGAACAGAACATCTTGGGAAGAGAGCCACAAAGAAAAGCAAAGATATAATTTTGGAAACCCAGAATGAATTGTAATTCCAATCTGTCCTAACTCAGACACAAAATAAAGAATAACAGAAATCATCAGTCCCATTTTGTCCCAATAAACTAACAAGTAAAATAACACAAAAGATAAAGTTTCTGTCTTTGTATTCTAGACTGGAAACATGTCTTGTTTTCTATCTCTTTCCTCAAACTCATGGTAAATGTAATAATCCTTTTCATAATTGATAGCTACATACACATTACCCTTTTTTTTCTTCTATATTTAATTTAAACACCAATAAATATAATTTATTAAAAGAAATTATCATGATTAATAGTTGAAAAAGGACATCATTAAACTATACAACAAACAAACAAACGATTGCTTTCTAATGATAACACCTTCCATAATAATTTCTAAGACAAAATTACGGCAAAAGTTAGTTATCTTAATTTTTTATAAACACAGTCATTTACTATTTTGTCTATCAAATTATTCTTCATCATGTGGATGAACTTTTTTTAATATAGGTTTGCTTCGCTTGAAGTGATTTTTTATTCATTGACCATGTAATTTCTCATCTAAATACATTAATCATCTCAATATAAAAAAGTTTATATAGAAATAAGAAATAAAAGATAAATGGGTAACAAGTTGTGCCGCTACTTTTTTTTTATCGCAAAAATTACATTAAAAAGTTTAAAAGATACAATATTATTATCCATAAATCTTTAGATTATCTGTAAAAGATCAAATGAAAAGTTTTTGATACTATAAAAATAAAAGTGTCAAAAACAAATAAAAATCTCGTACTCAAACCCTAAATTTTAAATATCAACTAAACATATGGACGGATGAGATATTAAAGGTTTTTTTTTTTAACTTAGTTAAAAATTTTGAATTTAAACTCAGTTTTAAACATGATACAGTGTTAAATTCTCTTAAAAGAATAGTTTTACTTTCATCTTACCCGCATAAAGAATATCAAATTTTAAATTTTTTTATAAATATAATCAACTCTCTCAACTGAGATTCCTACATTGGGCCAATAGAGATTTACAAAAATAACCTCTAAATACTTTATTTGACATAATGGCCATCAAATAACACTGGCCATAAAGATACCTTTGAAATTCAGTACTAATTATTTATAAACCATAATTCATGTCCCCTGGTACACACTCCTAGAAATTTTTTTAAATGTGGCACGATTTCATCACTAATCTAACCATTTATAAGGCCTCCAACCCACATGGCCAAGACTTCAATTCATCTGCCAGCCAACGCCTGAAACCTCAAGTTGTCAGTAACAAAACCCATTTTTTATATACCTCTCCTTCCAAAACATTGAACATAGTAAACTAAATTTCCTTAGAATAGTCGTTTATGTATATTATTCTATAGTCTACCTTTGGTGGAAGATGTGTTTCCTTTGGCACAATCAAAATCTAGAAACACACAATTTTGTTTTTGTGCATGGAAGAAGAGGAAGAGGACAAGACCAATGTGAAGAGATTCAAACGGATTCTTCAATAGAAACAAAGAAAGGAAAATTCTCAAGCATGGATTTTAGCTTTTGTTTTACTCCTCCAATCATTCATAACCTTGTACATTTTCTTGTTGTTTTTTCTTTACTTTGTCCGGTTTTTTGTTCCTCAAAAATTGACAACAACCCTGTTGTTAATAACAACACTTTGAAACCAAATCAAGAGTTGCATAAATTGAACTTCATACAAAATCATCTTCAACAAATCAATAAACCTTCCATTAAAACAATTCAGGTTTGTCTAAGTTTCATTCTTTTTACTTCCCCTGTTTTTTCTTCTGTTTTTGGAACATAATTTGTTGATTATTTTTTTTTGCACATTTTTTTCAGAGTCCTGATGGTGATATCATAGAATGTGTTGTTTCTCATATTCAACCAGCTTTTGATCATCCTCTATTAAAAGGACAAAGACCATTGGTAAATTTTAAATTTACTCAAAAACATTTGAGTATGTATAATAACTATTTGAAATTCACACACACAACTCTGAGTATCACAGTTCAGAGTTCAGACATCCAACCTACCAATACCGTCTTCTACCAGTTGAGCTATAGACGAATTAGAATTTTATTGTTTGAAGATGAGGTATGAGTGATTTTATTTTTTAAAATATTGACATTATTATTTTCTTGCATGTATGTATGTAGGATCCACCAGAAAGGCCTAAAGCTCATAACGAAATGGATGAGATGAGTGAGAATTTTCAGTTATGGAGATCATCCGGAGAATCATGTCCGGAAGGAACGATTCCGATCCGAAGAACAACAGAAGAAGACATCTTAAGAGCTAATTCTATAGACACATTTGGAAGAAAATTAAGAAAACGTGTTAGAAGAGACACAAACAGCAATGGCCATGAGGTATATATATTCAACTCAATTTCTACAAAAATCAAACTAAGAAATTGAAGTTTTTGTTTTAATTTTTTTAATTTTTCATGTTTTAATGTCCATTTATTAGTCTTGTTTGGTATGAAAACAAGTAGTTGGATTTTCATGGATGGTGTAACTTCAACCTTTTTCCTATTTTTAGTGATTACAGAATTTCATGATTCTTCTGTTAATTAATGTTTCACTTATTTCAAAGTAAATGATCCTTCCATTCTTGTGTATGCTTCAACTTTCACATTGTCTTGTCAAAGAAAAATTTAGCCAAAAAGTCCAACTTGAAATTAATTTTATCATAATCTTATAAGGAAAAAACTTACATAAAAAGTCTACCTTAACATTTAATTTCCCTAAAAAACTTTACATCACATATTTCATTTACTATCGGATTAGATCAGATCAGAACTGTCTTTAAAAACGTGTAAGACATACTATCGCAAATGATTCAGTGACTAATTTACATAAGATGACACTGATTCAACAACTTCAAGTTTTTCAATATTTATATCAATGTCAACATATTAGAGTCGTATCAGATTTGAATATCTTCGCATTAACTAACTAACAATAAGTTGTTATTGATGTATATAGCATGCAGTTGGGTATGTGACTGGAAATCAATACTATGGAGCAAAAGCAAGCATAAATGTGTGGGCCCCACGAGTTGCAAATCAATATGAATTCAGTTTATCCCAAATGTGGGTGATTTCTGGTTCATTTGGAGATGATCTAAACACCATTGAAGCTGGTTGGCAGGCATGTTTCAATGATCTCTTTTATATATTTGGTTACCATTCAAAGATAGTTACAATGTTCAACTACCTACCATACTTTTTTTTTCATGAGTTTAATTTTTGTTTTTTAGCCAAATAAATTAATTTATATTATATTTTTTCAGGTTAGCCCTGAGCTCTATGGGGACAGTTACCCTAGATTCTTTACTTATTGGACGGTATGTAAACTTTATAAAGAAAAAGAAGAGAAATTATATTCTATATTATAGCATATTATTATGAACCTTTGCTTGAAGTGTAAGATAAGATTGCTACTAAAAAGTCTTTCAATAATGAAAATAATATTAATTATTGTTTGCAGAGTGATGCTTATCAAGCGACTGGATGTTACAATTTATTATGTTCGGGTTTTGTTCAAACCAACAATAAAATTGCAATTGGAGCTGCAATATCTCCAACTTCAGCGTATACCGGAGGTCAATTTGATATTAGTTTGCTCATTTGGAAGGTAATTTTTATTTTTTTTCTAAAAAAAAAAAAACTACATAAGAAAACTATTAAAAAAAATTTAAGACTTAATTTTGCTATTATTTTTTAATTTCTTTTTAGTGGATAGTTTTGGTGTTTAGTGTTTGATTTGAAAAGCTAAACTTTGTCACACAAGTCTTATAAAAAGGATTATATTTGATAATAATTTGTTTTATAAAAAGGACTAATTTTTTTTGAGTATTTTAATTAATTAATTTTTTAAAATCTTGAGTATATACAAGTTAGTTGAAATACAACTACCAATATTAATGGATCACATTAAACGTCCCACCAAAAGAGAATAAAATATTTCATTAAAGTATTGATTCATACCTTTGATTTGAATACTTTACTATATTCACTAAAGTCTTCAAATTCCATGGTCAAAAGCTTCAAAGAAACTCAAAAAACAAATATAAATAAACAATATGATTAAAAAATGCTCAATGGTGGGGCCTCCATTGTTTTGGAAGTAACAAAAACCATTGAATTTTGTGAAATAGAATATTAGAAGAAGCATAGGGTAAGTTAATTTATGTTTTTCATTGCAAAAATTTTATAAAAATTTAAATTTAGAAAAAAGACAAAGAAAATGAAAGTGTTGTGCAATGTTCAGTCGTAATTAACATGCAACACTTTAGTCACTTTACTATATAGATACTTTGGGACATTACACGCATGCTAGTGAATTCGAATAATGAACTGTGTTTTTTCTTATTATGCTTCCTTTCTTTTTAAGATTCTCTTTCTTTTTCCCAACAAAAGAGCTTCTAATTCTGAACTCTTCACCCTTTTGATCATCATTTTACTATTGTTTAATATATAAAAAAAATCATAATATTATGTAAATACTCTTCACACTTTTTCTTACTTCTCTTTTTGACCTATTTCACTTACCAACCAAGCTAGCATGTTGCTATTCATAATTATGTCTCTCTTTAAATGAATTGTTTTGCTTTGTTACATGACAAAAGAAGCAACAAAAGAAGTGTCATTGAAGGTTTTGTTTGTGCTATTATATTTTTTTAGGATCCAAAGCATGGAAATTGGTGGCTCGAGTTCGGATCGGGGATTTTAGTCGGGTATTGGCCATCGTTTTTGTTTACGCATTTAAAAGATCATGCGAGTATGGTACAATTTGGCGGGGAAATTGTGAATTCGAATCAAGGGTCACACACTTCAACTCAAATGGGGAGTGGACATTTTGCTAGAGAAGGTTTTGGGAAAGCATCATATTTTAGGAATTTGCAAGTTGTGGATTGGGATAACAATTTGATACCCTTGTCAAATCTTAGGGTTCTAGCAGATCATCCAAATTGCTATGATATACAAGGAGGAATTAATAATGTTTGGGGGAATTACTTTTATTATGGTGGACCTGGAAGAAATGTGAAATGTCCCTAAGGGAATGAAGCATAAAAGAAAGTGATTCTTTGTTCTTTTGGGAATTTTTGGGTTTGGGTGATATTGGTTCTCCTTTTGAAGGGCATTCAAGGTGCTTGGGTTATTTATTCTTATGGATTTTTTTTAAATGTTTGACTAAGATGTCATCCATTGATTATACCATTACTGCATGGACTCTTATGTAAATCTTTAAAGATAAATAGAAAATATACTATGTACCTTTATTGGTATCCCTTGCATCTTGTGTTCTACACATTTAGTTTGTGTGTATCTAGGAGGGTTAAATTACAAGTAGCTGTTTTTTTTAAGCAAATAGTTCTTATACAAAGAATTATTGGTGTTGGTTGAAAATATTTATATTTAAAAAAAATATCGTTTAATTTTGTAAGAAAAAATATACAAAGTTAAAAAAATTATAATTCTACATTATATTACAGATGCAAAAGTCAAAAGCATATTAAATTTGTATTTGAATTTTTTTATTTTTCTTTGTACTTTTGTAGAGATGTTGTTAAATATTTGGGGAATGTGCGTGTATCAGGGGTTGTGGGGTCATGGGGTAGTCAATGATAGTAGATGTGTTGTAAAAAAATTTACTTAGCAATATTCTTTGGTTGTCGTTTGACAATGATCATGATTTTTTCTTCAGATTCAAAGTTTTCACGTTAATCGTTTTCACGTTAATCGTGATATGATCGTGTTCTTTATTTTCTCTATGTCATTTTTCTCCAACAACTAATATCTGAGCTTTTGGTTCAATCCATATGATTTGTGGTTGCAGCATTATCTGATCTTCCACATCAAAAAAATGTGGGAGTGTTATTGAGTAGCAATCACAAATTCGGATGTGAAATTTCTGCTAGAAAATTTTTATGGAAGAATCAATTTTGACATGTGAAAAATTCAAGTCAAATATGAGCTTATACAATCAAGATTATACAAGGTGTTGGTTAATACACGAGTATTGATTGACATTGATGCAATATGGGTGAGATTTTTCAGTGGTTGAAAAGCTTTACACCAACATGAAAGTTGCACCATAAATTTTCAATCTGATTTTTGACATGTGGAAATTCTTGGAGTTGTTTAACTTATGGTGAAATATACTCTTGACGGTGGAGTATGGTCGTTCTTTTGGAATATGGTTGTCAAGAAAGACAATGTGAAAATTATTTAAGTGGTTTAACTTCAAGTGATTATAATTTTTAGCTGGAGAATGATAGTTTTGAATTATGATTGTCGGTGAAGACAGTGTTAAATTCTTAGAGTGATGTAGCTTCAAATGAATATACTCTTTATGATTGAGTATGATAGTTCTATTAAACAATGACTCTTGGTGAAGACACTGTGAAATTTTTTGAAATGATGTAGTTTTAAGAATATGAACTCTTTATTGTGTAGTATGATAGTTCTTTTGAACTATGATTTTTAGTGTAGACAACAAAAATTGTTGTATTATTTTCAATCAAGGTGAAAATTGTTGGTGTTGATTGAAAATATACATGTTAAAGAAGTCTCGTATTACTTAGTTTTGTAAAATTGGTCAATTTATAGTAAAATTGATTGGTTCCGTTTGGTTTTCAGTTGGCTGCATGAGAAAGGAGCAAAAACTAAAGTATACTTCATAAAATCTAACTATTTGTCTATCTATTTAAGTGCGCTAAACTAGAAATAACATTATTTAATTCTTGTAGTGACAAGCAGAAGACAGAACACTACAATTCTCGCTTCCGTTTCGTCTCCCTCAAACCACTGTGTCATACCCCAAAATTTACCCGACTTAATTTGCATCTGTCAATCTATTAAGGGCGTTAAAAATTAGGAGCCATAGGGTTTAATATACCTATTACTAAACTCGATCTCTTATAAAATTCCCGTATAAATTGGTCTAAAATAAGTGGAGGTGTGAACAACAAATATTTTGATCCAATTTGTTTTGGGCCCGTTTGCTTCTCATTATTTACTCATTCCTACTATTATTTACTAAATACCATCATTAATTTATGTTGATTAATAGGGGTTATTAATTAATTATGGGTTTAAGTTATGTATTACTCCCTCCGTCTCATAATAAATGTCTTATTTGAGGAATGCGCGGTTTTTAAAAAAATGATTGGATGTGTTGGCTTTAGTAAAAAAGTTAATGTCATTTACTAGAATACCCCTATTAATAGTAGTTGAATAACGTGAAAGTTAATAAATAGGGGTATAATAGTGGAAAAATAATAATGATTGATGCATTGAAATTGTAAATGGACAATTAATTTGAGACAAGAAAAAAAATGCAAATGAGACACTTATTATGAGACGGAGGGAGTATTATTATTAAGGGGAGGGGGTGTATTCAAAGAAAAAAGGGTGTGACAAGCCCAATTAAGTTAAGCGACTTAAGCCCATGTAGAAAAACCTTGTTGGTTTTAACATTTCTTTTGCCTTAAATTTTGCACTAATGTATATATATATATATATATATATATATATATATATATATATATATATATATATATATATATATATATATATATATATATATATATATATATATATATATATATATATATATATATATATATATATATACTTGCGAAAAAAAAAGAAAAAAAAAGCATATGACTAATTTTTTAATTAAAACATCTTTTTTTAATTAAACATCTTTGTATTATTAAAAGATCATGTTAATATCAATTAGTTAACACTACTTGTTAATGGTATTAAATTTTATTAATAATTTTATTAATAAGATTAACCAAATATTTGTTTAATATTTCAATATAATATCTAATTGGGTTTTTTTTAATTAATTAATTTAGTTTGACTTGGTCAATAAGTCAAATTAGGGTTTTTTGGTGGACCCTGTTCATCTTCTCCCCAAACGGCGCCGCCACCCTCCTCCATCAACGCAAACCCTATCTCCCTCCTTGCGGAACCCAGCGGCGGCCACCTCCAAACACCAAACCTATTTTGATCTCTTGCCCAGGCCCACAGAGAATCAAACCTTCAATAATCAAATCTCAAACGAAAACGGAAACAGCATCAAATCACACGAAAATAGAGATTTTTATTCAAACGGTGCCATATCAAATCAGGGTTGTATGCCAAACCTCAAAACTCTTTTCATCTTCAAATCAAATTCAAAACTGCGAATAGGCCACTCAAAAAGCCTTTAATCAATTTCGAACCACAAATTCAATCCTAAGGCGTACAACCCTGTGCCTGAACTACGTTGACTCTGATTCTCCCTAAGGAGATACGTAGGCACTTGGATAACCAAGGCGAGTCCCCTTCCCCAAAATCTCACTTTTCCCCTATTCATTTCCTTAGCTATTAAACCTCTAAATTTTAGCCATAAAACTGTTACCTTAGATTCAAAGCCATAGGAAAGGGTTGAGGGTGCCTAACACCTTCCCTCGACCTAATTATAATAACTTACCCTGAATCTCTAAACTGCGTAGGGTTTCCTATTCGCCCTTCAGAATAGGTGGCGACTCTAAAACATTTAATTTTTAGGGCAGGTTGCTACACACTGCCACCTTATTCAAACTATTGACATCTCACTCGGGTCTCTCTTTTGTTTTGTCTCCCTTAAACCATCACTTCCTTCCTGAACCCTTCTTCCCTCACTCTCATGACAGAAGACAAGAACTCCTTCTCTTTTTAGTGAATTTTTTATCTTTTCTATGTTCAAATTTATAGTTTTTTGTGTTTGATTTTAGCTTTTATTTTCTAGTTTTTTTCATTTTGATAAATTGTCCATCGTCTATTTTAAAAGAATTAGTCATGTAAATCCCTTTGATCCTATTGCTTCATTTATTCCCCATGATCTTATTGGTAATCTCATGCAGGTATCATAGTTTATTTTACCTTAGTAAATGTTGGTTAATATTCTACAATGGTTATGATTCTTGATTAAGGACATGTTTATTCTTTATTTCTTATTTTGCATCGTGAAACAGTTGAACCCCCTACCCATTGGTTCAAATTAATGAAGTGAAAGTGATGAAGAAATGCTAATAAGAAAAGGAAATTTGGAGAAGCTTCAACATTGGTCACATCCAATTATCCTAATGTTGCAGCTGGAGATCCAAGTAACAGAAAACCTATTAAACGTAGGACTTGGACTTGGACTTGGAAACATTTTACAAAACTAGGATCAAGATCTAGGTGTAATTGGTGTGATGTATCATATGTTATTGATTCATATAGAAATGGCACTAGTAATTTGTTGCACCAATGTAAAAAGTTTCCCAAAGAGTGTCTTGATCCCACTTAAGAGACTTTTGTTATTCAACAATTGATAAAAGAAGTTGGGAACGGATCTTGTAAAATTCTCGTTGGTGTTAATTTTAATGTTGAGTCATGTAGGAAAGCTTTAGCTAGGATGATAATGGTTTATGATTTTCCTTTTTAAGTTTGTTGAGGGATAGGGATTTCTTCAATCTATAAGTGTTGTGCAACCTAAACTTTCAATTTTAAAAAGGATTACAATTTCTAGCGATTGTTGGAATTTGTACACGAGTGAGACACATAAGTTAAAAAGTGTGTTAAATAAATCAAATCAATGTCTTTTTCCTACAACTAATTGTTAGACATCTATGCAAAATTTGAGTTATCTTTGTCTTACAGCACATTTCATTGATCATGATTGGAAAATACATTAAAGGATTCTTAATTTTTTTCCAATTGTGAATCATTAAGGATTGACCATTGGCATAAAATTGTAAAATGTTTGGAGAAATGGCTAATAGTTTAATTTTTCACCATTACGGTTGATAATTCTAGTTCCATTGATGTTGATATCACTTGAAAAATACAATGGATGGTTGGAATTCATATCCATTGAATGGGGAACATATGCATGTTTGCTGATGTGCACATATTTTGAATATTGTGGTACAAGATGGACTAAAATACTATCATTCTTCAATCAATAAGATTGAGAATGTTGTTAGATACGTTTGTGCATCTCCAGGTCATATGGATAGGTTTAAAACTTACATTAAGTAAGTTAGGTTACAAGAAAAGTCATTAGGTTGGATGTTTCCACTAGGTGGAATTCCACATATATTATCCTTAAAAATGCATTGAAGTTTTAAAAGGTATTTTAGAGATCGAATGAGAAGTGTGTTGATTTTGTGTTGATGCAAGGTGGTATTCCAAATAATGAGGATTGGGATTGTGCAAAATGTTTGTTAATTTTTTGAAAATATTTTTTGATATCACAAAGAAGGTGTCAGGTTCTACTTTTGTAACCTCTTTTCAATATTTCAATGAACACATTATGATATTGACTACATTCAAGGGATGAATATAATTAAAGAGTTCAGAAAACTTGCTTAGTAAGATGGATGAAAAATAAAAAAGCTAAATATGATAAATATTGGGGTAATGTTAAAAATATGAATATGTTGATCTTTGTTGCTGTTGTGTTTGATCCTCAACTAAATATCAATTTGTTAGGTGGGGCTTGAACAAGGCTTATGTGATTGATGTTGTTTAATATTTGTGTAAAAAACAGAGGACATTATACGAAATATTTGATACCCATAGTGTAATACGGTGAACTGACTTTATCGAAATGTCGCGTTGAGCAATAGTCGCCACCGACTTTTATTTTATTCAAATTAACAGAAAGGCTAAAAGAACAGGAAAACCCTTTTAAATAAAAACTGAGTTTGGGGGGTAATTTATACAAAGGGAAGGTGTAAGGCACCCTTTGCATCCATGGTTTTCCATGGGCTCTTAATTGCTTTGCTCTTTCAGAAACCAAAAGTTTAGAAATGTAGAAGAATAAGAAACAAGGACTTTAGCTCGTAAATAAGCGTAGCCTTATTGAAGTTTTTTAAGAAGAAGTGTAATAAAAAGATCTTTAAACCAGAGCAAAGCAATTAGGGGCAAATTACCTGGTTAGATGAAAAATGTTCTTTTAGCCTTTCAGGGCTATCCATACCATATGAGGGTAGGGAAGTCCTTTTATTTGGAGGTTAAAGGGTCGTCGAATCATCGTTCGCCACAAGACTGTCCCATGCCATAGAGGGGCAGGTAGTCTAAGGGAAGGATCAGAATAGCCATTCGTTTAGGCAACCAGAGGATACCTCAGCACTTCGTAGGCAACTTCAAGGGACGAGATCATATTAGCGAATCGAAGGCAGCATCATTGGGACCTATGATCTTGAGAATGAACTGAGGGCAACATCGCTGAGGTATCCTCGTATTCGAGGGACTTGGCTATTCTGCATTAAAACACAAGGCAACGGGCAACAGGCAACGGGCAACAAGAGGGGTACCATAAAAGGTGCGTGGGTGCAACAATCACGTGATTAGATTCAGAATAAATTATCTTGTAATTAAGTGATTCTATTTCAATTCGAGGTTAACACTCCCTAGAATTACTAACCACGCAGTTAATATAATGATGCAGTTTTAAGTGCCTTCAAGGCCAAACAATACAACCTCAAAGCAGTTACATGATAAAACATGGGGAGGGGAGAAAGCAATAATAAAAACCCAACAGAGCAAGGAGGTTTGACATAAGTAATAATTTGAATGAGGTTTTAGGGTTACCGACTAGTCGGGCTTTGACGGTTGGCTAACCCTGAAAATTGGAAAAGGAAAAACAAACACAAAGGGGTGAGTGTATGGCTAGTTCGTTGATTAAAAATAAAACCATAATTTTTAAATCAGAAAAGCAAAAATCAATATTTAAATTTAAGGCAAAAAATGAATATTTAAATTAAGGCAAAAAATAAATAAATAAGAATGGAATCAGGGACTTAGCTTTGATCTGATATGGTTCGTAGTCGGAGGAAACTCTGATGCTAACCCTGAAACCGCACAAAGAAAAGGAAATTTTCAGTGTAGGAATGATCCTCGTAAACCCTGATTAGGGCACAAGTTAATCCTAGTTACTAGAATGAATAAATCAATTTAATTAATTATTGGTTTTTCAACCTAATTAATTAAATCGGTGAAAAAATAAGTTTTGATTAAATATCTAATATTAATATAACTTTTTATCAATTAGTAAAAACAAATTATGATTTATTAAGCTACTTAAATAAATAAAACCAAATTAAATCAAATAACATAATTAATAATAAATTAAAATAAAAATTTTATTAGTATTTGTAAGAAAAAGGAAATTTTAGAGAAAATAATTTTAGGGATAATAGCTATTTTGCCCCCTGCCATATGGGCGAGGTTTGAAAAACGCCCCTGTAAAAAAAAAAGTTTGGATTCGCCCCCTAACATATGAAGATTCTCCTGTTTTGCCCCTTCAAGAAATTTAATCATCAAAATTAATGACGTGGCAACCTTTTTTTTTTTAAATTATTTTTAATGACGTGGCAGGCTTAGTTGGATTTTTTTTAATTATTTTATATAATTTTTAATAACGTGGCAGACTTAGTTGGAATTTTTTATTTTTTAAAATTATTTTTAATGACGTGGCAGGCTTAGTTGGAACTTTTATTTATTTTTTACTTATTTTAATTCCATGTGGCATGTTTTATTATTATTATTTAATTGTTTGTTTGTTAAAATGTCAAATATTAAAACTAAAATTTTGTCTTCCATGGGTATTGAACACATGACCTAGTAATTGCAAGGGGGCACTACCAACCACTAGGCTATTTTAGCTTTGTTGTTCTAATCTTGCATTAAAGTATATATATTATAATAATTTCTGAAAACATGTTTATTAAGTATTTATTTAGGTCCTTATGTTTTAATATTATTGTTAATCAATGGTAATGTTTTATTAATCAATATATTAACGTTAATATATTTATTTAGGTTATGAATTTTTAATATATGTTTTATTATTATTATTATTAACTAATAATATTTTATTAACTAATATATTAACATTAATATATTACATGAATTGCATATTTACCGTTAATATTTAAAATATTGTACATAAATATTTAAAAAATATTAAATATCATTGATATTTAAAAACGTTAAAATTTAAATAAATTTAAATATTTAAATTATTAATTAAAAATAACGTTAATAAATTAGTTTAAAAGCTACATTATTTTTTTAAAACATAGCCTATGAAACATGACTAATACTATATTTTAAAACATAGCTTATAAAATATAACTAAATTAATTTGGTTCAGTATTTTTTAAATTAGTTTATAAAACATGACTAAATTAAATTTGTTTATGTAATTAAAAATAAACCAAATTAAAATAATTTAAATTAAAAGTAAATTAATTTATATTTTATAATTTAATTAATTTTAACAATAAAATAAATATTAATTATAACAATATTAATTAATAATAATGTTAACTAATATTAACTAATAACTATAATATAATTATTATATTTTAACTGATATATTTTATAATTTAATTAACTAATATATTAACTAATTTATTAAAAAATATTTTAGTAGATAAATATATTAACGTTAATATTTTACAAAAGTAAAATAGAACAACAAAAGTAACTAATATTTGACAAAAGTAAAGTAGATAAATACAACTTAATGTAAGAATATGATAAGAAGAGTAAAATAGCTTAGTGGTTGGTGGTGTCCCCTTGCAATTACTAGGACATGGGTTCAATACCTATGGGAGACAACATTTTAGCTCTGCCACGTTATTAAAAATTATATAAAATAATAAAAAAAATCCAACTAAGCCTGCCACGTCATTAAAAATAATTTAAAAAAAAAAAAAAGGTTGCCACGTCATTAATTTTGATGATTAAATTTCTTGAAGGGGCAAAACAGGAGAATCTTCATATGTTAGGGGGCGAATCCAAACTTTTTTTTTTACAGGGGCGTTTTTTCAAACCTCGCCCATATGGCAGGGGGCAAAATAGCTATTATCCCATAATTTTATTAAGGAAATTATTAAAAGGTTAAAAAGATAATATCTAAACATATATATATATATATATATATATATATATATATATATATATATATATATATATATATATATATATATATATGGGAGCATATCAAGTGAGAGCATTTTTAAATGAGAGATGAGAGGAAGAAATATCAACCATTTGATTCATCAAGAGAGAGAATATTAACACATTAATGAGGCTATTAATTTCTCTCTCATGATGAAACCAATGGTTGATATTTCTCCCTCTCATCTCTCATTTAAAAATGCTCTCACTTGATATGCTCCCTATATATATATATATAATAAAAAAATAAATATTAGGTTGTGTAATTAAAAATAAAAAATTAATAAAAAACTTAACTTTTGATCCGGTGTGGCACGCATGTGAGGAACATGGTGGACCTGCGTTGTCTGGAGCGTTGGATTTGATGCCTGCGTGTGAGGATTGGGATCGCTTCAGTGATGTCCAGGGAACGTCTTAGAAGCCTTGGATTGGATTGAATCCTTCTCAAACTCTAAAACCGAATCTCACTTTTCTTG
This sequence comes from Vicia villosa, assembly GCF_029867415.1. Taxonomy (NCBI): domain Eukaryota; kingdom Viridiplantae; phylum Streptophyta; class Magnoliopsida; order Fabales; family Fabaceae; genus Vicia; species Vicia villosa. The sequence goes on along the minus strand of NC_081181.1, from coordinate 54,850,000 downwards.
AGATTTTTAGAACTCGACTAGGGTTCTTGGAGGCAGAGAAATCAATCCTTCTAGGTCTGCAATGCTTGTCTACTTATAGTAGGAGGATTTAGGTCACTAATCTTGGACCAAATCTCTTTGAATCATGAATTTCAATGTTGGAAAATTTGATTTGCATAAACTTCTAAAATAGGCCAATGTCAATCCAATCTTTTGCCAATCTTTCTTCCACGAAATTGAATCAAATATATTGATTAATTGATGATTAAATGTGATTGAAATTAAAAGGAAATCCAATCTCTTCAATTTTTCTTCAAATATTGACTAAATATATGATTTAAATGAATAAAAAATTCAAATAAAATAAACTATTAATAATATTTTCGTGGCTTTAAGATTGGATATCTTTGATGACTTGGAGAACAAGCTTGGATCATAAAAACTTGGGCCTCTTTGCAAAAATATTCATTTTGAATCCTTTTTCTTCACATTTTTCCTTCAAAATTAGTCAACTTTGACAAGGCATATCTCTCTCAATTTTTGAGGTATGGAGGGGTTCTAGGACTTTTTAGAAACCTTGAAGAGTCCTATAACCAATGTTTTTGGTCCCATGTCAAAATAATTTTCCATGCTCCTTGTGTGCTCTTTGGAAAAAGATGACTTTTGGTTGACTTTTGAAAAGGACCTATAATGTTTTGATCCATATCCCTCAAATGAAGCATTTTTAGACTTGTGACTTTCTCATATGAAAACCCTAATTTAGAAACTTTTGAATTTGTTGATTTCTGATATTTCCTTGATGAACCATGATCAATTCATGATCAAATGGTGAATGATACTTCAAAATAAGGATGTTGACAAAAAATCAGGAGTTTTGACTGTACTTTGACCACAGTTGACTTTTAGGTCAAATCAGTCGACTGTTGACTTTCTGAGTAATTGAGTGATCAACTCTTTGAATTGAGACCTGAATTTTGTCATGGGGGTAGTTTGGAATATCATAAACCATATGAGATGCCTTCGAGCTTTTGATCCATTGATTTTCTTCAGAACAACACAACCCTAGTTTCTTGAGCCTTTGTTTAGGAGAGGTGTCTTTGAACTTTGAACTTTGATGTGAGTTTGAATTAAGAGAAATAAGATGGGCAAATTTTGGGGTATGACACATAGGCTTTTTGTTGGCCAAGGTCAAACGAAAAATCCTACACATTCCTCCCATGAAGTGGAAATGGTAGAACTTAAAGTGTAAGAGGATGAATTTGCTTTGGAGGTTGAGATGGACATGAATCTTTATAAGAGCATGTAGAAAAATGAAGTGGATTTATATCTTATGGAGAAATTGGAGGAGAAAATTCATGGCTTTTGTAACACCCCTCTAAACCCCGCGGAAATTAATAAAATAATTCAGAGTAAAACATGAAAACAAGGGTGCCACAATTCAATTTAAAACAAATTATCATAAATCAATTGTCATGCTTCACTTAGGGACAAATCATCAATTTAACAAAATCATGTTTCTACACAGCGGAACATTAATCAACGGATAAGCATAACACCATCCATGCAATATCTCACAAAGTTAATCCGATAACAACAAAATAGAGTATCATCATAAACTCTAAACTAGCGTTCCCCCAGTGTTACAATATCAGAGCATGACACCGACGCTATTCTTAAACAAACTGGCCTATGAGCTATCCTCACCAAAGCCAAAAGCCGCTACTCGCCAATTTGAAAATGTTAACAGTAAGGGTGAGTCTCATTCAAATTAACAAATGTTATAGAGTCATACACAATAACACATCATAGTCACATTATTCACCCAATTGTATCATATACATATATTCAGACAAGTTTCATCATCACAACAACCAACACATCATCAATATTCATAACACTGGAATACATCCAATCATGTTATAAAAGTATGCATATGTATGAACTGACGCTATGCATGTGGTACCAACATCATCAAATGGGAATAACCCATGACCGATCCAATATCATCAAGATACGGCCCTGCCAGCACATATTCCACATAATGGGAATCATGCCCTTTACTGATCCAACACATCATCATGGATACATCATCAACAATGAATATGAATGAATGCAACATATACAACATACTTATACCATCATCATCATCATCAATATCATCATCATCATCATCAAGTATGTTCATATATATTAGCATCATTCAATTACAATTCAATCATCATCATCATTAAAGAACGTACATGTATTCGCATCAATCATCATCATCAATAAGAAATAACATACATCTATCCACATCATTCTAAAACAAATCAATCATCATCATATAATTCTCAACAATCATCACATAATAATGTTTTCAAAATACATCTTATATTGTCACATTTCATCATATATGTCAACAATACATCATTCATTAAACTAACAAAATATTCACATCATACTCATATCCTCGCATAAGATGTCTCATACGCGTCGTCATATAATTCAAAAAAAATCATCATACGACTCACATTTTAAACATAGCATACATCGTTATATCTTATGATATATATCCACAACACATCATACATCAAAACAAGCAAATAATGATAAAATAAATTCAAGATGCTGCTCATTTCATCATTATAACACAAAGAATATTTCATAAGCTTCATCCTACTCGAAACGGCACTTAAAACAGGCCAACAGTTCAAAAGTTATGCATCTTTAAACTTTTCAAAATTTACTAGCAGCACGCGGCGCCACACATTGTTCGCGACGCGCTTCCAGGAAACGACGCCTTCGCGGCGCCAACAAGGGACGAGGCGCGAACTGAGTGAAATAACTTTCCTTAAGCTTTCTGCCAAGCAGTTCACGGCGCCAGCAATTGGACGCGGCGCGAACTGACCAGATCAGAGATCCCAATCGCAAATGACAGCATGCGAACCTGAATCCCAAATTCCTCAACCTCGACCAAATAAATTCTAGTTGATTAAACACCACAAAACAGCCACACAACATATATCATACACACATATAACATATATTATGCATCATCAAGCGTCATACAACACCAAATTCATGGAATTCATCAAAACAAATAATTATCAACAAACATCCCCAAAATCCAACTGTATCATACGACTCAATTGACATGAAATAATATACCTATATCAGTCCTATTATCCATAACCCGATAATAGATGTTAATCAGAAGAGTCTCCCCTTACCTTAGCCAAGAATCTGGACTTTTCCCCTTCTTCTCCATCAAACCCGTAAGCCCTTTTCCTCAAATTCAGCAAGAATCTCCCATCTCCGAACTCGCTTATCTCCCTCATCAAAAATCTCCCTGACACGAATTAATATATCAAATCGAAGGAAATTTCATGTAGAATCCGAATCTTCAAGAATTACCTGATTTGGAGCTACGAGCAGAAAGTTATGACATGATTTGTGGGAGCTGCTCCATGAATACGAAAATAGGTCTTTGTCCATGAGCTCTCTCCTTCTTCCTCTTAGGTTTTCCTCTTCTATTTTCCAATTTTCTTCTTTTTCTTATTTTATGAAAATAAAGCAAAATAACTTTAGTAATAGGGCCTATCAATCACACCCCCTCCATTACTAACCACAACTTGGCCCAATAGCTTATTTTACACAATTTCCAACTTAAGTACAATTAAAATACCAATAATTCAAGAAATTAATTTAAACTCCCATTAAATTAATAAATGTAAAATATGGGGTGTTACAGCTTTGATATCTTGAACTGGTGGAAGGTGAATTCCACCAAATATCCTATTCTTGGTCGAATGGATGGAGATGTATTGGCCATGCTTATGTCTAAAGTTGCTTCAGAGTTTGCATTCTAAATCGAGGGTATAATGCTTACTTATTATAGAAGATATCTTATGCCAAAGACAATTGAAGCTTTAATTTGTACACAAATTGTTGTTAATCCTTCCCAGTGTCAGTAGATATTAAAAAGCATGTAGACGAGTTAGAAAATTCATAATTAGGTAAATTACATATAACTTGTATTTCTTTGTCAAAATTTGTTATTCATTCATATTGTGTGTGTGTGTGTGTATATATATATATATATATATATATATATATATATATATATATATCTTTCTTTTTATCTAGCATATGATATACTTTTATAGTACATAATCTAATCCCACAATTTTTTGAAGATGTGTATGATATTGATTATGATTAGTTGTTGCACTTTGATCTATTTTTGTTATGGTATTACTATATTGCTTATGTTAATATGATCATATTTCTTGTTTACTTGTTGTACTTGGTTCACTCTATTGATATATTTGTATTTTCTTTTTTACAAGCTTAATTTAAAAGAATGGTGAAGACTTTGTTTTTCATATCTCTATAAATGACATTGGGAATTTACTGATTTTATTTACTCATTATATGTTAAGTTTTTTGAATTTAGTGAATAGTTTTGGGAATTTACTGTTTTTGTTTAACCAAGTTGGAACTATTGTGCTTCAAACTATTATGGTGGAAATATTGTTTTGAGAATTTGCTAATTTTATTTTTATCAAACTGGAACCGTTGTGCTTGAAACAATTATTCTCAAACTATTATGCTGGAAATTTAATGATTTTATTTTAGCAAGTTTTGAACTATTGTGCTCAATTATGGAACTTTTGTTGTGTTATATATATATATATATATATATATATATATATATATATATATATATATATATATATATATATATATATATATATATATATATATATAACCAATATGTATATTGTCATTTGTGTAAACTTTGTTGGCAACATTAAAACCAATTAGGTCATGGTTGTTGACATTGTTTTAAATCAATTAAGATTGCTTAATTTTTAATTTTTTTAAAAGAAGTTAGTTCTAGTTAAAAATAAAATTTTAAACTATTTACAAGTATTTATTTATTGTTTGTTTAAAAATCGAATAAAACCAAACCAAACGAACTGAAGTAAGCCGCATAAATTGGAACGGATTGGATCGGGATTTTTTAGTCATCCAAAAACTAAACCAACCACATGCTCTTTGTATCTTTAGATCAGGTGATTATTTATCTCAAAATCGATCCAAATTGAACCGCAGACACCCTTAGTAATAACAATTGAAATTGGAAAGGGGTGTGGTTGGGTATAAAGAAGTAAATAAAAAATTGAGGGTAAAGAATGGAAACCCAAAAAAAATGGTCTTTAGGCCTTTGGTACTATCCCGGCACGAAAAATATTCGAGCGCATTGCACGCTCGAAATACAACTGAGTCACCACCGAACTTTATTTATTCCAAAAGGAAAGAGAAAATATCGATAAAATCTGAAAGAGAAAGGATAAGATGGTCATCGCAACTAAATTAGGGTTCAAGAGTTGGTTATGCGAAAGGAAGATACCCTCACATCCGTTGTACTCAATGGTATCCATTTAGTTGGTTTCACAATCGAGAGTTAGCTTATCTCTACATTCTTCTACTTATTATGCGGGGAAAATGTTTTTGATTTTCTATCATGGAGATTGACAAGATTTCGCAATCTTGTGCCTATGTATTCCCCAAGTGTCATGGGAAAGTCAGAGCTTACCTAATTCTTGACAAACTCTTTTGGAATTTTTTTAAAAGGGTGTCTAACAAGACTTTGGGATCTCTCTCCTACATATCCTTAGGTGTGATTACAAACTCAAGACACACGTAGTTCTTGGCAAACTAAAACTCGTGGGTTGGTTAATTTTATTCATGAAAAGGGGTCTAATCACACGTGGACAGAAAGACAAGTTTGAAACGAGGTTTCCACGTGGGCAATGAGATGCTTTGCACGTGGGTGGAAAACAGTGATGAGTTTGAGTTGTTATTAGGTTTTTGTGAAAAGATTGAAGTGAACTCGACATTGGATCAAGTGCTTAATTATTTTTGCATTTGTTGTGAAAATGGATTTTGAATTTATTTATGAAATAGTGAATGATCCGTGGAGGGTTTATTTGAGAAAAGGTTTCGAAAAGAACTTGGTGTTGACCAAGGTTTTATTAAATTGAAAAAAATGGCTCAAGTTTGAAAAAGGTTTTGAATGGTAATACGAAATTGATTTTATTCGTGAAGTGAGTAGATGTGAACGCAATCAACTTACTTGTTTTAGAAAATGCCCTTGATATTGATCAAGTTTTCCAAACTATAAATATCTATGTTTGTTTTGTTTTTTATTTTAAAAATGACTCGATGTTGGATCGAGTGTTATTTTTTCTTTTCTTTGTTTTTTTTAAAATGGTTCATTTTACGTTTTTGGTTTTTTACTAATTAACAAAAGCAAAATAAACATACATGGTAAATACCCACACCCCAACCAAAACCCTAAATCCCCATCTACTATTTTTGTATCACTTACATCGGGAGATTACAATGATAAGCGGAAAAGTAAATTACAAATAAGGGAATGAGAGTACATTTGTGATAATAATGGATAATTAAAGAAAAATACAAAAAATAGAGTGAATAAAGCATAAAAGAAATAATACAAGGGAAGGGAATACAATATTAATACATAAGTAAAAATAAATGACATGAAAGAAATGATAAAATGAGATTAATGTATTATCAACATAAGTGAAATTCTGGTGTAACAGACCCAGATGTTTTGAAAGATGTTTAAACATTTGTTCTGTCAAGAAATATTAGCAAGGTATATACACATATTTATGCCAAACTGAAAGATAAATGACACTAGTAATTGTTGACCCAATTTGGTGACAAACACACCTACTCTGGGGCATACCAAGCCAGGAATAAAGTCCACTATCAGTAGTATTAATTTGAAGCTAAACAATCCCAGTTTACAACTTCTCACTTAATCCCTACCCATTTACCCTTCTACCTAGATCCTCTCTAGATATGGAATATCCCCATCCCACTTCCTAAGACCGCAGTGATGTTGTACAGTTCTCCAGTCCCAGGAGCTGTAGCAACGACCTAATACCCAACATTCTGATCACACAGACAAACAGTTTAGAAGACACACTTCCATGATAATCCCTAGCCAAGACTCTTGAATATAAACAACAACTTGGATTTACTTCAAAGCTTCCTCCAAGAACAATACGTACTCATCTTACCTACATGCTTCGAGGATTACGGTGACCTTCCCACAACCCGGGAGGTTCACGTAACCTAGCCCTAATGATTACATCTTTTCTGTTCTTGGATGGCTTATTTTCTAGGTTACAAACACTTCTATTTATAACCCATACCCAACTGGATTTGGGCCTTCAATCACAGCATATTTGCTGTTACAATATAGCAGTTACTTCTGCTACAATCAAGGTATTCAATTAAATCTTTCTAAATTGTATCCAATTATAAAAAGTCTTTATTCTTCAATATTCTTCTTGATTCTTTGGACCTGTTAAATAAATCACATTGTATATGATTTGCACAATATTCAGGAATATTCTGCGCTCTTCTGTAGTAGTTAAATCATAACTGATTTAACTAAAACTCTTTACTTCAGTTCAGGCATGATGTCGTGACATCTCATGTGACATGTTGTTCCAGATGTTGAATTAGTTCAACACAACATACTCTAGCATTCCAGTGGGACTTCTTTGTTGTACATGTTCTTCTTATACATTACATAACTGATACTATTATTTGTTTTACAAAAATTAAGCCACACTAAATTATGCCCATATGTGTGTAATTGACTAAATGCAATATTGTTGACCAATCAAATAATCCAATGTGTCCAGGTGGCGCAAGGATTATAGAGAAATTTCGAAAAAACACTCAAATGCCCAGGACCGTTGTTATACCCGGGTTTCTGCAAAAGACTCAAACATTCATTATCTCACTTTCTCTCTCATTCAATAGGGTTTCTGAAACCCTCTCTCTCTCTCTCTCTCTCTCTCTCTCTCCATTTCTATGCTCTTGTCCGCCATAACCACTATCTCCACCCTATATACAACCATCACCAACTGCGTTTGAGGTACATGTTTATTCTTTGGTAAAAGGATTTATTTTAGGTATGAGGTAGCTTTCAATTTTTATCTAAACTTGTTGATTATGTACTTTACTTTTAGCGATAATTTTGTGGAAGAGGCTATAGGCGGTGCATCAGTTGCAAAATCCTTCAAAGAGAGTGACGAAGCATGCATCAATGACTCTGAGGTAATTCATTGTCTTAGTCTGATTTAGGGTCTGTTTGTATTTACTTACATGTGTTTATCTAATAATATAAATATTCGTGAGACTGTTTGAGAAAACTTCTAGAAACAACTTATAACATATCCATAAGCTATTTTCAACTTGTTATTTGTTAGAGAAATATCTGAACATGATATCACTTCATGTTTATGTATTCACTGTGTTTGATCTGTGCATCAAAATAGTGTGATTCTATCCCTTTCCTCTCTAACAAATTTCTTCTAATTTGTTGAGATGACATGTTTTTCTTCTCACTTAATTTAAGGATAAGGATGCTCATATACATCAATCATTTCTCATGAATTAAACTATAGGTTATACTTATGTTTTACATGTCAAATACTGCAGACTAAAGAGCTTAAGAAATTATCGTCGATGAGTCGACTGGTAGTTTATGCGAGAAGTGGTGCTATTCAAAATAAAACTAATTTGTATAAATTTAGTTCTGAGCTCACTTTTTCATTGTAACTAAAGAGTAAACCTTCTTTGATAAGATTGGTTATGCTCTTATAATTGATTTTGCATTCTGATAAGCAAATTAGTTTCATATTGTTGTTACAACTTCTAATTCTATTTACAGTACGTGATAGTGTAGGATTATGTCTTATTCGTTCAAAATGTTTCAGGAAGATTCATATTCTAATATGGGTGGATTTACTTGATTTTGCAAGTTTGAGATTTTTTTCTGTGTATGTTGTTCTCATCTGTCAGATTTATGGAAAATGAAATTGTGTATACAATTTCACTGAGAGGACAGAAGATTGGTGGTTTTTCTCTAAATGCAGCGCGCGAAGTCGCTCTTAATGTTACTGGTATGTTCTATGTTGCTAATTATTTCTTAATCACCTTTGTATATGTTCTATGTTGCTAATTCTTACCAACATATCGAGAAGGTGCATACCTTATCAACATTCTTTTGAGTTTTATGAGCATTCTTTGTACCTTGTTGCCTTATTAGTTCAATATATTTTGATTTTTAGCTTATAAGTAATAAATTTGCATATGTACTTTTGTTTAAGAAATTAAAGATTTCATAATATTTGTTTTCAAGGGGAAAAATCTTTCTTCAATTTTTTCCTCTAATTTCTTTGTTTAAATTTTCTACTTATTTTATGGTAAGAAACTTCTCATGCAATGAACACGGGCCAAAGAATCTATAGTAAATCGATTATATTCTTCATCATGTTTGTGTTTTGGTTCATTGATATTTTGTATTATCTCATTAATTTTTCAAAATAATTTGAGCAGAAAATGAGAATGAACATTCACTTAATAGAGTATGTACTCATTTATATCACGAGAGTGTTCTGTTAACAAAATTCTCAATTTATCCTTTATGTTCTATCCACTTGAAATAAGTAGTACTCATGCTGAATTGTCCAAAGTATGTATTGCAATTTCTACGTGAAGGTACATTATTGGTGTGTGAGATTTTAATACATAGGTGATCTATGTTTCCAGGCTAAAATTACATAACCCTAAGATGTTAGACGCTGGCCTAAAGATCTAGAGGGGGGGTGAATAGATCTCACTAAGTTTTTGAGGATTTTTCTACTGACTCGAGCGAAAGCGGTTCTGAATCGACTTGCGTCTATTCTGGACCGCTATTGCAAAGGTCGTATGTGTTTCAAAACCAAAGAGTAAGTGGAATTGATGGTGAAGTAATATGATAGCTAAACAATACGTTTTACAACTGAAAACCAATTAACTTCTAGATTGACAATTTTGATTTGCAATGCAGTAAGATCGGATTAAGCAAAAACACAAACACTTGGTGATACGTTCAAATTGATAGTGATTCAAGTTGTGGTGAATTGTGATGTTTGTGCAGAACTTTAATTCACAATTTTAACACTTGAATCGTTGATCAATTTTGCACTTATAACCAATTATGAACAGAAAGTAAAAGAGAAAGTAAAAGCGACAAGAACACGATATTTGTTTAGGCAGTTCGTCGATCGTCCTCGCTACGACTACGTCTGCCCCCAATTCCAAATTGAAATTGGGTAATCTTTCATTAATGTTGAAAGTAGTATATACAAAGAAGATAACAAAGCGATAAACGATAAACCAATTATGTCGATCCTTTGAATCTTCTTCCCCCTTAATCTTGAGCCAGATCAAGGTTATCCAAGAGCTTCACTTTGATTCCCTTCTGCAGTGTCTTGATTCCTTGAACTCCCCGTTCCTCAATCGTTACACTCAGCCGAATCCTCAATGAACGCCTCTTGATAAAAACCCCCAAGAACCACCCGTCGTGGAGGACAAAACCCGCAGATTTTATTCACCAACAAACCCCACAAACCTTCACCCACTAGGAATCTTCAATTCCGTTCCATGGACGTTATCGAACTCATCACTAACCCGCAACGCAAGAATGATTATGTGTAATTGTGTTGGAGATGATGAAGAACGAAGATGAGAAGCGTTTGTGTATCTTTCAGTCGTTGATGTTACTTGAATAATTACCCTTGTACAATATATATGATTGCATAACAGTTAGAACCAAGAAAAACTGATTTTTGAACTTTCTTGATCAGTTAGGTCGACCACTTGTAGTGCTTAGGTCGACCTATCAGAGCTTGCAGAATTTTGCTCCCAGTTAGGTCGACCTGTTGAAGGAGTAGGTCGACCAGAATCTTCTTCTGATGCATTCTGGGGACATTTTCACAGATTAGGTCGACCTAGTTGATGTGTAGGTCGACCTAACAGGCTGGTATGTAGAATTCATCAATTTAGGTCGACCTGGGTTGATGGTAGGTCGACCTAACTGCTGTTTTTCTGCATTCTTCTTGTTTTGCTTGTGTTGAGGCAACCTATAAACATATAAACATAATGGGTTGACCTATGAATGATCAATGCTTGTTTTTCTTTAAATTTTCTGCTTCCGTCTTGTTGTTTGATTGCTTATTTGAGTTTGCCATGAATCAAAAACATCTTTGAGTGTAATCTTGTATTCACATACTCCCCCTTTTTGATGATGGCAAACCATTCGTCAACCATTCGTCTAAGCTTTGGTAGTAAATGATAAAGACTCAACAGAGCTCCCCCGTACATCCAGCATCTATCTCTCAACAGGGCAATCTCTCACCACGGCTCCCCCGTACACTCAGCATCTATTGTATCTATCTCCCCCTTTGACAACATCAAAAAGAGAAACAAAGAGAGCAGAGTAGGAGAGAAACAAGAAAAATAAAGAGTACCGGTAGTCATAGAGATAGATAACATGTAAATGGTGAAATCATAAGAGCTAATCATGTTTTAAAGCAAGCTAACAACATACATAGTAGTTCAAGAGAATTATAAAAGAAAGCAGAGAGTACTACATCATATGATGTTTTTAACAACAAGACAACAAAAACTTAATGTCATGAAATGCGATGAAATGATGTTATGATAAACAATATGTCCTAACGCCTGCCCCTTCTTCCTCTTCCTCTTTGAAATGTATGAGGTCGATCTTCTTCAACCTGTTCCAATAAATCCAGCACAGACATGTTAAGAGTGTTGAAGCTTTGGCTTATGTTAGCATGACGGTGCAACGCCGTTTCCTCAAACTGATTCTGCCTCAATATGGAGTTGGATGCAAACGTTTCAAAATCGTTCCTTTGTTCCTGAACCAAGCCGTACAAGGATTGGTATTGACGTTGTTGTTCCTCATATCTATCTTGTTGAAGCTGCTGCATTGTTTGAAATTGAAGCTGTTGAGTTTCAAAGTTCTGCTGTTGTTGAATTTGCATAGCCTCAAGCATAGATATTATGTTGGATTGATCAGGAGGAGGTGGAGCAGTGTATCCCCAAGGAACTTCTTCCTGTTGAGACGGAACATATTGCCAATTTGGATCCGTGTCATGAGCTGTGTCTTCCATGGTTTGATCCTCATCATTTGCTATTTCTTGATCGTTTCCCTCTTCCTCATTTCCTACATTGTTTCCAAACTCCGTAGGATCATCATAGTTGTAGATAACCTTCCCTGTTCCTTTTTGAATGAGATAGTATGTTTTCCTCACAGGATTCCAATGATATCCCATAAGAGTCAAGGTGGTTTGTGAGAATTCCTGGGATTGATGTACGCGAGTGTAGTGTAAGTGATCAAGTCGCATACCAAAGTGATTGACAATTGTTTGAATGATTGAACCATAACATAGGGCTGTAGTTTTCTGTTTGACCTCATGAAACTTAGCAGCTAGGAAGTGAGGCCAGTGTAAACGCGTTCTATTTTGCAGCAGATACATGAGCACCACTTCATTTCTTTCAATTCTCGAATATCCTCCTGCCCTTGGTCGAATGATTCTTGAGATTACCCAGTTCAAGAGCCTAGGATCTCGCTTCAAATGACCAGCTGTTATTGTTTCATTTGATCTGTCAAATACGGAAGGATCTTTGAGGATTGACTTCATGTAGGCCTCATGGTCATAGTTTCCCGGTACATCCCCGTCTACCATACGGAGTTCATCACCAACAATTGTCAGACCGAAGATACTAATCCAGACCCGTTTGTCAACAACATGCGATCTAGATCCCATTTTGAAACGGAAGTTACAACCGTCTCCTTTTGTAAATCCTGCATAGAAAGCCCTAACGGTATTTTCACAGTACGGGGTATCACATTGCAATAAGGGATGAATATTTTGATGTTCAATTAACGCAGCGACATCAGGAATATGCATGTTTTCGACAAGATTTGGATCATAAGTATATTGCTTAACAATTTTCCTTTTCATCTGCCACTTCTCAAAGTTTTCTCTACAATTAGGATGAACAAGAGCACTTACCGGTTGAGATGATGAACTGGAAGCAATTTCCTTTCCTTTTCTTGATTTTGGAGGCATGGTTGGAGATGCTTTGAGTGAGAGAGGGAAGATTTTTGACAGTTTTGAGTTTGAGGAATTAGGGTTAGCCGTACCAAAAGAGATGAGAATGAGAGGGAATGCAAGAATGGAGTGTTTTGAATGAATGTTATTGGGTCGGGTCGACCTAACAGACCCAAATATGGAAAAGTTTACGCAGTAGGTCGACCTAAAGTGAAGCTGGGTCGACCTAACAGAAGTAATAACAACAAATGACCAAATTAGGTCGACCTAAATTGTGAGTAGGTCGACGCAACTGGACCTTTTTGGTTTTTCTAAAGAAGCTTCTTATGTAGGTCGACTCAAATACAGGGTAGGTCGACCTAAGTTTCTTTCAATGATGAAAATGCCTTAGAAATGTTTCTATATGATGTATTTTTGTTTTGTCATTTGCTTGAATGCACAACCATTGTATGTTATGAATGAAATGATGAACATATATACATAAGTATTTGAGAAGAGTAGATAAGAGCACATGAAGTCACTATAAGCATGTTAATTGATAGCATATTATAGCATCAATAAAATTTTTGGAAGTGAACAATAAACATGTTACCGCTTTCTCAATATGTAGGTGTTTTGTCATCATCGTGTGGAGTCTTCTTGTCAGTGTGCCATACTCCTAGATTTGATAATGAATTGTTTTGATGGAATGTTTCACAGGTTGATTTTTGCGAAAAACTTATTTAGTATCGATTACTCGATGTTCTCCCGGATGCGGGACATAGTCCCAAACAATATTCTGCTAAGAATAAGTTTAAAATCTCTTTGCAATGCAACTTGCCAATTTGCACATCAAGTACTGCGTCCTAAGTGTTTTTCGGAATATCTGTATTTGTGATGTATCTCATACATTTGCGATGGCTATAACACCTACATTTCCTTTGCCGAGTATGATTCTTCAAACTGTCTTCATAGATGACCTACCAAAATTGGTATGTCTACCTATATGTGTCTTGAGCACCAGCTGTCAAGGAACTACCACCGTTCGGCGATGTCAAGACACTTTTCCTGCGAGATTAAATTAGAGTAGAAGGTCCCCAATCTTCATTGGGTCCTGGATGGTGAGTACACAATTTGTTGCACTTAGGCAACCATTGAAATACTCCTTTAGGAACTAAAATTCTCCTAAATTTGCATTTTTCAATGGTATGTCCCTTTTTGCAACAATAATGACAGGTAATATGATGAGAATATGGAGTTTTGCTAGTTGATACTTTTGGTACAAAAGTGTATTTACTATATAAAGGAGTATACGATCTTTTGAACTTGTTTGGATCAACCGCAAAAGTCACTTTTGGTTGTAGAGCCTTGTCTAACTTGGCTTTTATATCTCTCACTTCTTTTTGCCAAATGTGACATGTCTCACAACCAAACCATGATGTAGGATCAATTTCAACTTTGTCCTTTTGAATGTCTAGCATAGATTGTTTTAAAGCTTCCATATCCCTTTCGGTTTTCTCAACTTTTGATTCAAGATATGAAAATATTTTCTTATTTGAGGCCAAAAGTTTGAAAGCTTTAATTGCATCTCTATGTAATTCTTCAAAAGCAAGTTTTAGTTGAGAATGAGATACCTTATCTACGAGTTCAGGTTTAAGATGACTTACAGCTTTCTTTTTCTTGTTTTGATGAGCCATGAAACATAGGTTTGCTGATTCTTCTTCGTCGCTTGACGAGCTTTCACTAGATGAATCACTTTCCCATGCTATGTAAGCTCTTTTAGATTTGTTATGACCTTTGCTTTGGTTCTTCTCCTTTTCTTTCTTAAGGTATGGACAATCCGGTTTGTAGTGACCGGCTTTCCCACAATTGAAGCAAAGACCTTTGATCTTTCCTTTGTTGTCGTCATCTTGTTTGAACATGTTTGATTGCTTTCTATAGTTGATCAATCCTTTGTCGGAATGTTTTGCTCCATTTTTCTTTAGATATTTGTTGTATCTTCGCACAAACAGTCCCATTTCCTCATCATCGGAGTCTTCGTCATCACTTGTGTCACTATCCTTTGGCTCTCGTTTTGAGGTCTTGGAGCTCGAAGCTTTTAGAGCTATTGACTTCTTCTCTACCTCTTTCTCCATGTTCTTTTCTTTCTTTGTCCTCTTCTCATGCATGTCAAGGCATTTAAGATGCTGTTCATGTTCCTCTAGTTTACCAAAGAGAGTGGTAATGTCTAAAGTGTTGAGATCATTTGCTTCCTTAATTGCTGTAACTTTGGGCTGCCATTCCCTGTTCAAACACCTTAAGATTTTGTTAGTAGCAACTGCATTGGAAACAGGTCTATCAAGAGAATTTAATCGATTTTTCAGGTGAACGAATCTTTTCTGCATGCTTTCGATGGTTTCACCATCTTCCATGTGGAAAAGTTCGAACTCTTGAGTTAACGTATTGATCCTAGCTAGTTTGACATCATCCGTTCCCTCGTGGGCAACTTGCAATGTGTCCCACATAGCTTTAGCTGATCTACAATGGGAAACACGATAGTATTCATCAACTCCTAGAGCTGAGATTAGAATGTTTCTCGCTTTCCAATCGTATGCATATTTCTTTTCATCTTCAGCATTCCAAGTATCTTCTGGTTTTGGAACAACTGCACCAGCTGCATTTGTCATAGTGATCTGAAATGGACCATTGACAATAGCTGTCCAGATGTTCCTATCAATTGCATTGATATGGACACACATACAATCCTTCCAATAGCCGTAGTTTTCTCCGTTGAAAACTGGAGCTCTATTATGAGCCCCTTTAGGTCCAGAAGCCATCTTTCCAATAAGTGTTTCACGTAGCACGGAATAAACCAGAGCTCTTGATGCCACTTGTTAGACGCTGGCCTAAAGATCTAGAGGGGGGGTGAATAGATCTCACTAAGTTTTTGAGGATTTTTCTACTGACTCGAGCGAAAGCGGTTCTGAATCGACTTGCGTCTATTCTGGACCGCTATTGCAAAGGTCGTATGTGTTTCAAAACCAAAGAGTAAGTGGAATTGATGGTGAAGTAATATGATAGCTAAACAATACGTTTTACAACTGAAAACCAATTAACTTCTAGATTGACAATTTTGATTTGCAATGCAGTAAGATTGGATTAAGCAAAAACACAAACACTTGGTGATACGTTCAAATTGATAGTGATTCAAGTTGTGGTGAATTGTGATGTTTGTGCAGAACTTTAATTCACAATTTTAACACTTGAATCGTTGATCAATTTTGCACTTATAACCAATTATGAACAGAAAGTAAAAGAGAAAGTAAAAGCGACAAGAACACGATATTTGTTTAGGCAGTTCGTCGATCGTCCTCGCTACGACTACGTCTGCCCCCAATTCCAAATTGAAATTGGGTAATCTTTCATTAATGTTGAAAGTAGTATATACAAAGAAGATAACAAAGCGATAAACGATAAACCAATTATGTCGATCCTTTGAATCTTCTTCCCCCTTAATCTTGAGCCAGATCAAGGTTATCCAAGAGCTTCACTTTGATTCCCTTCTGCAGTGTCTTGATTCCTTGAACTCCCCGTTCCTCAATCGTTACACTCAGCCGAATCCTCAATGAACGCCTCTTGATAAAAACCCCCAAGAACCACCCGTCGTGGAGGACAAAACCCGCAGATTTTATTCACCAACAAACCCCACAAACCTTCACCCACTAGGAATCTTCAATTCCGTTCCATGGACGTTATCGAACTCATCACTAACCCGCAACGCAAGAATGATTATGTGTAATTGTGTTGGAGATGATGAAGAACGAAGATGAGAAGCGTTTGTGTATCTTTCAGTCGTTGATGTTACTTGAATAATTACCCTTGTACAATATATATGATTGCATAACAGTTAGAACCAAGAAAAACTGATTTTTGAACTTTCTTGATCAGTTAGGTCGACCACTTGTAGTGCTTAGGTCGACCTATCAGAGCTTGCAGAATTTTGCTCCCAGTTAGGTCGACCTGTTGAAGGAGTAGGTCGACCAGAATCTTCTTCTGATGCATTCTGGGGACATTTTCACAGATTAGGTCGACCTAGTTGATGTGTAGGTCGACCTAACAGGCTGGTATGTAGAATTCATCAATTTAGGTCGACCTGGGTTGATGGTAGGTCGACCTAACTGCTGTTTTTCTGCATTCTTCTTGTTTTGCTTGTGTTGAGGCAACCTATAAACATATAAACATAATGGGTTGACCTATGAATGATCAATGCTTGTTTTTCTTTAAATTTTCTGCTTCCGTCTTGTTGTTTGATTGCTTATTTGAGTTTGCCATGAATCAAAAACATCTTTGAGTGTAATCTTGTATTCACATACTCCCCCTTTTTGATGATGGCAAACCATTCGTCAACCATTCGTCTAAGCTTTGGTAGTAAATGATAAAGACTCAACAGAGCTCCCCCGTACATCCAGCATCTATCTCTCAACAGGGCAATCTCTCACCACGGCTCCCCCGTACACTCAGCATCTATTGTATCTATCTCCCCCTTTGACAACATCAAAAAGAGAAACAAAGAGAGCAGAGTAGGAGAGAAACAAGAAAAATAAAGAGTACCGGTAGTCATAGAGATAGATAACATGTAAATGGTGAAATCATAAGAGCTAATCATGTTTTAAAGCAAGCTAACAACATACATAGTAGTTCAAGAGAATTATAAAAGAAAGCAGAGAGTACTACATCATATGATGTTTTTAACAACAAGACAACAAAAACTTAATGTCATGAAATGCGATGAAATGATGTTATGATAAACAATATGTCCTAACGCCTGCCCCTTCTTCCTCTTCCTCTTTGAAATGTATGAGGTCGATCTTCTTCAACCTGTTCCAATAAATCCAGCACAGACATGTTAAGAGTGTTGAAGCTTTGGCTTATGTTAGCATGACGGTGCAACGCCGTTTCCTCAAACTGATTCTGCCTCAATATGGAGTTGGATGCAAACGTTTCAAAATCGTTCCTTTGTTCCTGAACCAAGCCGTACAAGGATTGGTATTGACGTTGTTGTTCCTCATATCTATCTTGTTGAAGCTGCTGCATTGTTTGAAATTGAAGCTGTTGAGTTTCAAAGTTCTGCTGTTGTTGAATTTGCATAGCCTCAAGCATAGATATTATGTTGGATTGATCAGGAGGAGGTGGAGCAGTGTATCCCCAAGGAACTTCTTCCTGTTGAGACGGAACATATTGCCAATTTGGATCCGTGTCATGAGCTGTGTCTTCCATGGTTTGATCCTCATCATTTGCTATTTCTTGATCGTTTCCCTCTTCCTCATTTCCTACATTGTTTCCAAACTCCGTAGGATCATCATAGTTGTAGATAACCTTCCCTGTTCCTTTTTGAATGAGATAGTATGTTTTCCTCACAGGATTCCAATGATATCCCATAAGAGTCAAGGTGGTTTGTGAGAATTCCTGGGATTGATGTACGCGAGTGTAGTGTAAGTGATCAAGTCGCATACCAAAGTGATTGACAATTGTTTGAATGATTGAACCATAACATAGGGCTGTAGTTTTCTGTTTGACCTCATGAAACTTAGCAGCTAGGAAGTGAGGCCAGTGTAAACGCGTTCTATTTTGCAGCAGATACATGAGCACCACTTCATTTCTTTCAATTCTCGAATATCCTCCTGCCCTTGGTCGAATGATTCTTGAGATTACCCAGTTCAAGAGCCTAGGATCTCGCTTCAAATGACCAGCTGTTATTGTTTCATTTGATCTGTCAAATACGGAAGGATCTTTGAGGATTGACTTCATGTAGGCCTCATGGTCATAGTTTCCCGGTACATCCCCGTCTACCATACGGAGTTCATCACCAACAATTGTCAGACCGAAGATACTAATCCAGACCCGTTTGTCAACAACATGCGATCTAGATCCCATTTTGAAACGGAAGTTACAACCGTCTCCTTTTGTAAATCCTGCATAGAAAGCCCTAACGGTATTTTCACAGTACGGGGTATCACATTGCAATAAGGGATGAATATTTTGATGTTCAATTAACGCAGCGACATCAGGAATATGCATGTTTTCGACAAGATTTGGATCATAAGTATATTGCTTAACAATTTTCCTTTTCATCTGCCACTTCTCAAAGTTTTCTCTACAATTAGGATGAACAAGAGCACTTACCGGTTGAGATGATGAACTGGAAGCAATTTCCTTTCCTTTTCTTGATTTTGGAGGCATGGTTGGAGATGCTTTGAGTGAGAGAGGGAAGATTTTTGACAGTTTTGAGTTTGAGGAATTAGGGTTAGCCGTACCAAAAGAGATGAGAATGAGAGGGAATGCAAGAATGGAGTGTTTTGAATGAATGTTATTGGGTCGGGTCGACCTAACAGACCCAAATATGGAAAAGTTTACGCAGTAGGTCGACCTAAAGTGAAGCTGGGTCGACCTAACAGAAGTAATAACAACAAATGACCAAATTAGGTCGACCTAAATTGTGAGTAGGTCGACGCAACTGGACCTTTTTGGTTTTTCTAAAGAAGCTTCTTATGTAGGTCGACTCAAATACAGGGTAGGTCGACCTAAGTTTCTTTCAATGATGAAAATGCCTTAGAAATGTTTCTATATGATGTATTTTTGTTTTGTCATTTGCTTGAATGCACAACCATTGTATGTTATGAATGAAATGATGAACATATATACATAAGTATTTGAGAAGAGTAGATAAGAGCACATGAAGTCACTATAAGCATGTTAATTGATAGCATATTATAGCATCAATAAAATTTTTGGAAGTGAACAATAAACATGTTACCGCTTTCTCAATATGTAGGTGTTTTGTCATCATCGTGTGGAGTCTTCTTGTCAGTGTGCCATACTCCTAGATTTGATAATGAATTGTTTTGATGGAATGTTTCACAGGTTGATTTTTGCGAAAAACTTATTTAGTATCGATTACTCGATGTTCTCCCGGATGCGGGACATAGTCCCAAACAATATTCTGCTAAGAATAAGTTTAAAATCTCTTTGCAATGCAACTTGCCAATTTGCACATCAAGTACTGCGTCCTAAGTGTTTTTCGGAATATCTGTATTTGTGATGTATCTCATACATTTGCGATGGCTATAACACCTACATTTCCTTTGCCGAGTATGATTCTTCAAACTGTCTTCATAGATGACCTACCAAAATTGGTATGTCTACCTATATGTGTCTTGAGCACCAGCTGTCAAGGAACTACCACCGTTCGGCGATGTCAAGACACTTTTCCTGCGAGATTAAATTAGAGTAGAAGGTCCCCAATCTTCATTGGGTCCTGGATGGTGAGTACACAATTTGTTGCACTTAGGCAACCATTGAAATACTCCTTTAGGAACTAAAATTCTCCTAAATTTGCATTTTTCAATGGTATGTCCCTTTTTGCAACAATAATGACAGGTAATATGATGAGAATATGGAGTTTTGCTAGTTGATACTTTTGGTACAAAAGTGTATTTACTATATAAAGGAGTATACGATCTTTTGAACTTGTTTGGATCAACCGCAAAAGTCACTTTTGGTTGTAGAGCCTTGTCTAACTTGGCTTTTATATCTCTCACTTCTTTTTGCCAAATGTGACATGTCTCACAACCAAACCATGATGTAGGATCAATTTCAACTTTGTCCTTTTGAATGTCTAGCATAGATTGTTTTAAAGCTTCCATATCCCTTTCGGTTTTCTCAACTTTTGATTCAAGATATGAAAATATTTTCTTATTTGAGGCCAAAAGTTTGAAAGCTTTAATTGCATCTCTATGTAATTCTTCAAAAGCAAGTTTTAGTTGAGAATGAGATACCTTATCTACGAGTTCAGGTTTAAGATGACTTACAGCTTTCTTTTTCTTGTTTTGATGAGCCATGAAACATAGGTTTGCTGATTCTTCTTCGTCGCTTGACGAGCTTTCACTAGATGAATCACTTTCCCATGCTATGTAAGCTCTTTTAGATTTGTTATGACCTTTGCTTTGGTTCTTCTCCTTTTCTTTCTTAAGGTATGGACAATCCGGTTTGTAGTGACCGGCTTTCCCACAATTGAAGCAAAGACCTTTGATCTTTCCTTTGTTGTCGTCATCTTGTTTGAACATGTTTGATTGCTTTCTATAGTTGATCAATCATTTGTCGGAATGTTTTGCTCCATTTTTCTTTAGATATTTGTTGTATCTTCGCACAAACAGTCCCATTTCCTCATCATCGGAGTCTTCGTCATCACTTGTGTCACTATCCTTTGGCTCTCGTTTTGAGGTCTTGGAGCTCGAAGCTTTTAGAGCTATTGACTTCTTCTCTACCTCTTTCTCCATGTTCTTTTCTTTCTTTGTCCTCTTCTCATGCATGTCAAGGCATTTAAGATGCTGTTCATGTTCCTCTAGTTTACCAAAGAGAGTGGTAATGTCTAAAGTGTTGAGATCATTTGCTTCCTTAATTGCTGTAACTTTGGGCTGCCATTCCCTGTTCAAACACCTTAAGATTTTGTTAGTAGCAACTGCATTGGAAACAGGTCTATCAAGAGAATTTAATCGATTTTTCAGGTGAACGAATCTTTTCTGCATGCTTTCGATGGTTTCACCATCTTCCATGTGGAAAAGTTCGAACTCTTGAGTTAACGTATTGATCCTAGCTAGTTTGACATCATCCGTTCCCTCGTGGGCAACTTGCAATGTGTCCCACATAGCTTTAGCTGATCTACAATGGGAAACACGATAGTATTCATCAACTCCTAGAGCTGAGATTAGAATGTTTCTCGCTTTCCAATCGTATGCATATTTCTTTTCATCTTCAGCATTCCAAGTATCTTCTGGTTTTGGAACAACTGCACCAGCTGCATTTGTCATAGTGATCTGAAATGGACCATTGACAATAGCTGTCCAGATGTTCCTATCAATTGCATTGATATGGACACACATACAATCCTTCCAATAGCCGTAGTTTTCTCCGTTGAAAACTGGAGCTCTATTATGAGCCCCTTTAGGTCCAGAAGCCATCTTTCCAATAAGTGTTTCACGTAGCACGGAATAAACCAGAGCTCTTGATGCCACTTGTTAGACGCTGGCCTAAAGATCTAGAGGGGGGGGTGAATAGATCTCACTAAGTTTTTGAGGATTTTTCTACTGACTCGAGCGAAAGCGGTTCTGAATCGACTTGCGTCTATTCTGGACCGCTATTGCAAAGGTCGTATGTGTTTCAAAACCAAAGAGTAAGTGGAATTGATGGTGAAGTAATATGATAGCTAAACAATACGTTTTACAACTGAAAACCAATTAACTTCTAGATTGACAATTTTGATTTGCAATGCAGTAAGATTGGATTAAGCAAAAACACAAACACTTGGTGATACGTTCAAATTGATAGTGATTCAAGTTGTGGTGAATTGTGATGTTTGTGCAGAACTTTAATTCACAATTTTAACACTTGAATCGTTGATCAATTTTGCACTTATAACCAATTATGAACAGAAAGTAAAAGAGAAAGTAAAAGCGACAAGAACACGATATTTGTTTAGGCAGTTCGTCGATCGTCCTCGCTACGACTACGTCTGCCCCCAATTCCAAATTGAAATTGGGTAATCTTTCATTAATGTTGAAAGTAGTATATACAAAGAAGATAACAAAGCGATAAACGATAAACCAATTATGTCGATCCTTTGAATCTTCTTCCCCCTTAATCTTGAGCCAGATCAAGGTTATCCAAGAGCTTCACTTTGATTCCCTTCTGCAGTGTCTTGATTCCTTGAACTCCCCGTTCCTCAATCGTTACACTCAGCCGAATCCTCAATGAACGCCTCTTGATAAAAACCCCCAAGAACCACCCGTCGTGGAGGACAAAACCCGCAGATTTTATTCACCAACAAACCCCACAAACCTTCACCCACTAGGAATCTTCAATTCCGTTCCATGGACGTTATCGAACTCATCACTAACCCGCAACGCAAGAATGATTATGTGTAATTGTGTTGGAGATGATGAAGAACGAAGATGAGAAGCGTTTGTGTATCTTTCAGTCGTTGATGTTACTTGAATAATTACCCTTGTACAATATATATGATTGCATAACAGTTAGAACCAAGAAAAACTGATTTTTGAACTTTCTTGATCAGTTAGGTCGACCACTTGTAGTGCTTAGGTCGACCTATCAGAGCTTGCAGAATTTTGCTCCCAGTTAGGTCGACCTGTTGAAGGAGTAGGTCGACCAGAATCTTCTTCTGATGCATTCTGGGGACATTTTCACAGATTAGGTCGACCTAGTTGATGTGTAGGTCGACCTAACAGGCTGGTATGTAGAATTCATCAATTTAGGTCGACCTGGGTTGATGGTAGGTCGACCTAACTGCTGTTTTTCTGCATTCTTCTTGTTTTGCTTGTGTTGAGGCAACCTATAAACATATAAACATAATGGGTTGACCTATGAATGATCAATGCTTGTTTTTCTTTAAATTTTCTGCTTCCGTCTTGTTGTTTGATTGCTTATTTGAGTTTGCCATGAATCAAAAACATCTTTGAGTGTAATCTTGTATTCACATACTCCCCCTTTTTGATGATGGCAAACCATTCGTCAACCATTCGTCTAAGCTTTGGTAGTAAATGATAAAGACTCAACAGAGCTCCCCCGTACATCCAGCATCTATCTCTCAACAGGGCAATCTCTCACCACGGCTCCCCCGTACACTCAGCATCTATTGTATCTATCTCCCCCTTTGACAACATCAAAAAGAGAAACAAAGAGAGCAGAGTAGGAGAGAAACAAGAAAAATAAAGAGTACCGGTAGTCATAGAGATAGATAACATGTAAATGGTGAAATCATAAGAGCTAATCATGTTTTAAAGCAAGCTAACAACATACATAGTAGTTCAAGAGAATTATAAAAGAAAGCAGAGAGTACTACATCATATGATGTTTTTAACAACAAGACAACAAAAACTTAATGTCATGAAATGCGATGAAATGATGTTATGATAAACAATATGTCCTAACGCCTGCCCCTTCTTCCTCTTCCTCTTTGAAATGTATGAGGTCGATCTTCTTCAACCTGTTCCAATAAATCCAGCACAGACATGTTAAGAGTGTTGAAGCTTTGGCTTATGTTAGCATGACGGTGCAACGCCGTTTCCTCAAACTGATTCTGCCTCAATATGGAGTTGGATGCAAACGTTTCAAAATCGTTCCTTTGTTCCTGAACCAAGCCGTACAAGGATTGGTATTGACGTTGTTGTTCCTCATATCTATCTTGTTGAAGCTGCTGCATTGTTTGAAATTGAAGCTGTTGAGTTTCAAAGTTCTGCTGTTGTTGAATTTGCATAGCCTCAAGCATAGATATTATGTTGGATTGATCAGGAGGAGGTGGAGCAGTGTATCCCCAAGGAACTTCTTCCTGTTGAGACGGAACATATTGCCAATTTGGATCCGTGTCATGAGCTGTGTCTTCCATGGTTTGATCCTCATCATTTGCTATTTCTTGATCGTTTCCCTCTTCCTCATTTCCTACATTGTTTCCAAACTCCGTAGGATCATCATAGTTGTAGATAACCTTCCCTGTTCCTTTTTGAATGAGATAGTATGTTTTCCTCACAGGATTCCAATGATATCCCATAAGAGTCAAGGTGGTTTGTGAGAATTCCTGGGATTGATGTACGCGAGTGTAGTGTAAGTGATCAAGTCGCATACCAAAGTGATTGACAATTGTTTGAATGATTGAACCATAACATAGGGCTGTAGTTTTCTGTTTGACCTCATGAAACTTAGCAGCTAGGAAGTGAGGCCAGTGTAAACGCGTTCTATTTTGCAGCAGATACATGAGCACCACTTCATTTCTCTCAATTCTCGAATATCCTCCTGCCCTTAGTCGAATGATTCTTGAGATTACCCAGTTCAAGAGCCTAGGATCTCGCTTCAAATGACCAGCTGTTATTGTTTCATTTGATCTGTCAAATACGGAAGGATCTTTGAGGATTGACTTCATGTAGGCCTCATGGTCATAGTTTCCCGGTACATCCCCGTCTACCATACGGAGTTCATCACCAACAATTGTCAGACCAAAGATACTAATCCAGACCCGTTTGTCAACAACATGCGATCTAGATCCCATTTTGAAACGGAAGTTACAACCGTCTCCTTTTGTAAATCCTGCATAGAAAGCCCTAACGGTATTTTCACAGTACGGGGTATCACATTGCAATAAGGGATGAATATTTTGATGTTCAATTAACGCAGCGACATCAGGGATATGCATGTTTTCGACAAGATTTGGATCATAAGTATATTGCTTAACAATTTTCCTTTTCATCTGCCACTTCTCAAAGTTTTCTCTACAATTAGGATGAACAAGAGCACTTACCGGTTGAGATGATGAACTGGAAGCAATTTCCTTTCCTTTTCTTGATTTTGGAGGCATGGTTGGAGATGCTTTGAGTGAGAGAGGGAAGATTTTTGACAGTTTTGAGTTTGAGGAATTAGGGTTAGCCGTACCAAAAGAGATGAGAATGAGAGGGAATGCAAGAATGGAGTGTTTTGAATGAATGTTATTGGGTCGGGTCGACCTAACAGACCCAAATATGGAAAAGTTTACGCAGTAGGTCGACCTAAAGTGAAGCTGGGTCGACCTAACAGAAGTAATAACAACAAATGACCAAATTAGGTCGACCTAAATTGTGAGTAGGTCGACGCAACTGGACCTTTTTGGTTTTTCTAAAGAAGCTTCTTATGTAGGTCGACTCAAATACAGGGTAGGTCGACCTAAGTTTCTTTCAATGATGAAAATGCCTTAGAAATGTTTCTATATGATGTATTTTTGTTTTGTCATTTGCTTGAATGCACAACCATTGTATGTTATGAATGAAATGATGAACATATATACATAAGTATTTGAGAAGAGTAGATAAGAGCACATGAAGTCACTATAAGCATGTTAATTGATAGCATATTATAGCATCAATAAAATTTTTGGAAGTGAACAATAAACATGTTACCGCTTTCTCAATATGTAGGTGTTTTGTCATCATCGTGTGGAGTCTTCTTGTCAGTGTGCCATACTCCTAGATTTGATAATGAATTGTTTTGATGGAATGTTTCACAGGTTGATTTTTGCGAAAAACTTATTTAGTATCGATTACTCGATGTTCTCCCGGATGCGGGACATAGTCCCAAACAATATTCTGCTAAGAATAAGTTTAAAATCTCTTTGCAATGCAACTTGCCAATTTGCACATCAAGTACTGCGTCCTAAGTGTTTTTCGGAATATCTGTATTTGTGATGTATCTCATACATTTGCGATGGCTATAACACCTACATTTCCTTTGCCGAGTATGATTCTTCAAACTGTCTTCATAGATGACCTACCAAAATTGGTATGTCTACCTATATGTGTCTTGAGCACCAGCTGTCAAGGAACTACCACCGTTCGGCGATGTCAAGACACTTTTCCTGCGAGATTAAATTAGAGTAGAAGGTCCCCAATCTTCATTGGGTCCTGGATGGTGAGTACACAATTTGTTGCACTTAGGCAACCATTGAAATACTCCTTTAGGAACTAAAATTCTCCTAAATTTGCATTTTTCAATGGTATGTCCCTTTTTGCAACAATAATGACAGGTAATATGATGAGAATATGGAGTTTTGCTAGTTGATACTTTTGGTACAAAAGTGTATTTACTATATAAAGGAGTATACGATCTTTTGAACTTGTTTGGATCAACCGCAAAAGTCACTTTTGGTTGTAGAGCCTTGTCTAACTTGGCTTTTATATCTCTCACTTCTTTTTGCCAAATGTGACATGTCTCACAACCAAACCATGATGTAGGATCAATTTCAACTTTGTCCTTTTGAATGTCTAGCATAGATTGTTTTAAAGCTTCCATATCCCTTTCGGTTTTCTCAACTTTTGATTCAAGATATGAAAATATTTTCTTATTTGAGGCCAAAAGTTTGAAAGCTTTAATTGCATCTCTATGTAATTCTTCAAAAGCAAGTTTTAGTTGAGAATGAGATACCTTATCTACGAGTTCAGGTTTAAGATGACTTACAGCTTTCTTTTTCTTGTTTTGATGAGCCATGAAACATAGGTTTGCTGATTCTTCTTCGTCGCTTGACGAGCTTTCACTAGATGAATCACTTTCCCATGCTATGTAAGCTCTTTTAGATTTGTTATGACCTTTGCTTTGGTTCTTCTCCTTTTCTTTCTTAAGGTATGGACAATCCGGTTTGTAGTGACCGGCTTTCCCACAATTGAAGCAAAGACCTTTGATCTTTCCTTTGTTGTCGTCATCTTGTTTGAACATGTTTGATTGCTTTCTATAGTTGATCAATCCTTTGTCGGAATGTTTTGCTCCATTTTTCTTTAGATATTTGTTGTATCTTCGCACAAACAGTCCCATTTCCTCATCATCGGAGTCTTCGTCATCACTTGTGTCACTATCCTTTGGCTCTCGTTTTGAGGTCTTGGAGCTCGAAGCTTTTAGAGCTATTGACT
The DNA here is from genome assembly GCF_029867415.1 of Vicia villosa. Lineage (NCBI taxonomy): Eukaryota > Viridiplantae > Streptophyta > Magnoliopsida > Fabales > Fabaceae > Vicia > Vicia villosa. Next base: position 54,822,567 of record NC_081181.1, on the reverse strand, counting down.
TCTTCTCTACCTCTTTCTCCATGTTCTTTTATTTCTTTGTCCTCTTCTCATGCATGTCAAGGCATTTAAGATGCTGTTCATGTTCCTCTAGTTTACCAAAGAGAGTGGTAATGTCTAAAGTGTTGAGATCATTTGCTTCCTTAATTGCTGTAACTTTGGGCTGCCATTCCCTGTTCAAACACCTTAAGATTTTGTTAGTAGCAACTGCATTGGAAACAGGTCTATCAAGAGAATTTAATCGATTTTTCAGGTGAACGAATCTTTTCTGCATGCTTTCGATGGTTTCACCATCTTCCATGTGGAAAAGTTCGAACTCTTGAGTTAACGTATTGATCCTAGCTAGTTTGACATCATCCGTTCCCTCGTGGGCAACTTGCAATGTGTCCCACATAGCTTTAGCTGATCTACAATGGGAAACACGATAGTATTCATCAACTCCTAGAGCTGAGATTAGAATGTTTCTCGCTTTCCAATCGTATGCATATTTCTTTTCATCTTCAGCATTCCAAGTATCTTCTGGTTTTGGAACAACTGCACCAGCTGCATTTGTCATAGTGATCTGAAATGGACCATTGACAATAGCTGTCCAGATGTTCCTATCAATTGCATTGATATGGACACACATACAATCCTTCCAATAGCCGTAGTTTTCTCCGTTGAAAACTGGAGCTCTATTATGAGCCCCTTTAGGTCCAGAAGCCATCTTTCCAATAAGTGTTTCACGTAGCACGGAATAAACCAGAGCTCTTGATGCCACTTGTTAGACGCTGGCCTAAAGATCTAGAGGGGGGGTGAATAGATCTCACTAAGTTTTTGAGGATTTTTCTACTGACTCGAGCGAAAGCGGTTCTGAATCGACTTGCGTCTATTCTGGACCGCTATTGCAAAGGTCGTATGTGTTTCAAAACCAAAGAGTAAGTGGAATTGATGGTGAAGTAATATGATAGCTAAACAATACGTTTTACAACTGAAAACCAATTAACTTCTAGATTGACAATTTTGATTTGCAATGCAGTAAGATTGGATTAAGCAAAAACACAAACACTTGGTGATACGTTCAAATTGATAGTGATTCAAGTTGTGGTGAATTGTGATGTTTGTGCAGAACTTTAATTCACAATTTTAACACTTGAATCGTTGATCAATTTTGCACTTATAACCAATTATGAACAGAAAGTAAAAGAGAAAGTAAAAGCGACAAGAACACGATATTTGTTTAGGCAGTTCGTCGATCGTCCTCGCTACGACTACGTCTGCCCCCAATTCCAAATTGAAATTGGGTAATCTTTCATTAATGTTGAAAGTAGTATATACAAAGAAGATAACAAAGCGATAAACGATAAACCAATTATGTCGATCCTTTGAATCTTCTTCCCCCTTAATCTTGAGCCAGATCAAGGTTATCCAAGAGCTTCACTTTGATTCCCTTCTGCAGTGTCTTGATTCCTTGAACTCCCCGTTCCTCAATCGTTACACTCAGCCGAATCCTCAATGAACGCCTCTTGATAAAAACCCCCAAGAACCACCCGTCGTGGAGGACAAAACCCGCAGATTTTATTCACCAACAAACCCCACAAACCTTCACCCACTAGGAATCTTCAATTCCGTTCCATGGACGTTATCGAACTCATCACTAACCCGCAACGCAAGAATGATTATGTGTAATTGTGTTGGAGATGATGAAGAACGAAGATGAGAAGCGTTTGTGTATCTTTCAGTCGTTGATGTTACTTGAATAATTACCCTTGTACAATATATATGATTGCATAACAGTTAGAACCAAGAAAAACTGATTTTTGAACTTTCTTGATCAGTTAGGTCGACCACTTGTAGTGCTTAGGTCGACCTATCAGAGCTTGCAGAATTTTGCTCCCAGTTAGGTCGACCTGTTGAAGGAGTAGGTCGACCAGAATCTTCTTCTGATGCATTCTGGGGACATTTTCACAGATTAGGTCGACCTAGTTGATGTGTAGGTCGACCTAACAGGCTGGTATGTAGAATTCATCAATTTAGGTCGACCTGGGTTGATGGTAGGTCGACCTAACTGCTGTTTTTCTGCATTCTTCTTGTTTTGCTTGTGTTGAGGCAACCTATAAACATATAAACATAATGGGTTGACCTATGAATGATCAATGCTTGTTTTTCTTTAAATTTTCTGCTTCCGTCTTGTTGTTTGAATGCTTATTTGAGTTTGCCATGAATCAAAAACATCTTTGAGTGTAATCTTGTATTCACATAAGAGTTACTTGAATGAATGCAGTCTGTGGAATATCAGGTACATGCTCTTCGGCAAAAGAAGTTTGCTTTTGATTAGGAGATGGAGCATGTTGCAACTAATCGGAGGGAGAGTTCTTGTAGAGTTAAACGATTGTTTGGTAGGAATGAAAGATGAAGACCGAGTGCAATGCATCTTAAATTGATTTGGGAGTTTAATTTGAGAAATTTACTACGGAGTTTATGGCTCTCATCTTGTGATGTGATGCATGACAGATAAGATCTTGAGCTCCAATTTTAATCGACAGCAAATTTTAAAAACCGAGTATATAAGGTTTTTGAATTTGTAATTCACACTTTTAATAGGTTCACTTTGTCTGGCTCATTTCGTACTCATGTTTCCATTATATTATATAGAAATAGAAATTACTTTGATTTCATTTATTCTATTTTATTCAAATTATAAGTTTTTTACTTTTAATTGGTAGAGGAGTACCATTTAAAAGTTATTTTGTTTCAACTTTCAAGCATAATGACTTCTTTCTTTGGCTAGACCTATATTTCATTTTATAGGATTTATTTGAATTGGTTCCTTTTGAAACTACCATCGCACATGTATGTTTTATAGGAGGAAACTATTTAGTCATTGTAATAATAAATTACTCAGAACTACCTACTAGAACATGTTGTGTAAGAGTTGAAAGGGGAAAAGTAATGAGAAACTTTATTTAAAAAAGGGCCATATTTTCCAGTGTTTATAGTATTTGTAGCATGACACAATACATCAGTTTTGTAGAATGGCCATATTTTCCTTGCTATTTGCTTAGCATGGGTTATAGTTACATCAGTTTTGACTTCCTTACATTATGCACAATGCTTATCTATGAACTCTAATAAGAAGATATTGGAATCCTTTTCTCAAATAAACTAATGTGATGCATGAGGAGCACTCTATTTAATCATACAATTTTATATTTTATATAATTATTATGTTTAATTATTAAAGTAGTATTAATTAAATTGATTATAATAATTGCTTGTAGTTTATTCCTTGGATATAGTAATTTATATTCAGATTTATGACATATTTAATCAATTTTATTTAGAAGTTTAAAATCTAAAATTTGAATTAATAATTTATTTTATTATATTATATAATATTTAATAGTCCTACAGACAACTAATTTTTTATCAAATTTGTCGCTATCAACGCAATACACATTTTATTTTAATCAACAATTATCATTATAGTTGCTCTCTTTTTTTTCTTCTCACAAATCATTTATTATTATTATTTAATATAATTAAATTTATATGATTATTATTCATTTTTAATAAAATAATTCATTTTAAATTTATATTGATATTTAAATAAATTTTATATCGTATCAAATAAATTTATACGTGCGTCCGTAAAGCATAAAAAGAAAGTAATAGAAATAAGCACTAATTAAATAAATATTTAAAATAAAATAAATAATATTTTATATATTTTTTTAATTATATGAGTAATTGAATCTTAATCAGTGCATGGAAGAAATTGAGAACTAAAATTAAAAATGAAAAGCTAAACAAAATAGGCAAAACAAGACAAATAAATAGTAAAAAAAAGTGCAGAAAACAAAGGAGAAGAGAAGTGAGGATGGTCCAATAAGAAGGGGCCCATGAGGAGCTACAAGACAAAAAAAAGAGAGGAAGGAAGTTCTGCGTCATGTGGCGCAATCCGGGACGCTCAAATGGAGAGTATGGATTAAATCTGAAAACTCTATCTTCTTCCTCATGCTTCCACCATTTTTTTTAGCCATAACTTGCTCAAATTCATGAAATTAAGCAATTGATTAATGAAAATTCATCTACTCAATCTCACGAACAACATGAAATAATCAGAAGGAAAAAAATAAGCAACAAAAAATGAAAACTAATTCTCATTTCATCATTTTTACTCGTGAAGGTTCAAGAACATGTTAAACTCTTGATTTTGAATCAATGGAGTTTCTATACAAAATGGTGATGATTAAGGTACTAAATAAAAAATAAAAAAATAAAAGTGCAATAAATTTAAATAAAGAACAAGCATAAGAGCCATTAAACAACAACAAATCACATTTGCTTATGGAGGTTCAAGAATAATTTTCAACTCTTGATTTAAAATAATTAAGTTTCCATGCAAAATGGTGATGATTAAGATACTAAATAAATAAAGCAAGAGTAAAAATTTAATAGAATTAAATAAGAAACAAGCGTAAGAGCCTACCTAAAATAAAATTCAATAAAAATTAAGAAATTACTTGAAAGAAAATGAAGAGAAAAATGAAGAGAGTTCTGACTTAGTGAATGCTTGGTGGTGAAAATTGTGAATGAGGAGGAATTTATTTATTGGCTCCACCAAGGGTGGTTTAGGAATAAAAAAAAGAGAGGAGGCAAATGTGTGAGTGGGTTCTAGAAGGTTAATTAATTAAATCATGAATTATGATACAATAAATCAATGGAATAATCATGGCAAATATGCATGTAATATTTTTGATATTTTGGGCCTTCTAAAAGCTTTATTTTTTATTTTATGATGCATGAAAATTATTAATTAAATGGATATTATGATGCTAAATTAAATGATCATGACTTTATTATTTTTTTAAATGCATAATGAAATAATGCAATTTTAGTCTATTTCTTTCAATATGTATAATGTTGACTTTTCTTTGACTTTTATTATGATGTATGATATGATTAATGAATATTCCTAATGGAATCGTGTGATGATTTATATAATTTTTTCAACAATGATCAACGATGCATAAATTTTTAGTCAAATTTCACAACAGATAAAATGTTGACTTTTTGTCAACCTATTGAATGACTGACTAATGGTACAAATGCGATGAATGAATGACCCTAGGGAAAAATTGGGGTATGACAGCTGCCCCTATTGAATTATCTTTATCCAAGTAGCATAAATGACTTTGGTCTTCGTGATATTAGTGGCGAAAGGTAATTAAATAATAAAAGACCCTAATTTTTTTTCCCTTGATGCAACGATATGATATGATATGCAAAGGTTCTTGTCGGGGATATGAAAATGGAAAGTAAACTCTATAGGGATTTATGATGATTCTGTCAAGGAGTTCCAGTGGGAAGACTTACTGGGAAAAGGCAATGATGCGAACAAAACATTCTCAACTAGTGAGTTGACTTAGATCAAGAGACATAACTAACATTAGCCAATGTACTGATGAAAGTCAACCCATCATCCTTAACCAGTGGATTAAGCTCGAATAAATAGGAAAAGAGGTAACACCTTGGTGAAGGTAAAACAACAATGTTATCAACTAATGAGATTACTCCAAAAGACAAGACAAAATTGATATCAACCAGTAGATTGATGAAAGTTGACATTTGAATCCCAACCAGCGGGTTGAGCCTAAACAAAAGAGAAAACTGACATCAACCAGTGGATTGATAGAGGTAAAATATCAACTAGTGAATCAAGTTTAAATAAAAGAAAAAAAATCATCACCTAGTGGATTGATGAAAGTAAGCACATCATTCCCAATCAGTGGATTGAATTTGATCAAGACAAGAAAAAGAAGCCCACATTAACTGGTGGTTAGATAGAGTGAACAAAAAATTGTCATCAACTAGTTAGTTGATTCCAAAAGACAGAAAAAACTATCATTAACCTGTGGATTGACGAAAGTCGTCACACATCCTCAACTAGTGGATTGAGTAAGAATAAATAGGAAAAATGCCATCATGAACCATTGGATTGTTAAGGGTGAGCAATAAATTAACTAGTGAGGTAATTGAGATAAAATGACATAACTAACACCAACTAGTGGATCGATAAGACACATCATTCTCAACCAGTGAATTGAGTTCAAACAAAAGAATAAAAGAATGTCAACATCAACCAGTGAATTGCTAAAGGTAAACAACAATTTATCGTTAACTAATGAGTTGACTCCATAAAACATACTGACATCAACCAGCAGATTGACAAAATCGAAAAAGAAAAACTGCTTTCAACCAGTGGGTTGCCATGATTTAATCGGAAAGTAAATGACTGACTTCAACTAATGGGTTGACAAAGTAAACGATAAACTTCAACTAGTGGGCCGACAAGGCAAATGATAAATTTTAACCAGTGGGCTGACAAGAAGTGAAAAACTTTCCTCAACTAGTAGGTTGATGGGAAGATTAATTTTCAACCAGCGGTTTGATTCAAATGATAAGAAAATGTTTGGTTCCAACCAAAGGGTTGACAAAACAGCTAATGTTCAATCAGTGGATAGACGATAGTTGACGATGAGGTAAATGATTAATTTCAACCAGTGGGCTAACAAAAGTGAAAGAAATGGTCCCCTACCAGTGGGTTGACTCAAAATATTGGTTCTAACTAGGGGATTGACAAAATAAAAAGATTAGTTCCAACCAGGGGGTTGAAAAAAGTTGATATGACAATAAACAACTTACTTCAATTAGTGGATTGACGAAGGTTAACAAAAAAGAGAAAGATTTGAATCCTTGCATACTTTATGTTGATGCATGAGATGGCATTGTTTTTTGTTTTTGTTTTTTACGCATATTGATGCATATGAAGTGATGCATGAGACGAATGATCAATGCAAGTAATGAGTTCACTGGATGTGTGCTAATGGATATTGGGCTTTTGAGGTACATGGTGGGTTGGGCTTGGTTTTCAGTGGAAAACGCCGAGCAAAAATGAGCTTTTTGATTGTATGTGATATGGGAGGATGCCCCATGGATGATATGCATGGTTTGCATGTAAGGCATGATTGATGAATGCATGCTATGGTTTGAATATTTCAACATATGCCCCTATGGAGGGTTGTGGTCAATTGAAATGAGAAAGGGTTCTTTCTATAAAGACTTTGTGAAGTGGAAGAGGTCCTTTGGTAGGATATTTGTGCAAACATGATTCCAGATTCCTGTCCAAATCTCGGTAGGGGATTTATGAACGGTCTTGCTTGAGCTGCTTAAAAATGGAGAAGTCTTGGCATTATTCTTACCCTAAATTGCTGAGTGCTTCAATAAGAGTTTGGAGAGAACTAATGAGCCTGAGATGGCGTGCCCCAATGCTTGGAACTTTGAAATGAAATTCTCTTGAGTGAGGGACTCCTGAAGTGAGGTGACCCTGATAGTACCATTTTCAAATGATCAAGCACTAGTTTCACATAGCTGAAATTTCCTTGGTGTTAAGTGTTAACTTGCAGATAAAGTTGTTTATTCAAAATGGTAATTTTAATGCGATGATTACATAAATTTTTAAATCAAATCATTTATTGAAATGATGTTAGTGTATAACAAAGGGTGAGTCCTGATTAGGATGTAATGGAAATTTTGAAATTCAATACGTGAAAGATGGTGTGATAGCATGATATTAACACAAATGATTAGCAAACCTTTAGGATTCATGTTAATGGGAGCTTGTTGTAGTATGCTTTCAAAATAAACCTTGCTTCAATTAGGTCTTTCGAGGGTTGTAACATGGCCTGGTTCACGGTTTAAGAAACAAAGGATATAAGGCTCAAATTTTGATTTTTAACTTACCCATCCTTTTTGATGTTCTCAAGTCCTACGCTCAATTAATTGACACATGCATTCAACTTCCAAGAGGGTTTGTAAATAATGAGAGCATGGCTTGAGAACTAATGTTCTTTGAGGTAGCAATCACTTATTCTTCTTTGGAAGTTACACAAGCTTGTTATTGTGTTTCTTTTGTCGAGGAGTTTTGTGGTCTCTCTTTGATTTGATTTATTTTGCTTTTGCATCCCTAACTTTTGTATGGATTGTTTCTTTTGAGCTTTCTGTCCAGCAGGATGCCCTAATTTTTTCCTAAGTCATTTGATGTTCTCGACTTAGTGGGCTTTTCTATTTTATTCTTTTTCTGTTTTTTTTTTCATTTTTTTGTTTGGAACAACTTGTGTGACATAAGTTCATTTGATATGTGAATTTGAGAGGTTGTGACTGTCATGTTGATGGTCTAAGAGAAACAACCGTTGTAAGCTTTGGACTTTCACTACTTCTTCGACATTGTGAACGAAGAGAGGATACGGTTGAACCTCTTGTTGGAAGGTAAATAGAATGGTTCCCTTAGAGATTGAATGATTCTCTTGGATTCGAATGCATGATCCATTTTAACTGAACAACTACCCTGCCCCAGGTTAAGATTAAGGGTTTCAATTTCTTACAGAAATAAACAGTAACTTCTAGGCTCAAAGGGATTAACGAGGGATTAACTTCCTTATATCTCCTGTGTTTAGGGATTCGAAAGCATACTGTTGTAATTTGGGTTGTTGTTTTTCATCATTCTCCCTTCAATCTTTGCTTAAACAGAAAGCTAATAAAGAAATTGAAGTGGAAAAGAAAAGCAATATTGCTATTGTTTTTTGTGTGTGTAAGTGATACTAAGGAAATGGAACATGGTATGATTTATTCAAAACAAATGCAATGCTCATTTCATTTAAATTACGATAGAAAATAACAAAATTTAGACGCAACACAACACATTATAAACAAGGAAATTTTCATAATGAAAATGAAAGAAGGCCTAGTGACTATCAGAAGCAAGGATAAGTTTTCCCATATAATTTACTGGATTTAGGAATGTTCTTGGTGTCTCGGCACTGATCAGGGCATATGATTAATGACCATATTATGCGGGATGTTTGTAAAAGAAAGTATCTTGTAGTCAATCAGGTCTTGCACCTTTTCCTTAAGAACTTTTTAGTCTTCAATTGAATGGCCTGCTACCCCACTATGAAAGTCACACTTGACATATGGATTGTACTCTTTGGTAAATGGAAACTTCGTGGGTTGACTTGGCCTGGGAGCTATTACGTTCATATTGATCAGATATGGCCATAACTGAGTATAGGTCAATACGGCGATCCTTTTACTACTGGTTCCTTGGAGGTCTGTTTTGACTATGCTGTCTATTTTGGTTCAGAGAAGCGTCCTGAGGAGCATTCTATGGAGAAGTAGCCCATGGTTGTTTGTATAGAGGCACATGGAAGTCAGGTTGCTGAGACTGTGCAGCTGTCACATATAATACTGATAGTATGGCATGAATGGTGAGTGTTGATAAGTTAAGGGCTGATAGAGTTGTGGGTGATGAGATTCTCCACCAGCCGTTGCAATAGAATTGGTGTCATCCTCCTTCATGCGATAACCATTGAACAATTTCTTTTCTACATATGAGTTGCAAGTCCCACTAGAGATCTTCCTATTCTTCAGATCTTCTTCAACCTTTTCTCCTACAATCCGCATTTCGGAGAAATCAGATGATATATTTCCAATCAATCCTTCATAGTCTTGTGCCGGTTGTCATACCCCAAATTTGTCCTACCCTATTTATCTGGCTTATAATTCATAAACATACTTCATTCAGGTCATAGCATAATGCACGCATTCATACTATTGATACTGTAACGACCGTTTTTCTTTAATTATTTATTTAGGTGTGTTATGTGAAATAATTGTGAATTAGGTGTTAATTATATGCTTAATTGATTTTATGTTGTTTTATTTGGGAATTATTAATAAATAATATAAGATAGTAAGCGTTGTTGGTTAATTGGGCCTAAGTCGGTATTAGTAAGTGAGGGGTCTTAGTTAGAGCCCATTAGTAATTTAAGATAGTAAGGGTTTAACTAAAACAAGGGTTTTAGAGGAAATAGAAAGTAGAAGCTCATTTTAGGATTTTGGTGAAAGAAGAGAAAGAGGAGAGAAGAGGAGAATCTCAAGGTTGAAGATAGAGTTGGCTTAAATCCAAAACCTAAGGTAAGGGTGGGGTTCTTTCATTCTAAAGGGATGTATGATGATAATCCATGGTGGGATTTAGGGTTTATATGTGTTGAACCATTTTCTTGATAAAGGTTAGGGTTTGAGTGAAATCAATTGGGTAAGTATGTATTGGTAGAAATAACATGTAATAATAATGATTCCTTACTTGATTCTATGGGTGGGTTTTGAATTATAACATGTGTGGTGGAAAGAATGTGAAAACCTAACTTTTGGGATTTGGGTGAAATTCATAGGTTTGCATGATTAATTAGGTTTTGATGAATCTAATGGTACAGATGTATTATATATATGATAAGTATGTGAATTTCGTGTGCAAAACTGAATTGAACTGTGAATTGGGTGATAGAATGGGAGATGGGGACTGTGCTAAATTAGCGCAGAAATTCATTTATGCCCTATGTTTGCGACGCGAACAATGGTGGCGGAGCGAATTGAATGAGTTTTTGAATGGCTTGTTTATGCCATGTGCTTCACGGCGCGACCATTGCTTGGCGGTGCAAACTGAGTGGATGTTTTGCATGTCTTGTTTATGCCTTGTGCTTCGCGGCGCGTCCATTGGTTGGTGGCGCGAACTGTGTCCTGAACTAATTCCTTATTTGTTTGAGACTTAACTTGCATGCCTATTACTTCTATATGCTCATTATGTGTTATGAATCGATTAATTGACATGTGTGAGGTATAATTGTATGTGCCTGGTGGTGACGATTACATGATAATTTTGATTACGTATATCGGTGATGTGTTGTTGCATGATGATGCAACATGGCGACGTGATTATGAAGTGGTGAATTACTATAAAAGTAATGATGTTTAGTCGATGTTTGGGTGATGTTGTCGCACATTGTGTATATGTGTTTTGTGGATGCATGTTATTGTGTCGCATCCATTGCATAAGTGTCCCTTAGCCTGAGAACGGCAACGACTATTAGCCTGAAAGACGGCAACGACTATTAGCCTGAAATATGGCAGTGACTATGGCCCAATGGCAATGATTGAGACGGGAGTCTTACTCCGAATGGTACCACATGCATTTGCATAAGTCGAGACACATTTGAGTTGCATTTGATGTTGTTTGAATGTGTGTTTGATGTGATGTGTATCGAACTTATAATCGTGGATAGAATATGTTGTCGTACTTGTTTATTGACATGGTTACCGTTTTATAAGGTGTTTGAATGTTGTGAATTGTTGGTAACATGTTATGTGTTGAGAAGTGGTGAATGTGTATGATTCTTATTTTCCTCTATAAGTATTATCATACGTTTCTTTATCGTGAATGATATCTCAACTCTTCTGTTTGAATGTTACCCTCCGTTGGTAACGTGCAGGTAACGACGTGGAATAGCCGTTTACCTATTAGCTCGAGTCGGCGTGTCTATACTCTGATACGTGACACTCGGGGAACGATTAGCTTGTTTTGTTTATGTCATGTTGTTTTGTTATTTCATTGCTATATTTGGATATTGTTAACTCTCAGTGTATTATGTTGTTACGTCCTACAGAGATATTTTGGATATTTTTGAGTTGCCATGTGTGGCATGCATGACTTGATTATTGTTGTTGATATTGTTCCGCTGCGATATTATGATCTATTTGGTTTGAATGTTTAATGATATATGATTCCTCCATAGTATGTGTTATGTATCTATGATTGTGAGTATGATTTGTGATTTGTTAAGTTGTTAATTTGTGACACCTCAAATGTGATGCATGTTTGGCGATTTTGAACTCTGATTTTCCGTGTTAATTGCGGGGGAGATTTGGGGTGTTACAGATACTGCAGAGAATTCTTGATCAAAAGGAGAAGACCTGAGGTTTAATCAGATGGCATTATCCTTATTTTGGAGGTTTTCTTAAATCAGGGTTTTCTCATCTTTAACTCAAGACCTGATCGAAGGGTAGGAGCTTGCAAATCATCTGGTCTCTCGAATCAGGGTTTCTGACCAAAGTCAATGCAGTTGACTTTCTGGTCAACATTTAATCAGGAGATGATTTTATAGTGTGAGATTGAATGAGGCTCATGCGAGAGTGTGCAATTGATTTTCTTTGGTCGATGATCGATTTGAAGTGGAATCGGAGATTGATTAATCAAAAAATTTATCTGAAATTGAAAAGTCAAATAGTTGACTTTTTGGTCAAAATCAGGGTCGATTCTCAAATATTGACTTTTGGTGAGAAATTGGTCACAGAAAAGTCAAAGGAATGAATAAAATCAAGAAACATGCAAAAATTGCCAAATGGGGAAAGTTAGTTGAAATGTGAAGTTTCCTTAAATGGAAAGTTTCCAACACTTAGAAAATTTTGGTATTTTGGAGGTTTTCAAACATGGGTGAGTAGCTCACTTCAGCCTCAGTTTACACGTGGATAGAAGCCTCATTTCAAAACAAGCTCAACACAACAATTACTCCTCTCATGGCATAGAACATCTTTCTAGTTGTGAGTTTTTTAATCTGAAGTCTAGATGAAAAGATACAAAGCTATGAAGTTTGGAAATTATAACTTGTGCAAGTCATATTGCTGGGCAGGACTTCTCGTCAGCGCATGCATTTTAACAAACAGGTGGCGTGCCAAATCTCAGGCTAATTTTAGAGAAATATAGATACTCTCTAGAATTGATTTTAATTCCAAGGTACTTTCTTATATGTCCTCTATCCATCAAGACAAGGATCATGGCAATTGGATGTGTATTAAGTGAATTAGGAGGGCTCAAAGTAGTGATCATACAAAAGCATCTTGTGGCATATGGCTGGGCAAGATTCATGGGCAGGCGCAAGGAATTTCATCAAGCACATGGTGTGCCATTTTCAAATCAATTTTTAAGGAGCTACAAATGCTTCCAAGGTCCTAAAGCAACATCATACTATTGTTCTCCATGTGTCATACCCCAAAATTTGCCCACCCTATTCTAACATTTAACTTATTTTTAACTTTGGTTTTATGAGTTTTTGGTTTAATTTTACTAACATTTTAACTGCGACTTATATTGCTTATTTAAAAATATATAATAATTTACTCTAAATTATTTATATTTTTAAATAACAAATATTTGCTTGACATTCATATGCTTTCAAGTGTCCCTTAATTTTAAATAAATGAGACAACACAATTGGTAAAGCGGTAAAGCTTGCAAGAATAAGGTCACAAGTTTAAATCCCACATTCCTCAAATTTTTGACATTTCTCCCTTTTTATTATTACTAACTTTTTTTTTATAAAAAAAATCACAAAAAATATATTTTCCTTTTTAATTTTCGTCTTATATTTAAAAATGACAAAAATTGTTTTATTAGTAATTTTTGTTTCAAATAAATAAGTATTTCTTTAATATCATTTTCATGCGAATTAGTTTAATTAAATATAATTAGATTAATTTATTAATTTAAAACTATATAGAATTAGTTTCATATTAATTTAATATTAATTTCATTGATTCTTACTCAAAATGTAAAAACAAACAAAAAAATATGTTCCACCTTTTGTCAATAATAGCATTAGTATATATTTGTACTATTATTTAAAGAGAATTTCTTTACCCACCTCCCTATTTTCTTGGTCACCTCTGGTGAAAAATCCAAAATACCCTTACTTCAGAAATGCATTTCCGAAACGTTTTTTTTTCAAAATTTGTGTTATTTCGGAAATGCACTTCCGAAAACACGAAAAAAATGTGTTTTCGGAGATGCATTTCCGAAAACACCCCCTTTTTTGGATTTTCGGAGATGCATTTCCGAAAACACCCCTTTTCGGGAGAGGGGTGTGTTCGGAGATGCATATCCAAAATATTCCAAGACCGAATTGGTCTTGGAATGTTTCGATATACACTTCTGAAAGAATTCAATAATTATTAAAAAATTAAAATCAAGGTGAATCAATACAATTAATAGGTATAAAATCAAGGTGAATCAATAACATTAAGGTGAATCAATAAAATCTAGGTGAATTAAAATTTCCTAAACAATTTTAAAGTTAAAAATTATTTTACTAACTTATATAAATTAAAAACATTTTAATTTCATAAGTAAATTTTGAATTATATAGAATTAAATATAAAATTTATTCATTAAATAAAATTAAGACAAAATCTTTTTTTTTAATTTTTTTAAACTAAATAAAAAATTATAACTCATTTTTAATTATGAATCAGAATAGAAATATATAAATATATAATAATAATTAATTTTGTAAGTGAAATATATAAGTATATAATATATAAATATATAATAATTATTATATAAATATATAAATATATAATAATTATTATAAATTAAAACACTCATTTTTTTTTAATTTTTATAATTATTATATAAATATATAAATATATTTATAATTAATATATAATAATTATTATATAAATATATAAATATATAATAATTTTTATAAATATATAATAATTATTATGTTTATTATATAAATATATAAATATATAAATTAAAACACTCATTTTTTTAATTTTTTTTGTAAATATATAATAATTATTATAAATATATAAATAAAAAGTTATAATTCATTTTGTAAGTGAAATTATTTTAATTTTTTTAATTAAAATTATTTTAAATTTTAAAATATGAATCAGAATAGAAATATATAATAATTATTATTCATAACTGATAAATTATATCAAAATATATAATTATTATTATTTATTACTCATAAATTATATCAAATTTATGATATAAGAATTAATTAATATCCTATAATTAATTTTTGGGATTTTTAGATTTTTTTTTTTGTATCAAAATCTCAGTTTTTGGGATTTTTTCGAAAATGCACTTCCGAAGTCTGGAAAAATTTAGAAAAAAAATATTTCGGAAATGCATTTCCGAAGCAGGGGTAAAGTGGGGTTTTCGCTGGGAGTGACCTCCATAGAGAGGTGGGTAAAGAAAAAACCTTATTTAAATTATTGTTACTATTAGATGTATATTTATTATGTACTAATACTCTTAATATATTATTACTGTTATTAGTAGTTTCTTCCAAGGTTGTTAAAATCTCGATTTAAAACCTAAACTCTATAGATTTCACGTTTCTAAGTCAGCATTTCGTGTTAAATCGCATTCACATCTTGGTTATAATATTAACGAATCTTTAACATTTGGAGATGAATTTAATCAAGTTGAATATGAATGTTCTAATAATGATGATGTTGTAGAAGGATTAAACTTTTGATTAAGTTGAAGATGAAGATGAAAAGATTTTGTTTTTTTGAACTTGAAAAACTTGTAAAACTATTGTTTTTTTATAATTTTTTGGATGTTACATTTTATGATTTGATGGACAATTTGTGTAGTTTAATACAAGTTTGTGAATATTACACTTTATTATGATGATATAGTTTATTTTGCTTTATAATTAAGTTAAAATTTTAAATAATTAATACATTTAGAATATTATATAAGTATATATATATATGTCGTATATATAAATTTAATATACTTTTATTATGAGGTAAACTGTATGATTTTACGTTTCGATTTTATGTTTCGATTTTACCTAGGTAAAACGAGTCAAGGTAAAAACTCGATTCTAATAACCTTGGTTTCTTCATTAAAGAAAAAAATCAATTTCAAATGAGCACCAAATCTCCTCAAATCTGCATCAAATCTTCAGACATAAAATCATTCTTTCCAAAATTGCAAACTTAATCGCTAAGGTTAGACTTTGATCAAATATTTCTAAAACTTAAATTTCAATCTTTCCAAATTTACCATCAGCACATAAACAACATTAAAACATATTCCATTTACTATAAAAAAGAGATTACTATAAAGGGGGGGGGGGGACACACAGAAGAAAACCGAAAAAGAGAGGAGACCGTTATGAAATTCACCAAATCAATATAGAGATGAATGATACATGAAGGAGAGAAAGAGAAGAGAGAAAGCAATATTGTATTATCTTCTTCCAAAAGTACCATTTACATTGCAATATGATCCATATTTATAGTACATGACCAATGACAACCATTAACTCAAGGAATACACAAAGGTTAGGAACTTAAGGAATGTAGAAAAATTGGGGAAAATGAACATCCATATCTATTTACTATTATTCATAACACTCCCCCTTGGATGTTCATTGAGGATATGTCTCGTTAAAACCTTACTAGAGAAAACCTAGTGGGAAAAATTCTAGTGAAGAAAAAAGAGTACAATATCCTTTAAATGTGAATTGCCTCGTTAAAAACCTTACCAGGAAAACCCAGTGGGACAAAACCATGGTGAAGGGAAAAAGAGTGCAAAACATATGTATTTCTCCCCCTCATGCAGACATTTACATGTGAGACGATATTATTTGTAGTAGTTGCTTAAAATTTCTTCTTGGAGGTGATTTCATGGAGTGCTAATAGTTATGCAGGATTTGATGAAGTTGTTGCCATGAGTTGTTTGATAGATCCCCATGAAATGGTTGTACCATCACATGTAAACAAATAACCTCTTTCAGATCTACCCTTGTGAGAATCTGACAAGTAACCAGCATCTCTAAGATAACGAAGTATATGTTTGACTCCGTTCAAATGTCTTCATGTAGGCGAATAATTGTATCTTCGTAATAGATTGACCACAAACGATATATCGAGACGTGTATAATTAGCAAGATACATTAGTGCTCCAATTGCACTAAGATATGGTACTTAAGAACCAAACAATTTTTGTAATCATTTTCTTGAGGCCTGAAAGGATCTTTGTCTACATCTAATGATCTAACAACCATTAGAGTAGACAATAGATGATATTTGTCCATATAGAATCATTTCAACACTTTCCTATATAGCCTTCTTGATGTACAAATATTCTTTTTTCCAAATGCTCAATTTGCAAACCTAGACATATTTTGTCTTTTCTAGGTCCTTCATCTCAAACTCTTTATTTAAGAAATTTTTAGCTTTTGGAAGCTCTTCAGGAGTTCCAATAATATTTATGTCATCCACATAGACAACTATTATTGCAAATACTTTTCCACATCATTTTATGAAAATACAAGGACAAATTGAGTTATTTGTATATCCATCCTTTAATAAATATTCATTGTGGTGATTATACCACATGCGTCCAGATTGTTTCAACCCATAGAGAAACTTGTTCAATTTGATGGAGTAGTTTTCTCGAGATCCAAAATTATGTGCCTCTAGTATATTGAACCTTTCAGGAAGTTTCATGTAAATGTCACTATTAAGTGAACCATATAAATAATATGTCATAACATTCATCATGTTCAAATTAAGCCCTTCATGTGCTACAAGGCTAATTAAATATCCAAAACCGATTGATTCCACTACAGGTGGATATGTTTTATCAAAATCAATCTTAGGTCTTTGTGAAAATCATTGAGCAATAAATCAAACTTTATATCATTCTTATTTTTCTTTTTCACAAAAACTCATTTATATCACATTAATTTCACACCTTGAGGTGTTCGGACGACAGGTCCAAAAGTGAGTTACTTGTAAAGTGAGTTTAATTCTTCTTCAATTGAATATATTTATTTTGGCCAATTCTCACTTAGTCTACAATCTTTAATAGACTTTGACTCATGATCCTCGTTATCATTGATCACTTTTAGGGTTATATTGTATACAAAGACATTGTCAATATTGACTTTATTTGGTTATCTCAATTTCGATTCCATTCCATTTCATCCATGACATAATTTATCGAGATCTCTTTATTTCATATTTCAAGTACTTGATTTGTTCTTCTGGAACTGAAAATTAAATTAGGTCACCGTGCTCTTAGCATTTTCATATCCTCACTTGGGTCATCTTTAGTTTCTTTTCTTAGTAGAGGAATTTTAACATTGGAACCGACTTTCATTCCAGAAGAATAACATGAGTGACTCTAACACATCCCAGGAGGATGACTATTTTTTTGGATTATTGCTATAGTTTTATGTGTATATTACACGTATTTCTAAGACATGTGACAAACATTTATTATTTATTTAATTTTATACACCTAAAACTATAGTAATGGACCTCCATTTCTTTTTAGGAAATGGAGTGGATCTCTACTGCCCTATGGCCACCATCTGCACGTTAGTTTCAAACAAATCCAAGAAAATACCGTTTGACTTTTCCATACATTACAGGGCCATTAATGTTGCGACACATGTAAAGGCATTATAGATAGAAAAACAAAACAAAATTTATCACATATAAAAAATTCCAACGTGAAACATAGACCCATTTTTCCTTTTCATCTTCGCATCTCATCCTTTATAGCTTTCAGACAACACACACATTCAAATATTTACATCTTGCAAAAAAGATGAAAGAAATGGAACGGATCTACCTCCTTGGGCTGAGAAATTGATAAGCTGTGAGGTGGTGGGGGGTGGTTAACGGTGATTCAGCGGAAAGGCGGTCTTCGTGACGGTGATGATGGCAGCTGCGTGACGGTGATGCGTAGTGCTTTTCGTTGGAGCGTGGTTGCTCTGCTTTTGTTCTTCGTACGGAGTGAATAGAAATTGGTCTCTGTTATGAATAATAGTAAATAGATATGGATGTTCATTTTCCCCAATCTTTCTATATTCCTTAACTCCTATAATTTAAGTTCCTAACCTTTGTGTATTCCTTGAGTTAATGGTTGTCATTGGTCATGTACTATAAATATGGATCATATTGCAATGTAAATGGTACTTTTTGAAGAAGATAATACAATATTGCTTTCTCTCTTCTCTTTCTCTCCTTCATGTATCATTCATCTCTATATTGATTTGGTGAATTTCATAACACGTTACTACATATTCTAAAGTTACTACATATTTTTATCGCTACAAAGATCATTTTGATATATAATTTCCGAAGAGTTAAAGTTTTAAAATAAGGATTTCTCACACCTTAAAATGTTGTATCTAGAATATTAGAAGAATTTCATCATGATCTTAATGAATCCCAGAAGGATTGCATCTATACTAATAACATATCCTAGAAGGATTGCATCTGTTATGTTAAAAATTTGAAAAATGATTGCATCACCTATATTATCGAATTCTAGATGGATTTGATCAATAATAGTGAAGTATTCCAGAAGGATTTCACAAAGAAATTTGTGTGTTTCGATGTAAAAAATTGTAATATACTCATAAAATGTTTGTCATTCTAGAAGAATGACATGAGTGACTCTAACACATCCCAGAAGGATGACTATATTTTTGAATTATTGTAATTTTCTAGCATTTGGCTATGTTAAAAACTTATTAAATTTGTTTGAGTATAAATTATTTCATAATTAGAATTATAAATCTATATATTTCATCTATATTAAATTCACCAAATCAATATAGAGATGAATGATACATGAAGGAGAGAAAGAGAAGAGAGAAAGCAATATTGTATTATCTTCTTCCAAAAGTACCATTTACATTGCAATATGATCCATATTTATTGTACATGACCAATGAAAACCATTAACTCAAGGAATACACAAAGGTTAGGAACTTAAATTATAGGAGTTAAGGAATATAGAAAGATTGGGGAAAATGAACATCCATATCTATTTACTATTATTCATAACACTCCCCCTTGGATGTTCATTGAGGATATGCCTCGTTAAAACCTTACTAGAGAAAACCCAGTGGGAAAAATTCTAGTGAAGGAAAAAGAGTACAATATCCTTTAAATGTGAATTGCCTCGTTAAAAACCTTACCAGGAAAATCCAGTGGGACAAAACCATGGTGAAGGGAAAAAGAGTGCAAAACATATGTATTTCTCCCCCTCATGCAGACATTTACATGTGAGACGATATTATTTGTAGTAGTTGCTTAAAATTTCTTCTTGGAAGTGACTTCATGTAGTGCTAATAGTTATGCAGGATTTGATGAAGTTGTTGCCATGAGTTGTTTCATAGATCGCCATGAAATGGTTGTACCATCACATGTAAACAAATAACCTCTTTCAGATCTACCCTTGTGAGAATTTGACAAGTAACCAACATCTCTAAGATAACGAAGTATATGTTTGACTCCGTTCAAATGTCTTCATGTAGGCGAATAATTGTATCTTCGTAATAGATTGACCATAAACGATATGTCGAGACGTGTATAATTAGCAAGATACATTAGTGCTCCAATTGCACTAAGATATGGTACTTAAGAACCAAACAATTTTTGTAATCATTTTCTTGAGGCCTGAAAGGATCTTTCTCTACATCTAATGATCTAACAACCATTAGAGTAGACAATAGATGATATTTGTCCATATAGAATCATTTCAACACTTTCCTATATAGCCTTCTTGATGTACAAATATTCTTTTTTCCAAATGCTCAATTTGCAAACCTAGACATATTTTGTCTTTTCTAGGTCCTTCATCTCAAACTCTTTATTTAAGAAATTTTTAGCTTTTGGAAGCTCTTCAGGAATTCCAATAATATTTATGTCATCCACATAGACAACTATTATTGCAAATACTTTTCCACATCATTTTATGAAAATACAAGGACAAATTGAGTTATTTGTATATCCATTCTTTAATAAATATTCATTGTGGTGATTATACCACATGCGTCCAGATTGTTTCAACCCATAGAGAAACTTGTTCAATTTGATGGAGTAGTTTTCTCGAGATCCAAAATTATGTGCCTCTAGTATATTGAACCTTTCAGGAAGTTTCATGTAAATGTCACTATTAAGTGAACCATATAAATAATATGTCATAACATTCATCATGTTCAAATTACGCCCTTCATGTGCTACAAGGCTAATTAAATATCCAAAACCAATTGAATCCACTACAGGTGGATATGTTTTATCAAAATCAATCTTAGGTCTTTGTGAAAATCATTGAGAAATAAATCAAACTTTATATCATTCTTATTTTTCTTTTTCACAAAAACTCATTTATATCACATTAGTTTCACACCTTGAGGTGTTCGGACGACAGGTCCAAAAGTGAGTTTAATTCTTCTTCAATTGAATATATTTATTTTGGCCAATTCTCACTTAGTCTACAATCTTTAATAAACTTTGACTCATGATCCTCGTTATCATTGATCACTTTTAGGGCTATATTGTATACAAAGACATTGTCAATATTGACTTTATTTGGTTATCTCAATTTCGATTCCATTCCATTTCATCCATGACATAATTTATCGAGATCTCTTTATTTCATATTTCAAGTACTTGATTTGTTCTTCTGGAACTGAAAATTAAATTAGGTCACAGTGCTCTTAGAATTTTCATATCCTCACTTGGGTCATCTTTAGTTTCTTTTCTTAGTAGAGGACTTTTAATATTGGAACCTACTTTCATACCAGAAGAATGACATGAGTGACTCTAACACATCCCAGAAGGATGACTATTTTTTGGGATTATTGTAATTTTCTAGCATTTGGCTATGTTAAAAACTTATTAAATTTGTTAGAGTATAAATTATTTCATAATTAGAATTATAAATCTATATATTTCATCTATATATATATGATGATATAATTTTAGTGATATGATTTTGTATGATTTTGATAATTATATGATAATATATTGATATGCATGTGTATGATTAAAGTGTTAAATCATGAGTTATTATTAGGATGATCAATGTTTGCGGATACAATTTATTTATTCATATTATTTCTAAATATTGATATTTTAACAAGAGAATTAAAACATTGCAATCTATTAACGAATATATCAATAGTCTAAAGTTACTACATATTTTAATTCACCAAATCAATATAGAGATGAATGATACATGAAGGAGAGAAAGAGAAGAGAGAAAGCAATATTGTATTATCTTCTTCCAAAAGTACCATTTACATTGCAATATGATCCATATTTATAGTACATGACCAATGACAACCATTAACTCAAGGAATACACAAAGGTTAGGAACTTAAATTATAGGAATTAAGGAATATATAAAGATTAGGGAAAATGAACATCCATATCTATTTACTATTATTCATAACAGAGACCAATTTCTATCCGCCCCTTACGAAGAACAAAAGCAGAGCAACCACGCTCCAACGAAAAGCACTACGCATCACCGTCACGCAGCTGCCATCATCACCATCACGAAGACCGCCTTTCCGCTGAATCACCGTTAACCACCCTCCACCACCTCACAACTCATCGATTTCTCAGCCCAAGCAGGTAGATCCGTTCCATTTCTTTCATCTTTTTTGCAAGATGTAAATATTTGAATGTGTGTGTTGTCTGAAAGCTATAAAGGATGAGATGCGAAGATGAAAAGGAAAAATGGGTCTATGTTTCACGATGGAATTTTTTATATGTGATAAACTTTGTTTTGTTTTTCTATCTATAATGCCTTTACATGTGTCGCAACATTAATGGCCATGTAATGTATGGAAAAGTCAAACGGTATTTTCTTGGATTTGTTTGAAACTAACGTATAGATGGTGGCCATAGGGGAGTAGAGATCCACTCCATTTCCTAAAAAGAAATGGAGGTTCATTACTATAGTTTTGGGTGTATAAAATTAAATAAATAATAAATGTTTGTCACATGTCTTAGAAATACGTGTAATATACACATAAAACTATAGTAATGAACCCCCCATTTCTTTTTAGGAAATGGAGTGGATCTCTACTCGCCATAGGGAGAGTATATCTTTTGCATCTTTATTGTTTTGTTTGTTTTTATTTTCATTTTTTATTTTATTATTTTATTATTTCTTTAATTAAATTGCTATTAGTTAGTTTATTTAACTATGTTCTGTAACTTAATATTCTTTTATTTATTTACTTATTTTAAAATAAAAGATCAAATGTCAAAATCCAAAAAATATATTTTTTATTAGCTTAATTAGTTTCTTTAGATAAATTAGTAGGTTTGTAAATATTTCTTTTAACGGATAAAATATGGGTGAATATCTATTTCATCCCGCCTTCGAATTGGTCGACTATCTATGTCGCACCTGTCAAATATCCGAAGCCTCATAAAAAATATATATCATGCGCAATCGGTTAATGCCTTGAGTGATAATCGAATGCATGTCGCTAAGAATGCGTGAATAAATTTAAAATTCAAATTATTTAAACATAATTATTCTAAATCACAAACTTAACACATTTAATTATTAAAATATAAAAAATACAAAAAAGGGATTATATGTTAAATATAAATTTATTTTATTAACTGCGATCTACGATAACTACCAACTGCGTAAATTTCTTAAACACTTTCACACATACAAATAAATGCATATAATCCCATAAAAAACACCAACAAAAACTACGAACTACGTTGACTCTGATCCTCCATTAAGGAGGTACGTAGGCATTCGGGCAACCGAGATGAGTCCCCTTCCCCCAAAAATAAGTAGGTTTGAGATTTTATTCTCTACCCTATTGTGCACTTTTAACCGCAACCTTTTTATAAACCTTACCGTAATACTCTTACAAACCTTAGAGACATATAGAAAACCTTAAGGAAGGGTTAAGGGTGCCTAACACCTTCCCTCAACCCTAATTTCTCAACTTACCCAATTTCTCTAAAATAAGGTTTTTCTCCCATGTTTACCCTTATCCTTAGGATAAAATAAAATGTAGGTGGCGACTCTGTAGTTTAAGTTTTATAACTTAAAATTTAAAGCCGATCGTAACACCATGTCCTTTACACAACGAGCTAAAGGCCTTTGACTTTGGTCATTTATTCATTGAGATATGGAATCTTAAACTCATGCCCTAATAAGTGGTGTTTCTGGCCAGAAATGGCAAGGCAAGCCCAGGTCACGCGTGAGCCCTATGCCATAAGGAGGTCACTAGTTTGCAATAGGATTTTGAACATGTTACAAGCCTTATCTCATGAAGTGTTTAACACCAATGTTGTAGAGCTCCATGCCTACTTCCATTTTGGTAAAGGAATCTCCCCTTGATCATGCCTATAAGTTGAGGTAAATGGACACAAAGATGGTACCATGGAAAGGTTTGCACCTAAAGTGATGAAATGTGAGCATCACGCGTGAAACATAGCAACACCTTACATATACAAGCTGTGCATGAAAGCTGAGTGGAAAAGCATGCAGAGATCTTACCACTAATGGTTTAACTTGTCCATTAAGTGTGGAGGGAATGATACATTATGCTACTCCACACAACACACTTCCATGCAACCTTACCCACCATATATAAGGAAAAACCCTTCACAAATCACAACACACACATTCATTTTTCTTCAATTTCAGATTTCTCTCCATTCTCTCTTCTCTCCCTCGTGCTCTCTCCACTCCTTCCACCAAAACAGAAGTTTGTTACAAACTGTAACAAACTCTGATAACCACTGCTCCTCCTTCAATCTTCATCAACCACCACTGCTCCTCCTTCAATCTTCATATAATCACCAAAAAGAGTTCTAATCTTCTTCCTCCACCTTCAGATCGGTATGCCTCGCGTCTTTCTGATTTACTCTCTCGCTTCCGATCATGCTTCGTCAAATATCTGTCCTCAAGGATTCAAGTGCGACTGAGTTTATTTCTTGTCTTTCAAAGCCTCATAGCACCGTCATCATCATCAAGAAGTGTAGCTTATAGATCTCTTCTCTCTTTGCTCAAGATTCACATTCTGGCAAGTATCTAAAACCTTCTCAACATCTTATATCACATGAGGTAGTTCATGCATTCAGTTTGTTTATCTTGAATCTTGCAAGTTATGATTCTTGTTAAGCTATGAGGATGCATGTTTTCATTGAGTTTTATGGTTATATTTGAACTCAGTAGTAGGACATTGATGTTGCAGTGCCATTAACATGCGTTCTGATAGAAGTGCTAGAGGTTAGGATTTAGCACCACCGTGCTTGCAAATGTGTGATGCGTCGTATGCGTGAATCTTGAACTTGTTCATTTCCATGAAATGTGAAATGTTTGGATGTTTGAATGGTATGTTTCATACCCCAAAATTTTCCCATCTCATTTTACTTCCCAAGCTCATACCAAAACTCAAGACTCAAAGACACATTCTCTTAAACAATGGCTCAAGGAATTAGGGTTTTGATTTCCCTAAAAAAAATCAATGAATCAAAGTCTCCAATGGATTTCATATGGCTTATAATGTTTTAAATTATCTCTATGGCAAAGTACAAGCTTCAAATCTAAGGATTGCCCAGTCAATTGCTCAGAAAGTCAACAGTCGACTAGCTTGACCTAAAAGTCAATTGTGGTCAAAGTACAGTCAAAACTCTTGATTTTTTGTCAACATCCATATTTTGAATTATCATTCATCATTTGATCAAAAGTTGATCATGATTCATTAAGGAAATCTCTAAAATCATCAAAACTCAAACTTTCTGAATTAGGGTTTTTACCTAAAAGTCAACTAAACTTTGACCAGCCATAACTTTCACATGGAACATCAAAAATTTCCCATCCAAATCTCATTTTAAAGGAAATTGAATTCTCTACAATTTTGTCTCTCACATGCCAAGGCTAAAAATTCTTCATTTGAGAGATATGAGCCAAAACATTATAGGTCCTTTTGAAAGTCGACAAAAAGTCCTTTTTTCTCAAAGAATGGTACACGAACATGGTAAACTCAATTGAGATGAAACCAAAATAAGGTTTTAGAGGAAATCTTGAGCTTTCTAAAATGGTCAAGAACACCTTCATAGGGTTTAAATTGAGAGAGATACGCATTGTTGAAGTGGAGCAATTTTCAAGAAATGCATGGAAACCTAATTGGCCAATTTTGGAATTTTAAACTAATGGGCCGATACTTTTGAAACTATCACGTGGTTATAAGTTTGCAAGAGGCCATTAACCAATTATCTTTTAATTTTAATTTTATTTTATTTTTATTTGAATTAAATCAATTAAATTCAAGTAAAATCAAATAAAATTAGAATTAAATGATAAAATATTGAGAGATTAAGTTTTCAATATTTGTTTCAATCTAATATCACCTATGGGGACCCTAAAATAATCTCATGACATGCTATGGTTTTTATTTCCTTTATTTTTGAATTTATTCATATAAATTCATGATTAAATCAAATAAAATCATTCAAAATTGTGGGATTAATTTTTAAGATCCTAATTGATTCATGAAGCTCAAGAAAACGTGGGAGGAAAAGATTGGAATGAGGTTGAGTCAAAATTAGTAATATTTTATGCAAATAAAATCAAATATTTTCTCAATATTCTTCTCATCAATTACATTGCTTTTTCTCCAAGTCTATCAACCCTAATCTCATTCACTATATAAGGACAACAATATTTGGCATAAGGGGACGTTTTTGCAGCCAAGAGAGTAAGGGTTCAAAGCTCCAAAAAAACTCAAGAAACTTTGGATTTTCATATACATGTTAGCAGTCCCATTCAAGGCCAAAGGATCATCCCAATCATCCTTCCAGGTAACAAAGGGTAAGGCTGCATCATTGATTGAATTGTATAACACCTGAAACGCTCGTACTGAGTTTATGATATTCATGTGCATTCTTGATTTTCGTATCTCATACATTAGCGTGTTTTAATTTGGTTTGATGGTCTCTGTGAGTTTATGGCATCTATTAGGGAAGTTATGAACCTTTATATTGAAGCTATGACGTCAGAACCACGGATTGCCATGGCTAGGGCAAGAGCTTTGCTTCGTTTCGCTCTGATGGGTGCAAGCAATTTCAGACCAAAACGACCCCTCCATTAAGTTTGTGAGGGTCTATTCATTGGATCTGGGCAGCTTTGATTTTCATCTAACGCGTGATTTTGAGTTTTTTTGTTTTCAGAATATTCGTTGAAAAAGCCGCAAGAAATCTCACAGCAAACTTCATGGGAAAATCCGCAGGTGACTGCGAAGAAGAAGGTGAACAGTGTTCAGATGCACGTGTGGATGTTTCGTGCCATACCATTGGACGGTCTACGTGAACTCTCTCTCTCTCCATGGACGTGTCAAAATTCTGTTCGTTGGTCAACAGCCAGGGATTTTCTCTCTCTCTTTTGATTGGCTGATCGTAAATACCAATGGTCCCACTTTGACTTTGCTTTTGGCCTGATGCCTTTACATTGTTTTGTATTTAATGTTTTGCAGCTATCCTAATGACGAATACAACGCGCAACATAACTGGTTTGATGGTGTAAAGTGTGACCCAAAGGTTCAGGGTACGATCCCTTGCTCCACTCCAATTTTTATGAATTAATTGGCTTCCAGGTTTTGTGCGCGCTACCTGAAGGAGATGTATGGAGTGGCCTCATGTCAATGCCCTTGGATGATCTCAGAGATGGATCCAACGCCTTCAAACCTGCAAGTCTACCATGGAACGCATAAGGACCACCACACCTGATCCAGAGCTAAGATTTCTATTTTTTATAATTAATTGCATATTTCTTACATTTTTTCATTTGCTTTAGTAATTATAAATTGTTAGTATTTATTTTATTTTCTAAAAATCATATAAATAAATAAAAATTATATAATTATCACATTTAATCGAACATTCAACTTTTTTGCAAATTAACTTTTAACTGTTATTCAAGCATTAAAATTAATTGTTTTGCACATATTTCTTATCAATTAAATAATTAATTTAAATCATCAAAATTAATCAGTTTTCGCACATAATTTTTATTTAAGTGATTAATCGAGATTATGATAAATAGTTCTTTGATGCACTAATTTTATTTTGTTCTTTTTATTCTTGATTTTCAGGTTATCGAAGATTTGACGACGATTCAAGTTTGTTTAAATATTTTTGAGTGTAATAATTAATTAGGTTTTTTAATTTCCGTCTTTTATTTTCCACAAATCCCCAACAGGTGTTTATTGTAAATCCCCCATCCCTAAAACTGTAATAGCTTAGGATTTTACTTTTCGCATTTTAATTTTCGCACAATATTAACTGCGTGGTTAGTAAATAGGGAGTGATAACAAGTAATTGAACTTAGCTCACTAATCCAAGATTAAATATCTGAATCTAACACCTGATTGCCTTCTGTTGCCTGTTGTTGCCTCTTGTTGCCTGTTGCCTGTTTCCTTTGATTTCGATCAAATAGTCAAGTCCCTTCGAGCGTAGGGATACCTTAGCACATGCTGCCTTCGATTCAAAATCACCATGTCCCTCCGATAAAAGATCATAGTCCCTTCGAGTTGCCTACGATAAATATGATCTCGTCCCTCGATAAAATGGTGATAGTCCCTTCGAATGCTAAGGTATCCTTACTGTTGCCTTAATGACTATTATATCCTTCCCCAAGACTACCTGCCCTCTTTATGGTAGGGACAGTCTTGTGGCGAACGATTATTCTCGATGACCCGCACATCCAATTGAAAGACTTCTTGCCCTCTCATGGTATGGATATACCCTTTCGCCCGAAAGACTTAAAGAACAAGAAAGACAATATTAGGGTAAGTGTTCTTAAATGCTTGCTCACGTCCAAAATTCAAAATGCTTTTCACACCTCCTTTTCAAAACGATTTCCAAAAGGCTACGCTTATTTACAAGCTAAAGTCCTTATTCAAATCTTTTACTATTCACACACGACACTTCCAATTTTTCAAACAAACAAGTGAGCTAAGCAATTAAGAGCCCATGGATAACCATGGATACAAAGGGTGCTTTAAACCTTCCCTTTGTATAACCTACCCCCCGAACTCAAAATCTTTCAACGGCCTTTCCTGTTCTTTTTGCCTTTCTTATTGGATAAAATAAAAGTCAGTGGCGACTCTTGCTTACCGCAACATTTCTTTAAAGTCAGTTCACCGTATTACAGTATATCTGAATTCTACGTGTCATGAGGATCATTGTTGTGTAAACAGCATATGCTTTGGTGAAATTTCATGGATTTAGGGTTTCATAACTGCTTTCTGTTTAGGGTTTAGAGGAAGAATTAGATGAATCTAAGGTTGGATTTGAACTCAGCACGGAAAACCGAGTGGAGAGGTGTTTCCTTTTTGAATTTCTGGACGAATCAGTGCATCTCCGCCGTCATGTTGGCCGGAGAAGATGATCGGAGAGGGGACCTCCGCCGTCTGTGTCTCTGCCCTTCCCAGCTCTGTTATGCCTTCGTGGCACAAAAATACTGGCTCATGCGTTTGATTCTATTCCCATCTTTGTTCTTTCCAAATGATTGCAGTGCACGGTGTTGCTGTACGATTGGCTGATGCTCATTTTTGTCTTATTTGATTTAAGTTATTTGGACCTATTGATACCATATTCTTAATTTTGTGTCACATAAAAAACCATAGGTTATACAGAATACACGTTGAATGTCGAAAATAATATTAGGTGATATTTGGGTCATAGGCTTGCGCACGAATTGGGCTTGGGGTATCTGTTGCTGAATCACACTCTCTTATCACTAATGCTATCCCACATTTGGCCATTTGGGCTTATTAAATTCGCTTACTGCACCTCCGTCAAATTGGCCCAATGCGCCATAACATAGATTCCAGTTCATTTCCTGAATTACTTTCTCACCCTCTAACTGTTTGCATTTTATTTTTTTTAATTTTGCTTTCTTCATAATTTTTGCCTCTTAAATCAGCTTTAACTCAAATAAAAAATGTATAAAAAATACTTTTAAGTACTTTAGGATGTATAGAAAATTGTCCTTATTTTTGTGATTTTTTTTTATATAGTTTTAGCATATTAAATAAATCATTTTCTTTTGCTATGTACATAATATTTTTAGCACCTTTTGTAAATATTTTGTTAATTGACTTAGGAATTGAATTTAGCTTAGATTTTTTGTATAAACTTAGCTGATACTTGTATGATTGTATATGCAAATTCCCATGTTCTAATTCTAATTTTTGAATAGTGAAGGTGTTTTGCATGTTGGCTGCTTTATTGGTAAAACATACCTGGTTGATTGTGTTTATGCAGGTTGCATATATGTGTGGAGCTAATACAGGTTTTGTAAGGAATGTCATGATCGATGTCATGACATCCATGTGTGACAGCAGGAGCTGTTATTGTTTACGAATTGTGTTTCGTGATTTATCCTTTTTATCAGTTTAGGAAACTTTTTATTGAGTGCTGCATATTTCGTCTAGAAGATCCTATTGACAACACATTGTGTAACAGACAGTTAGCGTGTGAATTAGGTTAACTTTGTTACCCTAATGTGTTTCTAAAAAAGCCCAAGGCCCAAGATTGCGTATAAAAAGACCTGCAATCCTAATTTGGAACGCAGACAGAAGATTGTAATTGTGAAGAACGGTTGTTCTGCAACTGTCTCTTGTGATCCACGCTTTTATCTTTGATGATTGCGTTGGAATGAGTTTGTGTTTTTATTGTGTCACTCTAAGCTTTTAAGCACGAGTGTGTGTCTCTTGATTGAAGCTTTTAAGCAGATTAAGGTGTGTTTTTGAAGAGTGTCTTCTATCTGTATTTGTTTATTGTGTATGTGTATCACTCATGTGATTGAGGGGGAGTGGAATGGAGATATTCCATATCTAGGTAGAACCTAGGTAGAAGGGTCATTGGGTAGTGATTAAGTGAGGAGTTGTAAACTGGGAGTTTAGCTCCGAATTGATACTACTAATAGTGGACTTCAACCCTGGCTTGGTAGGCCCCATAGTAGGTTGTTTGAACCGAACTGGATAAACAATTTTGTGTGTTCTTTATTGTTTTATGCTGTTTATTATTATTGTGTGTACTGCGTAATTGTGGATGTCATAACATCCAGTTTGACATTGAGCGTGTGTTACTAGAATTTTCAATTGGTATCAGAGCAGGCACCCTGCCTGTTTACATTTGGGTGAGATCTAGGGATAACAAAATTCTGGTACTATGGAGAAGGAACTGTTAGTGTTTGGAAATAGACCACCTATCCGGGATGGCTCTAACTATGACTACCGGAAACCCCATATGGTAGCAGTCATTAAGTCAGTGGACAGCAAGGCCTGGAGAGCTGTTGAAAATGGATGGAAACATCCTGAGAAAATTCTGGAAGATGGAACTACTGTTCTAATTCCTGAAACTCAATGGAGAAAATCTGAAGAAGAGTTAGCGTTGGGAAATTCCAAGGCCCTAAGTTCAATATTCAATGGTATCGACAAGAACATCTTCAGACTTGTGCAACACTGTGAGCTGGCTAAAGAAGCTTGGGATATTCACAAAACAGCACATGAAGGTACGTCAAAGGTAAAGATTTCGAGACTTCAATTACTTACCACTAAGTTTGAAAATCTCAAGATGAAAGAGGATGAAACCATTCATGAGTTTTACATGAATGTCCGTGAGATTTCAAACAACTCTGCAGCCTTAGGTGAGAAAATGACTGAAGAGAAACTGGTAAGGAAGATCCTCAGATCACTCCCTAAGCGATTTGATATGAAGGTAAATGCCATCGAGGAAGCTCAAGACATCAGCAACATGAAGCTGGACGAACTTCTTGGTTCTCTCCAAACCTTTGAGTCAAGCATCTGTGAACCTGTTGAAAAGAAGAACAAAAGCATTGCATTTGCCACCAACACAGGTGATGATTCAAAAGAAAGAAATGGTGTAAGTGATGAGAATTTATCAGACGCCATAACCATGCTTGGAAAACAATTCAACAGACTTATTAAAAGGGTTGATCAGAAGTCCAAACCCGATGTCACGAACACTTCCTATGACATCAATTAGACATATGACTCAGGTAAATGGTTCAAAGCTGAGGAGAAGCACTATATAGGAAAAGGGGTTCAATGTCATGGATGTGAGGGATTCAGACACATTAGAGCTGAATGTCCTACCTATCACAAGGAGCAAAAGAAAGGATTGACTGTTACTTGGTCTGACGAAGACTCAGATTCAAAAAAGGAAACTGCAAAGCATGTCACAGTTTCAACAAGAATCTATGAGTCTGATGATGATTCCAGGGATGATGAGCTAACCTTTGATGAACTAGCTGCCTCGTACAAGAAGTTGTGTAGGGAAAATGCTGAAGTCTGCAAACAAGTGGAGAAGCAAGAAGTGATCATAAGAGATCTAGAATCTGAAAAGATTAAACATCTTGCAACCATAGACTCCCTCAGTAGTGAAGTAAGCATGTTGAACCATAAACTTGATAAAATGACCAAGTCTTTCAAAATGCTGAACAATGGATCTGATACTCTAGAAGAAATTATGGAATCTGGACAAAGATCAAGACATGTTTGGAGTGAGATTTGTGGCTAAAGAAGAACTAATCTCTAGAATCAGAAGGATACAATCCAAGAAGTGTGTGACTAACCCGATGTCAATCCAAATGTCACAACATCAAGAAAACAGAAGAAGGAGGTTTTCAAAGAAAAGGTTCCAGAAATGGAGGTGTCATCACTGTGGAAGATTTGGTCACATAAAGCTGTTTCAGACTATTTGGATATCCAGACCACACTCAGCAGGTCAGACTTGATCATGATACCTGTCATACCCTAATTTTGACCCCCCCTGAGATATCACACCTCCAGACATTTCATCAAGTCCAAGACAGGCACTCAGAGCAGTCACTTGTTCATCTGGTACTCAATTGAGGGTGCTCAAAGACAAAAGCGTTCAGGCAAAGGAACAATCAATATGAGATTAACCTCTAATACAATCACAAGACTAAAATGATTCATTCATTCATCTATGATTGATTAGACACCAGTCATCTAGACTCAGGTTTGCTCAGTTCACCAAGCTAGGGTTTTGAGCCCATCAAGGAATAAAATCAGGGACCACATTTGGGAAACCCTAAAAAGCTTAAGGACATCACTCAAAGGTTTCAATCATCTTCAAATGATCCATATGGAAATATCCAATGGGAATTGTACCTCAATTCAAGATCTATAGTCATCAATTTCATCTGGCCTACAAATTAGGGTTTTTGACCTAATTCACCTGAACAATTGACTTTTAATCAGGACCTGGATCCACAACTCAAAATATGTCTCAAGGACTTCTATTACCTTAATATAATCCATTCATATCATCCATTTGAGGAGAAGAATTTGATTCATCACAAAAGTCCAAAATTTCACTTCATTTGGAAAAAGTCAACTGTACAATATCACCTTTGACTTTTAGGATTTTGGGTCAAACCATGACTTTTAAGGATCAATATCATCAATATATAATTATTGAAGTCATTTGACTAAAGAAAATCAAGAAAATTCATCAAAGGTTAAAAAGTCAACAAAAAGTCAAACTAGTGCATTTTGACCTAGTTCATGGATCTCAAAATTTCACCTACACAACTCAAAAAACTTCCAACATGAAAGTTGTAGATCTTTCAAAATAAAACAACTTCTCATATTGGAACTTTTTTCAAGAGATCAATCATTTAAGAGATATGAGCTTTGGAAGTTATAGGTCATAAAAACAGAGAAAAAATTCTAAGTGTTTTTGACCTAGTTTTCTTCCAACTTTAGGCCCATTTTACACAATTTTCCCAAGTGATTTTGAAGAAACTCCAAACTAATGAATTGAAGTACATGTTAAGTGTAACGCCCGGAAAAATAATTATTTTCTTAATTTAGACATTTATGATGTTTATTGAAATTTTCGCGTTTTGGGACGATTTAGTCGGTATTAGTTCGGGATAGCGGATCGATATTTAATCAGAGATTTTAACATTTTTAGTATTAGAAATATTAATGAGCTAATATTTAACATTTTGGGAATTTTCCGAGTAATTGAGATTAAACCGGAAATATGAGATATTGAGTAATAAGTCGGTATATTAAAATAATTGGATTTTATTTTAATGGAGTTTAAGTGGAAGTATTATTTTTACATTAAGTGTAAAAATTATATTTGTTAGAACAAGATTTGTTCTGATCAATATTCTTAGTTTTGATGATAACAAGGATATGAATTTTGTATGAGATAATGTGGTACTCTAATACTATGCAATTTCCATTTCAGGAATTATACAAAGAGTATGCACAAAATCAGCGCAAGAAGCAACTGACTCAGAAGGTTCAGCATGCAACATCAGAACATGGTGTGGAAAGACATCAGAAGATGGTCAAGCAGAATCATAACATGGGTTTATGGAAGCATAAGAAGAACTTGAGATCAGAAGCAGAAGCACTGAAGTTCTCATGGTGTCACGCTCAGAAGCTCTTCAAGGTCAGAAGACAAGAAGATGCTCTGCACCAAGCTGTTTGACTCTGATGACATTCAAACGTTGTTTACACAAACATCAGATCAGAAGCAAGTACTAGACTGGCAGGCTACGCTGACTGACAAAAGGAACGTTAGAAGCTATTAAAGGCAACGTCAGTAGACACAGCGGAAACAAGGCTCGAGGTAGTTGAAAAAAGAGTGAAACATTAAATGCAATGCTGTACGGAATACGCAAAGCATTAAATGCTCCCAACGGTCATCTTCTCAAACGCCTATAAATATGAAGTTCTGATGAGAAGCAAAGGTTACAATAATAACGCACAAAAAACGAATTACAAACTCTGAACCAACTTGCAGAAACGCTGTTCAAATCAAAAGCTCTCAAACTTCATCATCAACCTCACTTATTGCTGTTGTAATATTATAGTGAGATTAAGCTTAAACTTTAAGAGAAATATCACAGTTGTGATTATAGCTTTTCAGAAGCATTGTCATACTCTTAGAATTTGTTTACATTAAGTTGTAAGAATTAGAGTGATCAGGTAGATCAGAATACTC
The DNA here is from genome assembly GCF_029867415.1 of Vicia villosa. Taxonomy (NCBI): domain Eukaryota; kingdom Viridiplantae; phylum Streptophyta; class Magnoliopsida; order Fabales; family Fabaceae; genus Vicia; species Vicia villosa. The sequence goes on along the minus strand of NC_081181.1, from coordinate 54,788,010 downwards.
TAGAAAAGTCTTAGAGGTTGTCTAAGCAGTTTGTTCCTAGAGTGATCAGGTTGTGATCAAGATACTCTAGAAGACTTAGCAGTTGGCTAAGTGGAAAACCATTGTAATCAAGTGTGATTAGTGGATTAAATCCTCAAGTGAGGTAAATCACTCCAAGGGGGTGGACTGGAGTAGTTTAGTTAACAACGAACCAGGATAAAAATTATTGTGCAAATTGTTTTCTATCTTACAAGTTTTAAATCTACACTTATTCAAACCCCCCCTTTCTAAGTGTTTTTCTATCCTTCAATTGGCATCAGAGCGCCGGTTCTAAGGTGCAAGCACTTAACCGTGTTTAGAAAAGATTCAGGAAGAGAAAAACGCTTCAGTAAAAGATGGCTGGTGAAATTCCAACAAACACACTTACATCTACATCTGGCTCTGCTAAGCAATACAATGGAAATGGTAACAATGGTTATACTAGACCACCAGTATTTGATGGTGAAAACTTTGAATACTGGAAAGATAAACTGGAAAGTTACTTCCTTGGTCTAGATTGTGACTTATGGGATCTTCTGGTGGATGGTTACAAACATCCAGTGAATGCTACTGGCGTAAGGATTACAAGACAAGAAATGAATGATGATCAAAAGAAGCTTTTCAAAAATCATCATAAATGTAGGACTGTTTTGCTGAATGCTATCTCTCATGCTGAGTATGAGAAGATATCTAACATGAAAACTGCCCATGATATATATGAGTCATTGAAAATGACCCATGAAGGAAATGCTCAAGTCAAGGAGACCAAAGCTCTTGCTCTAATCCAGAAATATGAAGCCTTCAAGATGGAGGACGATGAAGATATTGAGAAGATGTTCTCAAGATTTCAAACGCTAATTGCTGGATTAAGAGTTCTGGACAAAGGCTACACCAAGGCTGATCATGTAAAGAAGATCATCAGAAGCTTGCCCAGAAGATGGGGTCCAATGGTGACTGCATTCAAGATTGCAAAGAATCTGAATGAGGTTTCTTTGGAAGAGCTAATCAGTGCCTTGATAAGCCATGAGATAGAGCTGGATGCAAATGAGCCTCAGAAGAAAGGTAAGTCTATTGCATTAAAATCTAATATTAAAAAAATGCACTAATGCTTTTCAGGCTGAAGAAGTAGATTCTGAAGAATCAGAATCAGAAGAAGAAGATGAACTGTCCATGATCTCCAAAAGGGTAAACCAACTCTGGAAGAGCAAACAAAGGAAGTTCAAAAGCTTCAGAAGTTCAAAGAAATTTGAACGAGGAGAATCTTCTGGTGGCAGAAGATCTGACAAGAAGAAGGTCGTCTGCTATGAGTGCAATGAGCCTGGACACTTCAAGAATGAATGTCCAAAACTTCAGAAGGAGACTCCCAAGAAGAAGTTTCATAAGAAGAAAGGTCTTATGGAAACATGGGATGATTCTGAATCAGAATCAGAATCAGACTCTGAAGGAGAGCAAGCCAACTTTGCACTGATGGCCACAGTGGATGATGGATCAGAATCTACATCAGAATCAGATTCTGAAGAGGTATTTTCTGAACTATCTAGAGAAGAATTAGTTTCCAGTTTAACTGAACTTCTGGAACTCAAGGCTCATCTTAGTATCAAATACAAAAAGCTGAAAAAGCAATTTGAATTTGAAACTAAGAAGCTGGAAGTGGAAAATTCTGAACTGAAGGAAAAAGTTTTAAAATTATCCAAAGATAGTGGATCTCCTTCTGAATCAGAAAAATCCATTCCTAGTCTCAATCATATTCTGAAAGAATATGACTCGAGCTTCAGAAAGTTCCTCTCTAGAAGTATTGGCAGAAGTCATCTTGCTTCTATGATATATGGTGTTTCTGGAAACAGAAGGTTTGGCTTTGGCTATGAGGGTGATACCTCACATAAATTTGAACCTGTTGATGATTTGAAAATTACATACAAGCCATTGTATGATCAGTTCAAATATGGCCATGCACATGATATTAGGCTCACTTCACATGCACAGAGTTTTAACACTGTACACACCAAGAAGCATGTGACACAACCTAAGAAATATCATGCTGTCAAACCTAAAGAATATCATGCTGTTCCTCCTATTAACTATTATGCTAAACCCAAGTTCAATCAGAACTTGAGGAAAACTAACAAAAAAGGATCCAAGAAATTGTGGGTACCTAAGGAGAAGATAATTTCTGTTGCAGATATCCTTAGCTGCAAAGAGGACAAAGCACAAAATGTCATGGTACCTGGACTCTGGATGCTCGCGACATATGACGGGAAGAAGGTCTATGTTCCAAGACCTGGTGCTTAAGTCAGGTGGAGAAGTCAAGTTTGGAGGAGATCAGAAGGGCAAAATTATTGGCTCTGGAACCATAAGTATTGGTAACTCTCCTTCCATAACTAATGTACTTCTTGTAGAAGGATTAACGCATAACTTATTGTCTATAAGTCAATTAAGTGACAATGGTTATGATATAATCTTCAATCAAAAGTCTTGCAAGGATGTAAGTCAGAAGGATGGCTCAATCCTATTTACAGGCAAGAGAAAGAACAACATTTATAAGATTGATCTTTCTGATCTTGAGAAGCAGAAGGTGACTTGCCTTATGTCTGTTTCTGAAGAGCAATGGGTCTGGCACAGAAGATTAGGACATGCTAGTTTGAGAAAGATTTCTCAGATTAACAAACTAAATCTGGTCAGAGGTCTCCCAAATTTGAAATATAAATCAGATGCTCTTTGTGAAGCATGTCAGAAGGGCAAGTTCTCCAAACCTGCATTCAAATCTAAGAATGTTGTCTCTTCCTCAAGGCCATTAGAACTTCTGCACATTGATTTGTTTGGACCAGTCAAAAAAGCATCTGTCAGAGGGAAGAAATATGGATTAGTCATCGTAGATGATTATAGCCGCTGGACATGGGTAAAGTTCTTAAAACACAAGGATGAGTCTCATTCAGTGTTCTTTGAATTCTGCACTCAGATCCAATCTGAGAAGGAGTGCAAAATCATAAAGGTCAGAAGTGATCATGGTGGCGAATTTGAGAACAGATTCTTTGAGGAGTTCTTCAAAGAAAAAGGTATTGCCCATGATTTCTCTTGCCCTAGAACTCCACAGCAAAATGGAGTTGTAGAGCGAAAGAATAGGACTCTGCAAGAAATGGCCAGAACCATGATCAATGAAACTAATATGGCTAAGCACTTCTGGGCAGAAGCAATAAACACTGCATGTTATATTTAGAATAGAATCTCTATAAGACCTATTCTAAATAAGACTCCTTATGAATTGTGGAAGAACAGAAAGCCCAACATTTCATATTTTCATCCTTTTGGATGTGTGTGTTTTATTCTGAATACTAAAGATCATCTTGGTAAGTTTGATTCTAAGGCACAAAAATGTTTTCTTCTTGGATATTCTGAACGCTCTAAAGGCTACAGAGTATACAATACTGAAACATTGGTTGTAGAAGAATCAATCAATATCAGGTTTGATGATAAACTTGGTCTTGAAAAACCAAAGCAGTTTGAGAATTTTACAGATATAGATATAGACATATCAGAAGCTGTAGAACCAAGAATCAAAGCTCCAAAAGCTGAAAGTCTCAGAAGCAATGGATCAGAAGATCAAGTTGCTGCATCTTTAGAGAACCTCAGGATTTCTGAAGAGCCAACAGTCAGAAGATCTTCTAGACTCTCCTTAGCTCACTCAGAAGATGTGATCCTTGGAAAGAAAGACGATCCCATCAGAACAAGAGCATTCCTTAAAAACAATGCAGAATGTCAATTAGGTCTTGTCTCTTTGATCGAGCCAACTTCTGTTGATCAAGCTCTAGAAGATCCAGACTGGATAATTGCCATGCAAGAAGAACTAAATCAGTTTACAAGGAATGATGTATGGGATTTGGTTCCTAGACCAAAAGGATTCAACATCATTGGTACTAAGTGGGTATTCAGAAACAAGCTTAGCGAAAAGGGAGAAGTGGTAAGAAACAAAGCCAGACTGGTGGCTCAGGGATATAGTCAGCAAGAAGGGATTGACTATACAGAAACCTTTGCACCAGTGGCCAGGTTAGAATCTATTCGCTTATTGATTTCTTTTGCCACTCAACATAACATCACTCATTATCAGATGGATGTTAAGAGTGCCTTCTTAAATGGTTATATAGATGAAGAAGTCTATGTCCATCAACCTCCTGGTTTTGAAGACTCTAAGTCTCCATAATATGTTTTCAAACTTAAGAAATCATTGTATGGATTGAAGCAAGCTCCCAGAGCTTGGTATGAAAGATTAAGTTCTTTCCTTCTGGACAATGGTTTCACTAGAGGTCAAGTGGACACAACTCTTTTCTGTAAAACATCTAAGAAGGATATTTTAATTTGTCAAATTTATGTTGATGATATTATCTTTGGAACATCTAATGCTTCACTTGGAAAGGAGTTTGCTAAGTCTATGCAGGCTGAATTTGAAATGAGCATGATGGGTGAACTCAAGTATTTCCTTGGGATTCAAATCAATCAAACTTCTGATGGAACCCATGTTCATCAAACGAAGTATGTGAAAGAACTTCTGAAGAAGTTTAATCTCTCTGAAAGCAAAGAAGCCAAAACTCCTATGCATCCAACATGTGTTCTAGGTAAGGATGAGGTAAGTAAGAAGGTAGATCAGAAGTTGTACAGAGGTATGATTGGGTCTCTTCTATACTTAACTGCTTCTAGACCTGACATTCTATTCAGTGTTTGTTTGTGTGCTAGATTCCAATCAGATCCTAGAGAATCTCACTTAACTGCTGTTAAGAGAATTCTGAGGTATCTGAAAGGTACTACTAACGTTGGTTTAGTCTACAGAAGATCTAAAGAATACAACTTAGTAGGATTCTGTGATGCTGACTATGCTGGAGATAGAATTGAAAGAAAGAGTACTTCTGGAAGTTGTCAATTCCTTGGAAGTCATTTGATCTCCTGGTACAGCAAGAAGCAAGCTAGCATAGCTCTCTCAACTACAGAAGCAGAATATGTTGCTGCTGGATGTAGCACACAAATGCTATGGATGAAGAGTCAGCTAGAAGATTATCAGATATATGAGAGTAACATTCCTATTTTCTGTGATAATACTTCTGCTATATGTTTATCTAAGAATCCTATCTTACATTCCAAAGCTAAACATATTGAGATTAAACATCATTTTATGAGGGACTATGTTCAGAAGGGTGTTCTTTCTTTGAACTTTGTGGATACAGACCATCAATGAGCTGATATCTTTACAAAACCCCTTGCTGAAGATAGGTTTAAGTACATTCTGAAGAATATCAGTATGGACTTATGCCCAGAATGAGAAGATGAGAAGATCTTTGTATGAATACTTTCTGAAATGTGTTAGGACTAGGCAACTATAAGAAGTTCTGATACTAATCAATTAGAAGTTCTGATTCTGTTATTACTAACGTTTCATTATCTAAGTTGATGCAGAAGCTCTTTTAAAGCAAAACAGTTGTCATCAGTCTTTCCAGAAAATGAACACGTGTTCACTATTTTTGGACAAGCATGCGTGCAGTTGAGGAGACGCCGCCCTAGGTAACTGTGCAAATCATTTCACTTTGTCACATTATCTCTCCTAACGTCATTTCTCATTAAATGCATATTGATGTCATTTTTTTTGTAATCATTTCTTTTAAATAGTTTTTTCTTTTTACTTTATTTTATTTTCCTTTTCAAACCGTTTAAATAACCCGCTTCATCTTCATTTCATCTTTCTCTCTCTCTCTCTCTCTCTCTCTCCATTCGTGTATCTCTCTCTTTGCATTCGTTTCTTTCAAACCCTAGTTCGTGATCTGAAACCAAGCAACATCATCATGTATTCATCATCAAGTTCATCAAGCCCAGTAGAAAGACTCTCTTCTACTCAGATTCTTCTCCGCAAGTATGGGTATGCTCCTCTGAAAACCTGCATGATTCCCATTGACGAACTGGAAGTTCTCTGTGAGTCTGCTGTGGACTTCAACAACCTAAGAGCAAACGGTTTTCTATGTGATGCTAGAATATTAGCACAGGGATGATCAAACTATCTCGATAGATTGGTTGGACCAATTTATCCTGAACTGGTGAAGGATTTCTAGGTACATGCAACGGTTACCCCAACTGCCATCATTTCCTTCGTGCTAGGGCAGGAAGTGGTTATTACAGAAAAGCTCATCAGGAAGCTATACAACCTGGATGATGAAGAAGGTTGCACCGGCCCTCAACCTGGAAGGGTTAACTGGTATCAGGTTGAATAACAAATTTCTCTTGCTTTCGGAACTGAATCTCATAAAACCGGTACTTTAAGGCCGTTTTATCAAGTGTGGGCTGAGATTATTCTGGGTTCTCATCACCACAGGAAGAAGCTATTCTCCTCCTCTGCCTACATCAGTCCTGATCACAAGTATACTCTCTTCTGCATTGGCAGAAAGATAGAACTCAACATCTCTCACATTCTGTTTGAGAATCTGAAGACTTCTATTGTTGAGTCAAGAGAAGAAGAAAGGGAAAAGTGTCCTCATACTCCAAGGAACACTATTCCTTTCGCCAGAATGATATCTGACATTCTGACTGAAAGTAATTTACTGGATTCTATCAGGACCCTTGGAGTGTAACACCCCTCTAATAACCCGCGGCAAATAACAGTATATTAAATCAGAGTAACATGTAGAGAGGCATCACAATTTCATAAGTAATAAAACACACGTCGGTACATATCATGCATTCACTGAAACAACTGAAATTATAACTCATTAAATAAAATCATGTTTTACACAGCGGAATCAAAAACATAGAGTCAACATTCATCATTAATGTATCCGACTCAACCAACAAAACCAATTAGAGTTATAATCAACTCAAAACAAACGTGTTCCCAGTGTTACATCTACCAGAGCATGACACCGACACTATAACTAGAAACCGACTTATGAGCTAATCCTCACCAAGTCGCGCCGCTATCCTCAATCTGAAAATGACAACAAGTAAGGGTGAGTCTCATCACAGTTAACCAATGTTATTGCATCATAAATAATAACATATCATAGTTATATCATTCACCCAATTGTTTCATATTCAGACAAATCATCATTCACACATCCACAGATAAACAGACAGTCAACATGTAACATATATCATTATGTTATAAACAAATCATGCACATGTATGAAATTGACACTATGCATGTGGTACCAATCATCACCAGTGGAATCATCCACCAACCGATCTATCATCATCCAGATACGGCCCTGCCAGCACAAATTCCACACAATGGGAATTCTGCCCCTCGCTGAATCCTCTCATCATATAGGATTCAGCCCATGTTTATGAATGCATGCAACATATATATAACATACTTTCATCATTACCATTCTATGAGTAGCATCATCTATACTCATTTCATCATCATCATCATCAACACTAAGCATGTTCATATATACATTGACATCATTCAATACAATCAATCATCAGTAAACCATAGCATCACATCACAAGGTTTACACAATCTCAAACAGCATACAAACAGGCCTACAAATCGAAAGTTACACATCATCGAACTTTCCAGAAAAATCACAAAACAGAAATTTACACACATAGCGTCCATACGCGTATCATGTTGCCCATACGCATCCATACGCGTATCACCATGTCTCATACGCGTATCATACGCATTTCACCAGAACTCAAAATGGCCTAGAAACCAACCCATACGCGTATCAGCCCTGCCATACGCGTATCACCAGAATAATTTTCCTCTTTCCAAATTCCCATACGCGTATGAGCATCCTCATACGCTCTCATACGCAAAACACCAGTACGTGGTATTTGGGACAGGGCAACTGCGTATCATACGCGTATAGCCCATTGGGAGTGTCCCCCATACGCGTATGACCTCATCCCATACGCGTATGGCACTGTTTCATACGCGAAACACCAGAAAATGCCCAGAACCTGCAGAATTCGTAACAGTCCCAAAACCCATTCGTTTTTACTCATATCAGTCCACATTTTGAGTCTAAAAACCAGAAAAATCACATCTAAACAGCATACGAATTCGCCAATAACCATAGTATATGATCCCATAATCAATTTCATTCATCATACCCTAAATCTATCAGTTGTTAGGGACTAACAGTCCAAATTCAATGATGAACACAGATGAAAATTCAGAATATAGAATCAATGGATCCAATCATACTCCTAATCCATACTATCACCCATAATACGATAAAAGAGATTAAACGGAGAGTCTCCCCTTACCTCAGATAAAAGTCTTGGTTCTTGGTCTCTCCCTCTACAGTTCTCCTTCACGTTCCTTGTTCCCAATTCTGTTCTTTCACGTTCTTTCTGTCCCAATTCCCAATTCTAATTATTTTATGAAAAATAATATTAAATTAGTAAGGACTTTACTGCACCACACCCCCCTCTTCTTACTAATTTCACACATGGCCCAAATGCCATTAACCATCATTTTCCTCTTATTTTCATAAAATCCATAATAATAATAATTATTAATCTAATATTCAAATTAAATTAAAAATTAAAATTATACGGGTGTTACAACTCTCCCCCACTAAAAGAGTTTTCGTCCTCGAAAACATACCTCAGGTAAAAAGTTCTGGATAAGAATCCTTCATCTGACTCTCTAGCTCCCAGGTAACATTCCCCTCAGCAGGTCCTCCCCAAGCTACTCTGACCAAAGCTTTTTCCTTGCCACGCAATTGCTTCAGCCTTCGATCCTCAATCCTCACAGGTAAAGTCTCAACCGTCAAGTTATCTTTCACCTGTATATCATCTACTTGGATCACATGGGACGGATCTGAAATGTATTTCCTCAACTGAGACACATGAAATACATCATGCAAATTTGCAAGCATCGGCGGTAAAGCGATACGATAAGCCACTTCTCCCACTCTTTCAGAAATTTGGAATGGTCCGATAAAACGTGGAGTCAACTTCTTCGACTTCAATGCCCGACCAATCCCTGTCATAGGAGTAACTCTCATAAACACATGATCTCCCTCTTGAAACTCAAGTGTTTTCCTCCTTTTGTCGTGATAACTCTTCTGACGACTCTGAGAAGCCTTCATCTTCTCCTGAATCATTTTAATCTTCTCTGTAGTCTGTTGTACAATTTCTGGACCAATCACAGCACTCTCACCAGATTCGTACCAACACAACGGCGTCCTACATCTCCTACCATACAAAGCCTCAAACGGAGCCATACCGATACTCGAATGATAACTGTTGTTGTAGGTAAACTCAATCAAAGACAGATAACTATCCCAAGTACCTCCTTTTTCCAACTCACAAGCCCGCAACAAATCCTCTAATGACTGAATCGTCCTCTCAGTCTGTCCATCAGTCTGCGGATGATAAGCAGAACTCAATCTTAGCTTAGTACCTAAAGCTTTCTGCAAACCTTCCCAGAACTTAGACGTAAACCTCGGATCTCTGTCTGACACGATACTTGAAGGAATACCATGCAGACTCACTATCTTCTCAATATACAATTGAGCCAGCTTCTCCATCGGATAATCCATTCTCACCGGTATAAAATGTGCAGACTTCGTCAACCTGTCTACCACGACCCAGATAGCTTCACAATTTCTGACAGTTCTCGGCAAACCCGACACAAAATCCATTGAGATGCTGTCCCACTTCCACTCAGGAATAAACATCGGTTGCATCAACCCAGACGGTTTCCAATGCTCGATCTTTGACTTCTGGCAAGTCAAACAAGAATACACAAACTCAGCAATTTCCTTCTTCATTCCAGGCCACCAAAACAACTTTTTCAAATCATGATACATCTTGGTAGCACCAGGATGAATACTCAATTCACTACGGTGTCCTTCTTCCAAAATACGCTTTCGGAGTTCATCAATATCAGGAACACAAACTCGGTCACCAAACCTCAGTATACCATTCTCGTCGACTCTGAATTCACTACTCTTGCCTTGATTGATCATAGTCAACTTATCAATCAATCCAACATCAGCTTTCTGACCTTCTCTTATTTCTTCGAGAATACCACTAGTCAGCTTCAGCATACCCAATTTGACACTAGTAGGAGTACCTTCACACACTAAACTCAAGTCTCTGAATTTCTCAATCAAATCCAATTCCTTCACCATTAGCATAGACATATGCAAGGTTTTTCTACTCAATGCATCAGCCACGACGTTTGTCTTACCCGGATGGTAATTCAAACCAAAATCATAATCCTTCAGAAATTCTAACCACCCTCTCTGTCTCATATTCAGCTCTTTCTGATCAAAGATATACTTCAGGCTTTTATGATCACTGAACACCTCAAATCTCGAACCATACAAATAGTGTCGCCACAACTTCAAAACAAAAACCACAGCTGCCAACTCCAAATCATGAGTCGGATAATTCCTCTCATGCACTTTGAGTTGTCTCGACGCATAAGCGACCACTTGTTGATTCTGCATCAATACACCACCTAAACCCATCAATGATGCGTCACAATAAACCACAAATGATTCTGTCGGATTCGGCAAAATCAAAATAGGAGCACTAGTCAATCTCCTCTTAAGCTCTTGGAATCCTTCTTCACACTTTGCATCCCAAATAAAGGCTTGTCCCTTCCTGGTTAATTTAGTTAACGGCAATGCTAACTTTGAAAATCCCTCAATGAACTTTCTGTAGTAACCTGCAAGGCCAAGAAAACTACGAATCTCAGATACTGACTTCGGAGCTTCCCACTGAGACACAGCTTCTATCTTTGTAGGATCAACAGCAATACCATCCTTAGAAATCACATGTCCAAGAAAACTGACTTCTTCTAACCAAAATTCACACTTTGACAGTTTGGCGAAAAGTCGCTTCTCTTTCAACAATTCTAACACAGTTCTGAGATGCTCTGCATGTTCCTCCTCATTCTTAGAATATATCAGGATATCATCTATAAACACCACCACGAACTTATCGAGATAAGGATGAAAGATCTTGTTCATATATTCCATAAAAACACCAGGTGCATTAGTAACTCCAAACGGCATCACAGAATACTCATAATGTCCATACCTCGTTCTAAAAGCAGTCTTCTGAATATCGTCATCTTTCACACGTATCTGATGATACCCAGACCTCAGATCAATCTTACTAAACACACGTGCTCCAACCAACTGGTCCATCAAATCATCAATCCTCGGCAATGGATACCGATTCTTGATAGTGACCTTGTTCAATTGTCTGTAATCTACACACAACCTCATTGAACCCTCTTTCTTCTTTACCAGCAACACAGGCGCACCCCACGGCGAAACACTAGGACGAATAAACTTCTTCTCAAGCAATTCCTCTAACTGCTTCTTCAGTTCAGCCAATTCAGACGGCAACATACGATACGGCGCCATTGACACTGGACTAGTTCCTGGAACCAAATCAATAGAAAACTCCACTTCTCTTTCCGGTGGCAATTCATTCACATCTTCTGGAAAAACTTCTGGAAATTCACACACCACAGGCAATTCGCCACTCGCCACTTTCTCTTTCATATTCATCAATGCGAACAACATAAACACTGTTGCACCATCTCCGATAGCTTCATTCACCTGTCTAGCTGTCATTTCCAGACTATCAGAACTAACCTCTTCAGGAAAAATCACCGTCTTCGCAAAACAGTTGATATGAACACGGTTGAATTCCAACCAGTTCATTCCCAGGATTACATCAAGTTGTTTCAACGGAAGGCACACTAAGTCCATCCCGAATTCTCTACCAAAAATGTCAACCGGACAATTCAAGCATGCAGACAAAGTAGTTACTGAATCCGACGCAGGAGTGTCAATAACCATACTTCCATTTATATCAGATATCTCAAGATTTAACCTCTCAGCACAATCCAAGGAAATAAAAGAGTGAGTTCCTCCAGTATCAATAATTGCAACTAAAGGTGTGCCATGAATGAAACACGTACCTTTAATCAACCTGTCTTCTGGAGTAGTCTCAGACCCAGTCAAAGCAAAAACCTTTCCTCCTGATTGGTTCTTCTTTGGCTTAGGACAATTAGGACTGATGTGACCCTCTTCACCACAGTTGTAGCAAGTCACAACCCTCTTCTTGCAGTCAGCAGCAATATGACCCACTTGGTCACACTTGTAACACTTCTTCTGATCAAGCTTGCACTCATTCCTACGATGTCCCATCTCACCACAATTGTAACATCTGATACGAGCACTGGAATCTCCCCCACCGGGTTTCTTCCAATCAACACGTTTACCTCTACCATATGGCTTACCTCGATCCATATGTTTCTTTCCTTTTCTGTCAACCAACTCGCGAGAGTGAGATGACCTCAGCTTGATGTTATCTTCCTCAAAAATCCTGCTACAATCTACCAGATCAACAAACCTCCGGATTCTCTGGTACCTGATACCCTGCTTGATCTCATCACGAAGACCATTCTCAAATTTGACACATTTCGAGAACTCACTGGCTTCATCATCATTGTAATGCACATAGTACCTTGCCAGTTCCACAAACTTGGCAGCATACTCTGGTACTGACATATTACCTTGAACCAGCGCCAGAAATTCAACTTCCTTTCTTCCCCTGACATCTTCAGGAAAATACCTCCTCAGAAATTCCCTCCTGAATACAGTCCAGGTAATTGCTGTACCACTAGCATCCAGCTCAGTTCTGGTTGACATCCACCAGTCATCAGCTTCTTCAGATAACATGTGGGTGCCATATCTCACCTTGAGATCCTCAGCACAGTCAATGACTCTGAAAATCCTCTCGATCTCCTTAAGCCATTTCTGAGCACCCTCGGGATCATGCGTGTCCTTGAACAATGGAGGATTGTTCCTCTGGAAACTGTTCAGTTGTCTGTCAGCACCAATCGCAGCTCCATTGGCATTCCCTCCCAGCACACCAGCAATCATGCCCAGAGCCTCAGCGATAGCATCGTCGTTTCTTCCTCCTCTTCCAGCCATAGTTCTGCTTAACACAAACAATCCGGTCAGAACATAAGTATCGACAAATAACTTGTATTAGTCGCATACACAGAAGACTGACACTAAGACTCTGGTCACAACGACCGACTATGCTCTGATACCACTATTGTAACACCCCTCTAATAACCCGCGGCAAATAACAGTATATTAAATCAGAGTAACATGTAGAGAGGCATCACAATTTCATAAGTAATAAAACACACGTCGGTACATATCATGCATTCACTGAAACAACTGAAATTATAACTCATTAAATAAAATCATGTTTTACACAGCGGAATCAAAAACATAGAGTCAACATTCATCATTAATGTATCCAACTCAACCAACAAAACCAATTAGAGTTATAATCAACTCAAAACAAACGTGTTCCCAGTGTTACATCTACCAGAGCATGACACCGACACTATAACTAGAAACCGACTTATGAGCTAATCCTCACCAAGTCGCGCCGCTATCCTCAATCTGAAAATGACAACAAGTAAGGGTGAGTCTCATCACAGTTAACCAATGTTATTGCATCATAAATAATAACATATCATAGTTATATCATTCACCCAATTGTTTCATATTCAGACAAATCATCATTCACACATCCACAGATAAACAGACAGTCAACATGTAACATATATCATTATGTTATAAACAAATCATGCACATGTATGAAACTGACACTATGCATGTGGTACCAATCATCACCAGTGGAATCATCCACCAACCGATCTATCATCATCCAGATACGGCCCTGCCAGCACAAATTCCACACAATGGGAATTCTGCCCCTCGCTGAATCCTCTCATCATATAGGATTCAGCCCATGTTTATGAATGCATGCAACATATATATAACATACTTTCATCATTACCATTCTATGAGTAGCATCATCTATACTCATTTCATCATCATCATCATCAACACTAAGCATGTTCATATATACATTGACATCATTCAATACAATCAATCATCAGTAAACCATAGCATCACATCACAAGGTTTACACAATCTCAAACAGCATACAAACAGGCCTACAAATCGAAAGTTACACATCATCGAACTTTCCAGAAAAATCACAAAACAGAAATTTGCACACATAGCGTCCATACGCGTATCATGTTGCCCATACGCATCCATACGCATATCACCATGTCTCATACGCGTATCATACGCATTTCACCAGAACTCAAAATGGCCTAGAAACCAACCCATACGCGTATCAGTCTTGCCATACGCGTATCACCAGAATAATTTTCCTCTTTCCAAATTCCCATACGCGTATGAGCATCCTCATACGCTCTCATACGCAAAACACCAGTACGTGGTATTTGGGATAGGGCAACTGCGTATCATACGCGTATAGCCCATTGGGAGTGTCCCCCATACGCGTATGACCTCATCCCATACGCGTATGGCACTGTTTCATACGCGAAACACCAGAAAATGCCCAGAACCTGCATAATTCGTAACAGTCCCAAAACCCATTCGTTTTTACTCATATCAGTCCACGATTTTGAGTCTAAAAACCAGAAAAATCACATCTAAACAGCATACGAATTCGCCAATAACCATAGTATATGATCCCATAATCAATTTCATTCATCATACCCTAAATCTATCAGTTGTTAGGGACTAACAGTCCAAATTCAATGATGAACACAGATGAAAATTCAGAATATAGAATCAATGGATCCAATCATACTCCTAATCCATACTATCACCCATAATACGATAAAAGAGATTAAACGGAGAGTCTCCCCTTACCTCAGATAAAAGTCTTGGTTCTTGGTCTCTCCCTCTACAGTTCTCCTTCACGTTCCTTGTTCCCAATTCTGTTCTTTCACGTTCTTTCTGTCCCAATTCCCAATTCTAATTATTTTATGAAAAATAATATTAAATTAGTAAGGGCTTTACTGCACCACACCCCCCTCTTCTTACTAATTTCACACATGGCCCAAATGCCATTAACCATCATTTTCCTCTTATTTTCATAAAATCCATAATAATAATAATTATTAATCTAATATTCAAATTAAATTAAAAATTAAAATTATACGGGTGTTACATGGAGCGTCCCAATTTCTTGGAGTTGTTCAAGGTCCCGTCTTCAACGGTGTGGATTTGTTCATACTTGATCTCATCCAGACGGTATCTTCTGTTGGTACAAGCTTTCCAGATATTCTGTCAAGGAGAGTTCCTGTTGAAGGTTTTGCCACCTTGTTTCATTTAGAACTTCACAAGGCTGTCAAGCACCACTTGGAAGATTCTGTTAGGAAACAATCTGAAGTTGATCCTGCATGGATCCGTGGTAGAGTGCTTTTATCAAAAGGTGATCTTCAGACGAAGGATCAGAAGAAACAACAGGCTAGGCTAAAAAGAAAGGCTCAAGAAGATGAGGCCAAGCAAGCCAAGAAGCAGAGGATCACCTATGATCCTGACAAGGTGAACACTCCAGAATATCAGTAGAAGAAAATTAGAGATTCCTTTCGTACTCCCAGATCTGCAAATGCTCCTTCTGCAATTGTCTCCAGGCATGTTTTTACACCTCCTTCTGTACCTCAATCTTCTACCCAACCATCTCCTTCTGAACCACAAAATACCTTCACTATACCAAATCCTCTCTCACCTTCTCTTTCTACTCCTGTCTTAAACCCTACACCACTAAATATTCTTCCTCCAACTCCTTCTGACAAGCCATCCTCATCAACACCCATTATAATTATTCCTTCTTCACCTACCCCAATCACAAATATCCTTTCCTCCTCAATCATTCCCACAGATATCCCATCTTCCTCAACCACCGCACCTCCACCTTCTCTATCCCATCCCCTAACTACTAGAAAATCCAACCCTTACTGCCTTCTCTACCCAGACTACAAATTCACCTTCAACCCTCCTGAACCTGAACCTATCATTTGTCTGGAGTTGTTCAGAAGTGAAGTGATCAGTAGGCTGGACCTCTTGAGAGATGCTTTCCTCAATGGTCTTGATGATGTGTCTACAAGAAACCTCTGGAGAAGCTTTCGCCAGGATTTTCACGTAGGGGCTATGGGAGTTCAGAAGAGACTAGTGGCTGCTGCCCCTGGTTATGCTGGTTACCTTCTGGAGGGTGATAATGGTATCTACTATCATCCCCTCAGAAACAGGGTTGCTGTTGAAAGAAGAGGTTTGTGGATGAACTGGAAGAAGCAAGAATTGCTGCTGCAATGGAAGCTAACCCTTGCAGGGAAATTGTGGTCTGGAGACCTCAATATCCTGTTCTGCTCGGAGATTTCAGGACTCTCTTTGAATTTCTGAGGGAAAACCCTTCTGAGAAAGACCCAAGCTTGGTCATTCCAGAAGTTGTTGACCCACCAGAAGTTGAAGGTCCTTCTGCTCCTAGGAATCTTGCTGCCATTCTTCAGGCACTTGAGAATGGAGATTCTGAGGTTCCTGCTGCAGACTATGGAGATGCTTCTATGGAAGAAGCAGATGCTGAAGATCATGTTGCTGAAACAATTCCTGTTGAGGAAAATCCTACAAATGATTTGACTTTGGAAGCTACGGATCAGCATGCCATCCCTCTGGAAAGAAGTTGTGAAGCTTCTTCTGATGAACCTTCCCGTCTTGCAAGGACTTTGGAAGTTATTCAGAAGAACCAGGATGAGCAGAGATCAATCAACGCTGAGTTTCGTGCTTTCATGGAAAGGCAGAATGAGAGCAACAGTGGGATTCATGATATGCTGGCCAAGATCATGTCGAAGCTAGGGTCATCTTAGATTGAGTCTTAGACTGTTTTCTTTTTGCTTTGCTGCATCTGTTTTTTATTTGCATCTTCTCTTGCCCTTCCTTTTGTACTTCTGAACCTTTTCTCCGTGCTAAATGATATTATCCTTTTTCTTCTATGTGTTTGTCGTGTTTTTCATCTGAATCTTTTATGTTTTTGATGTTATGACAAAAAGGGGGAGAAAAATGTGATAAATGATCTGATTTATTTTATCAGTTGCTGGGAGAAAGGCTCCACATTTCTAACAGAACTTGCAAAGTTCTATGTCTTTAAGTGTTGTCTTGCAGGAATTGAAGATCCTCTTTAAAGCTCAACATGAGAAGCAAAGAGATGGGGAAAAGCAATTCTATAAAGAATCAAGCTCTTGGAAATTGAAGCAAGCTGAGTGCTATAAAGCTTCAAGAATCAGAAGCAAGAAGGAAGAATGTTCTGATATTCTGATGATAGAATATACTTTCAATCTTATTCTTTATATGTTCTGATGCATGTTTTAGTTACAAAATATGCTCTGAAACATTTTATGTTTGTGTGCTCTGATACATAATTATATGTTCTGATACATATTTTATGTTCTGATTCATTCATGCTGACTTTTGTCGTTTAGTTTGTTCTGTAACATTTCAGGATGTAGAGATGCTCTGATGATGCTCTGGTACATTCAACAATGTTCTGATACAATCTAGCATGCAATGACTCAAGAAGAAATTCAAGTTCTGAAGCTGTCCAATGGAAGCAAGAATCAGAAGCTATGAATATTTTGAAGATCTAGGAAATTCAAGTTCTGAAGCTGTCCTATGGAAGCAAGAATCAGAAGCTGTGAATGTTCTGAAGATCTAAGCATATGTGAACGTCTCTACTGAAATACTCAAGGAAGTCTTTTATTTATAAAAATTCTTCTAGTATTTATTTCAGGGGGAGATTATTTATCTCAGGGGGAGATTGTTAATCTCAGGGGGAGACATATTCACACATTGTCTATATGCTTGTGCTATAGCTGTGTAATTGTCTTTAGCCGTCTGATATTCTGATTGCAAATTCATATCATTTATGTATGTTTTTGTCATCATCAAAAAGGGGAAGATTGTTAGAACAAGATTTGTTCTGATCAATATTCTTAGTTTTGATGATAACAAGGATATGAGTTTTGTATGAGATAATGTGGTACTCTAATACTATGCAATTTCCATTTCAGGAATTATACAAAGAGTATGCACAAAATCAGCGCAAGAAGCAACTGACTCAGAAGGTTCAACATGCAACATCAGAACATGGTCTGGCAAGACATCAGAAGATGGTCAAGCGGAATCAGAACATGGGTCTATGGAAGCATCAGAAGAACTTGAGATCAGAAGTAGAAGCACTGAAGTTCTCATGGTGTCACGCTCAGAAGCTCTTCAAGGTCAGAAGACAAGAAGATGCTCTGCACCAAGTTGTTTGACTCTGATGACATTCAAACGTTGTTTACACAAACATCAGATCAGAAGCAAGTACTAGACTGGCAGGCTACGCTGACTGACAAAAGGAACGTTAGAAGCTATTAAAGGCAACGTCAGTAGACACAGCGGAAACAAGGCTCGAGGTAGTTGACAAAAGAGTGAAACATTAAATGCAATGCTGTACGGAATACGCAAAGCATTAAATGCTCCCAACGGTCATCTTCTCAAACGCCTATAAATATGAAGTTCTGATGAGAAGCAAAGGTTACAATAATAACGCACAAAAAACGAATTACAAACTCTGAACCAACTTGCAGAAACGCTGTTCAAATAAAAAGCTCTCAAACTTCATCATCAACCTCACTTATTGCTGTTGTAATATTATAGTGAGATTAAGCTTAAACTTTAAGAGAAATATCACAGTTGTGATTATAGCTTTTCAGAAGCATTGTAATACTCTTAGAATTTGTTTACATTAAGTTGTAAGAACTAGAGTGATCAGGTAGATCAGAATACTCTAGAAAAGTCTTAGAGGTTGTCTAAGCAGTTTGTTCCTAGAGTGATCAGGTTGTGATCAGGATACTCTAGAAGACTTAGCATTTGGCTAAGTGGAAAACCATTGTAATCAAGTGTGATTAGTGGATTAAATCCTCAGGTGAGGTAAATCACTCCAAGGGGGTGGATTGGAGTAGTTTAGTTAACAACGAACCAGGATAAAAATCATTGTGCAAATTGTTTTTTATGTTACAAGTTTTAAAGCTACACTTATTCAAACCCCCCTTTCTAAGTGTTTTTCTATCCTTCAATATTGGGCTTAAATAATGACATCTCTAAGTATTAAGGGGTATATTTTGTTAGGCCCATTTGTGTATTAATTAATTAACATAGTCTATTTTTGAAAATAGAAGTAGAAAAAAAGTAGTGTTATCAGTAAGAGAGAAGAAAGAGGAAACCGAGGGAGAGAAAGAAAAGAGGGGTTAGGGTTTGAAGTGGAGAGGAAGGAGATCCAAAGTGTTGCTCTAAAGTGTCATTTTTCTCCAATTTTTCCATTGAAACTTCTTAGAGTTGCACTCAATCCAAGGTAAGGGGGGATTCTTACTACCTAAATGGAAATATGATGAATTTTATGTGGGTTTAGGGTATAAATTAGTCATTGTGTGGTGTTAATTGTTGTTCCAGTCTCTGTTGCAATTGTGTGCTATATTTATTTGTGTGTTGTTCCACTTAAACCATGTTAATTTCTTTCATGCTATGAAACACATATATAATGGAATTGGAAACACTCCCTTAAACCAAATGTGTCTCATTTGTATCCTGACATTTTGTTTTTGTCTTTGTTCACACTTATGTTCTATTAATCATTCTCATGTTTTCCTACAATTACTTAATGTAATATATATACATAATATATAATGGGATATGAATATTGTGCTTTATTGTTATTGAAGCAAAAACCAAGGCCTGTGTTGTTTCTATTCTCATGCTATCATTATATATATATATATATATATATATATATATATATATATATATATATATATATATATATATATATATATATATATATATATATATATATATATATATATATATATATATATACACACAAAATGGTATAGGAAATGAAAAACACCCCACTTAGACCATAGGAATTCGTTTTCCCCATGTTAATGTGCAGTGACCATGTTTGATTTGCTTTTCCATTAACTGTGTCCTGTTTCATTCCATATTTTCACATATTATTATTTGAGAAGTATTTAATGGTAGGATACTAATAGAAATTAAAGTTAAATATGAGATGATGTATAATGGTATAGATAATGGAAACAATAGAGAAATGAATTGTGAACAACAGTTTTAGTGGAATAAAATGCCTTGAAAATAGTAGTATGCTAGAATTAGAAATAAAATAGTGATTTGAAATTAATATAGTTGATCTTAATTGGTTGATTTAATCAATAGTAGAGTTAATTTCAATAAGTCTATTTAATTAGAAAATACTTAGACTTGAATAAATTATTCGGTTTATCGGTAAATTACGGCACCTCGAGAATTTGATCGTAATTGTGTTTTAAATAATTAAATTGAGAATAATATATTGCTATGCCAACGATGTTATTTTGATAATTAACATGATATCTTATTTAGTTAAATGTTAATTGGAAGTTGTTTTGGCTTACTTGGTTTATTAATATATTGCGAATTAACCGAAAATTGTGATTTCGTTTTGGATGCTTTTGTTGAGATTAATGTTATGATTGCCAATATGATTATTTTGTGCATTGTAATCTGAGTAGTCTCATAGTGTGAATAATAGAAAATTTTGATATTCTGTATATAACGCTATGAATTGATAAGTTGTGTTGTGAGCCTTTGGCTAAAATGAAACGGCGTGATGTTGATATGTGACCGTGGTTGTGTTGTTGTTATGTTGTTGTTTCGTTGTCGAATCGTGGTCGTTGTATGTTTCCGCATAGCATAGCATAACATAAAGTTGAACGGTGTGATGTTGATATGTGACCGTGTTGAAGGCTTTGCCTTATGCCTCAGAATTACTTACAATGTTCTAAGTTGGGAGTTTTACTCCAATGGTACCACATGCATATGCATATTTAAGTCGCATTCGAGTCTTTGTTAGTTGTTTTTGGTTGAAGTTGTTGTCTATGCATTGTGATGCTTATGTGTTGATTTGTTGAAGATGCCGATATGTTGAGATCAAGACTATTCTTTGATGATGTTCTTTGTGTTGTTTATGTTGATGTTGTGTGAAACGGTGATTCATTTATATTCCTTACCTAATATATGATTTATCATAATCCTATTTATATAGTTCGATATCTCACCCTTTTTGTTTGAATGTTGCCTCCACGTGGGTAACATGCAGGTAATCCAGATGAGTAGTTGTTTCCGCTTATAGTCGAGTTTTGGGTGTCATTGCTCTGATACGTAGCACTTGGGGGGAAATGAACACTTGCTTGATGTTGTTATTTGTTTATTGAATCTTATGATGTATTTGAGGAGTTGTTTGTATTGTTGCTTCTTATGTTTGAAAAGAAGTTATGTCTTAATTGTTGAATCATTGTGAATCTGTTGCATGTTGAACCTAAGTTTGGATTATGCTATGAACACTATGTTATTCAGAAGTTGAGATATATGTTATGAGTTTTGTTCACTCCAATCCTGATAGTGTTATGTGTTAGTTTAAAAAGCATGACAAGTTTATGTTTATGTTGAATGTATGACATCCTAATTCTGTTGAGAATTTTTTTATACTCTGATATTTTCCGCATAAATGCTTGGGGTAGATTTGGGGTGTTACATTAGTGGTATCAGAGCCTGGTTGGTCTTGTCCGGCCAAGTGTCGAGTCGTAGTGTAGTCTAACAATCGTGTATTGTTGTTTATGCTGATTGTTTTTGTGTTGTAGTGACGCTATGGCTGGGAGGAATGATGTTGCGATAGCTGCTGCTTTGGAAGCGATGGCTCAGGCTATGCAGAACCAACCGAATGCTGATGAGAATGCTAGATCTCGTAGTTTGGCGACTTTCCAAAGGGAGAATCCGCCGGTGTTCAAAGGTACGCATGACCCTGATGGTGCTCTTGATTGGTTGAAGGAGCTCGAGCCAATCTTCCGTGTTATGGATTGTACTCCTGCACAGAAGGTTAGATATGGCACTCATATGCTGGCTAAGGAAGCTGATGATTGGTGGTTGGAGACGCTTGCTAGGTTAGAGTTTTTAGGTGAGGAAGTCACTTGGAATGTGTTTCGTAGGGAATTTCTGAGGAAGTACTATCCTGAAGATGTTTGTGGTAAGAAAGAGATAGAATTCCTAGAGTTGACGCAAGGGAACAAGTCTGTGACCGAGTATGCTGCCAAGTTCACTGAGTTGATTAAGTTCTATCCTCACTTTGATGGCGAAGGTGCTGAATTTTCTAAGTGCATCAAGTTTCAAAATGGGTTGCGCTCGGAGATCAAGAAGGTTGTTGGGTACCAAAAGATCCGTTTGTTTTCTAATTTGGTTGACAGTTGTAGGATCTTTGAGGAAGATAGTAATGCTCATCACAAGATGGTTAGTGATAGAAGGGGCAAGAATCAACAAAGCCGTGGGAAACCATATGATGCTGGTAAAGGGAAACAAAAAGTTACTCATGGTCAAAGGTCTAGTGGGGGAGATGCTCCTGCTAGGATTGTATGCTTCAAGTGTGGTCAACCTGGTCATAAGAGCAATGCTCTTACTGCTGATGCGAGGAAGTGTTTCAGATGTGGTAAGATGGGACATGCAATGTAGGGGTGTTCGCGGTGCGGTTTGGTTCGGTTTTGAGCATAAAAGTCATCCTAACCGCGAGATAAAAATGCATACGGTTCGGTTTGGTTCGGTTAATTTTTAAGAAGTCATCCAAACCAAACCAAACCAATGCGGTTAGGATCGGTTCGGTGGGCTGCGGTTTACACCATAAAATAAAAATGTACTGAAATAAAAAAAAGGAAAATAATTCATTCTTCCATACATATATTACATATATTATAGAACCATTAAAAAGAAGTTTTTCATACTAATTACTCCAAAATAATTCATTCTTCCATATATGTATTTTACACCAAAATTACTACCATAAAAGTGTATCATGTATTTTACAGTACCATACTATATATTTTACATATACTACATACTAAATTACTAATATTACTTCAGTTATTCATACTACATACTATATACAGTTTTTCATACTAATAAACTACATGTTACATATACAAGTATCAGATAACTTCAGTTCTAAATATTAATACAACATTACAACTTCAGGACTAAATATTATCAGTACTACATATACACCAAATGCTTCTCTAAAATGAGTGAGAGAGAAATCAGAGAATGAAGTTGAAATGTTGAATAGGAAGGAAGAATGAAGGAATAGTGAGTCACGTGACGTGAGTGTACAATATTGCAATTGGATTGAAAATATAATAAATTAATTATAGAAATTCAAAAGTTTAGTTAAATATGCGGTTCGGTTCGATTTGGTTCGGTTTTGTGAAATAAAAACCGTAAACCGAACCGAACCGTGCAGTTTGGCCCAAAAATCATCCAAAACCATCCAAACCAAATGCGGTTTTTGCGGTTTTTGGTTTGGATTGGTTCGGTTTGCGGTTTTCCTTTTGGATTGGTTTGGATACGATCACCCCTAATGCAATGTCTGATTGCAAGCATAAGGACATGGTATGTTTCACGTGTGGCGAAGAGGGACACATTGGTAGCCAGTGTCCAATGAAGAAGGCGCAATCCAGTGGAAAGGTGTTTGCTTTAGTTGGGACTCCTACAGCTAGTGGAGACCGACTCATCAGAGGTATATGTTTCATTAATAGTACTCCTTTAATCACTATTATTGATACTGGTGCTACTCATTGTTTTATTGCTTCTGATTGTGTTGAAAGATTGGGTCTTATGTTGTCTTCCATGAATGGAGAGATGGTTGTCGATCTTCCAGCTAAGGGATCGATAACTACTTCTCTGATGTGTTCAAAGTGCCCTTTGTCGATCTTCGACAAAGACTTTACTGTTGACTTGATTTGTCTGCCATTAAGTGGATTAGATGTGATCTTGGGTATGAATTGGTTAGAATATAACTATGTTCATATCAACTGTTTTAACAAGTCCTTGAGGTTTTCTTCTCCTGAAGAAGAAGAAGTTGGTTTGTTGATTGGTAAGTAGTTGAAGCAATTGATGCAAGACAAAGCACAAATGTTCTCGTTGATGGCGTCATTGTCTTTTGAGAATCGAGTTAGAATTGATGAGTTAAAGGTGGTGCGAGAATTTCCTGACGTGTTTCCTGATGAAATTCCTGATGTACCTCCAGAAAGAGAAGTTGAGTTTGCGATTGATCTTGTACCTGATACCAGACCTGTTTCTATGGCACCGTACAGGATGTCTGCATCTGAGTTGTCTGAATTGAAGAAGCAATTAGAAGAGTTGCTTGAGAAAAAGTTTGTAAGACCAAGTGTGTCACCGTGGGGAGCGCCCGTGTTATTAGTAAAGAAGAAAGATGGAAGTATGAGACTTTGTGTTGATTATCGGCAGTTGAATAAAGTGACGATCAAGAACAAGTATCCGCTTCCAAGAATTGAAGACTTGATGGATCAATTGGTGGGTGCTAGTGTGTTTTCTAAAATTGATTTGAGGTCCGGATATCACCAGATTAGAGTAAAAGAAGATGATATTCAAAAGACCGCGTTCAGGACTCGGTATGGACACTACGAGTATTCGGTGATGCCCTTCGGTGTTACTAATGCGCCGGGAGTATTCATGGAGTACATGAACCATATTTTTCATACTTACTTGGATCGGTTTGTAGTGGTATTCATTGATGACATTCTGATTTACTCTAAATCTGAAGAAGAGCATGAAGAGCATCTGAGAATTGTGTTACAAGTTCTGAAAGAGAAGCAGTTGTATGCCAAGTTGTCTAAGTGTGAATTCTGGTTGCACGAAGTTAGTTTCCTTGGTCATATCATTTCTGGTAGTGGCATTTCCGTGGATCCTTCTAAAGTTGATGTTGTGCTACAATGGGAAGCTCTGAAGTCAGCTACTGAGATTAGAAGCTTCTTGGGTTTAGCCGGATACTATAGACGGTTTATCAAAGGATTTTCTAAATTGGCACTTCCGTTGACAAGATTGACTTGCAAGGGAAAAGCTTTTGTGTGGGATATTTGATGCAAAGAAAGTTTCAATAAGTTGAAGAAGAGGTTGACGTCGGCTCCAGTTTTGACTTTGCCTAATCCGGGAGAGCCTTTTGTTGTGTACTGTGATGCTTGTCTGGTGGGGTTAGGTGGTGTGCTTATGCAGAATGGTAAAGTGGTGGCTTATGTGTCTAGACAGTTGAGAACTCATGAAAAGAATTATCCTACGCATGATCTAGAGTTGGCTGCAGTGGTCTTTGTGTTGAAAATTTGGAGGCATTATCTTTATGGTTCTAGATTTGAAGTGTTTAGTGACCATAAGAGTTTGAAGTACCTTTTTGATCAGAAAGAGTTGAATATGAGGCAGCGAAGGTGGTTAGAATTATTGAAGGATTATGATTTTGGTTTGAACTATCATCCCGGAAAAGCTAATGTTGTGGTCGATGCTTTAAGCCGAAAGCCCTTGCATATGTCGGCTATGATGGCTAAGGAGTTGGAGTTGATTGAGCAGTTCCGAGATTTGAGCTTAGTTTGTGAAGTGACACCACATAGTATTATGTTGGGAATGTTAAAGATTAACAATGATTTTCTTGACAATGTTAGAGCGGCTCAGAAGCTAGATGTGAAGTTGGTGGATTTGATGGTAGGAACCGGTCGACTTGAGAATGATGATTTCAAGTTAGATGCACGTGGTGTGTTGAGATTCCGAGATCGTATTTGCATTCTTGATGATGAAGAGATTAAGAAAGTGATTCTTGAAGAGAGTCATAGAAGCAGTTTGAGTATTCATCCAGGAGCCACAAAGATGTATCAAGACTTGAAGAGTTTGTTTTGGTGGCCTGGTATGAAACGTGATGTGGCACAGTTTGTGTATGCTTGTTTGACTTGCCAGAGTCGAAGATCGAGCATCAGAAGCCTGCAGGGTTGATGCAACCGTTAGAAGTTCCAGAATGGAAATGGGATAGCATTTCAATGGACTTTGTGACGGGATTACCTAATACCTTGAGAGGATTTGATTCGATTTGGGTGATTGTTGATAGGCTTACGAAGTCGGCATACTTTATACCTATTAACATCACATTCCCGATTGCAAAGTTAGCAGAGATATATGTCAGGGTGATTGTAAAGTTGCATGGTGTTCCTTTGTGTATTGTGTCGGATAGAGATCCGAGGTTTACTTCCGATTTCTGGAAGAGTTTGCAAGAGGCGTTGGGTTCTAAGTTGAGGTTGAGTACGACGTATCATCCACAGACAGATGGTCAGACCGAGAGGACTATTCAGTCATTAGAGGATTTGTTGAGAGCATGTGTTCTTGAGCAGGGAGGTTCATGGGATACTTATTTTCCGTTGATTGATTTCACTTACAATAACAGTTACCATTCTAGTATTGGGATGGCGCCTTTTGAGGCGTTGTATGGTCGGAGGTTTAGGACTCTGTTGTGTTGGCATGAATCGGGTGAGAGTGTGGTACTTGGACCCGAGATTGTTAGGGAGACTACTGAGAAAGTGAAGCTTATTCGAGATAAGATGAAAGCTTCTCAAAGTAGGCAGAAAAGTTACCATGACAAGAGGAGGAAAGATTTGGAATTCCAAGCTGGTGATCATGTATTTTTGAGAGTCACACCTGTGACTGGTGTTGGGCGAGCTCTGAAGTCTAAAAAGCTCACTCCTCGTTTTATTGGTCCGTATCAGATATCGGATCGAGTTGGGAAAGTTGCTTACCGTGTGGCGTTACCGCCATATCTCGCTAATTTGCACGATGTGTTTCATGTGTCACAACTCCGAAAGTATGTTTCCGATCCGTCTCATGTGATTCAGATGGACGATGTGCAAGTGCGTGATAATCTCACAGTGGAGACGATGCCTGTGCGAATTGTGGATCGTGAGATGAAGATTCTAAGAGGTAAAGAGATTACATTGGTGAAAGTTGTCTGGTTAGGAGCTGCTGGTGAAAGTTTGACATGGGAATTGGAGAGAAAGATGCGAGATTCCTATCCCGAGTTATTTGAATCAGGTAAATTTCTATTTTCGAGGACGAAAATATTCTAGTGGGGGAGAGTTGTAACGCCCGAAAAAATAATTATTTTCTAAATTTAGACATTTGTTATGTTTATTGAAATTTTCAGGTTTTGGGACGATTCAACCGGTATTAGTTCGGGATAGCGGATCGATATTTAATCGGAGATTTTAACATTTTTAGTATTAGAAATATTAATGAGCTAATATTTAACGTTTTGGGAATTTTCCGAGTAATTGAGATTAGACCGGAAATATGAGATATTGAGTAATAAGTCGGTATATTAAAATATTTGGATTTTATTTTAATGGAGTTTAAGTGGAAGTATTATATTTACATTAAGTGTAAAAATTATATTGGGCTTAAATAATGACATCTCTAAGTATTAAGGGGTATATTTTGTTAGGCCCATTTGTGTATTAATTAATTAACATAGTCTATTTTTGAAAACAGAAGTAGAAAAAAAGTAGTGTTATCAGTAAGAGAGAAGAAAGAGGAAACCGAGGGAGAGAAAGAAAAGAGGGGTTAGGGTTTGAAGTGGAGAGGAAGGAGACCCAAAGTGTTGCTCTAAAGTGTCATTTTTCTCCAATTTTTCCATTGAAACTTCTTAGAGTTGCACTCAATCCAAGGTAAGGGGGGATTCTTACTACCTAAATGGAAATATGATGAATTTTATGTGAGTTTAGGGTATAAATTAGTCATTGTGTGGTGTTAATTGTTGTTCCAGTCTCTGTTGCAATTGTGTGCTATATTTATTTGTGTGTTGTTCCACTTAAACCATGTTAATTTCTTTCATGCTATGAAACACATATATAATGGAATTGGGAACACTCCCTTAAACCAAATGTGTCTCATTTGTATACTGACATTTTGTTTTTGTCTTTGTTCACACTTATGTTCTATTAATCATTCTCATGTTTTCCTACAATTACCTAATGTAATATATATACATAATATATAATGGGATATGAATATTGTGCTTTATTGTTATTGAAGCAAAAACCAAGGCCTGTGTTGTTTCTATTCTCATGCTATCATTATATATATATATATATATATATATATATATATATATATATATATATATATATATATATATAAAGTGGTATAGGAAATGAAAAACACCCCACTTAGACCATAGGAATTCGTTTTCCCCATGCTAATGTGCAGTGACCATGTTTGATTTGCTTTTCCACTAACTGTGTCCTGTTTCATTCCATATTTTCACATATTATTATTTGAGAAGTATATAATGGTAGGATACTAATAGAAATGAAAGTTAAATATGACATGATGTATAATGGTATAGATAATGGAAACAATAGAGAAATGAATTGTGAACAACAGTTTTAGTGGAATAAAATGCCTTGAAAATAGTAGTATGCTAGAATTGGAAATAAAATAGTGATTTGAAATTAATATAGTTGATCTTAATTGGTTGATTTAATCAATAGTAGAGTTAATTTCGATAAGTCTATTTAATTATAAAATACTTAGACTTGAATAAATTATTCGCTTTATCGGTAAATTACGGCACCTCGAGAATTTGACCGTAATTGTGTTTTAATTGAATAATTAAATTGAGAAAAATATATTGCTTTGTCAACGATGTTGTTTTGATAATTAACATGATATCTTATTTAGTTAAGTGTTAATTGGAAGTTGTTTTGGCTTACTTGGTATATTGGTATATTGCGAATTAACCGAAAATTGTGATTTCGTTTTGGATGCTTTTGTTACGATTAATGTTATGATTGCCAATATGATTATTTTGTGCATTGTAATCTGAGTAGTCTCATAGTTTGAATTATAGCAAATTTTGATATTCTGTATATAACGCTATGAATTGATAAGTTGTGTTGTGAGCCTTTGGCTAAAATGGAACGGTGTGATGTTGATATGTGACTGTGGTTGTGTTGTTGTCATGTCGTTGTTTCGCTGTCGAATCGTGGTCGTTGTATGTTTCCGCATAGCATAACATAAAGTTGAACGGTGTGATGTTGATATGTGACCGTGTTGAAGGCTTTGCCTTATGCCTCAGAATTACTGGCAATGTTCTAAGTTGGGAGTTTTACTCCAATGGTACCACATGCATATGAATAGTTAAGTCGCATTCGAGTCTTTGTTAGTTGTTGTTGGTTGAAGTTGTTGTCTATGCATTGTGATGCTTATGTGTTGATTTGTTGAATTTGCCGATGTGTTGATATCAAGACTATTCTTTGATGATGTTCTTTGTGTGTTTTATGTTGATGTTGTGTGAAACGGTGATTCATTTATATTCCTTACCTAATATATGATTTATCATAATCCTATTTATATAGTTCGATATCTCACCCTTTCTGTTTGAATGTTGCCTCCACGTGGGTAACGTGCAGGTAATCTAGATGAGTAGCTGTTTCCGCTTATAGTCGAGTTTTGGGTGTCATTGCTCTGATACGTAGCACTTGGGGGGAAATGAACACTTGCTTGATGTTGTTATTTGTTTATTGAACCTTATGATGTATTTGAGGAGTTGTTTGTATTGTTGCTTCTTATGATTGAAAAGATGTTATGTCTTAATTGTTGAATCATTGTGAATCTGTTGCATGTTTAACCTAAGTTTGGATTATGCTATGAATACTATGTTATTCAGAAGTTGAGATATATGTTATGAGTTTTGTTCACTCCAATCCTGATAGTGTTATGTATTAGTTTAAAAAGCATGACAAGTTTATGTTTATGTTGAATGTGTGACATCCTGATTCTGTTGAGAATTTTTTTATACTCTGATATTTTCCGCATAAATGCTTGGGGTAGATTTGGGGTGTTACATTAAGGGCTTTCCAAATTGTGCTCAACCTTCTCCAAATTCATTTTGAGCTAGGAGTTATGCTTGTTCAAAGTTGGGCTCATGAAGAGAAATTATAGGTCATGAACAATTTGGAACTTTGCAAATTTGTGCAAATGCCTCTACCAATTGATGCTACATGACCCATAACACATCAGTAGAGATGCCATGCATTCATTTTCATCATTGCATAAGGATTGAAGAATATTCCCAAAAACAAAGACAAGTGATTATGTAATGATTACATTTGGGAATTTATAGCAAATGGATGAATCACCAAAGGAATCTTCTCCCAAGCAATTAAAGCTCTCCTTTGCATCAGAATTGTCCCCTAAGATCAGAAGAGATCAATGGATGGGGAGCTAGCTCAAAAATGCAATGATTACATTTGCAAGATTCCTTGAATTTCTTCATGGCCAAGAAACCAAAATGACTTCACTAAGAAAGCTCACTCCTCAGCAAATACACTGAACTCTTTGCCTATAAATACAAGTGCATACCTCAGTAATAAACACACCAAAGCAACTCCAATTCTTGCTTTCTCCTTCTCTCCCTCTTGCTTATGGTTTTCAAAAGTTCTTTGGCAAGAAGAATCGAGTTCTTCAAACCAGAGCTCTTCTTTTGAAAGTAAGCCTTCTAACATCTCAAGGAGGTTCATTAGAAGTGATCCAAGTACCTGAAACACTTCTGTAGGTGCAAGAACACCATCTTCACTTTCAAATTGGAGCAAAGTCAGTTGGAGATCTGTAGATCAATTCAGAGGGTGTCAAACAAATTCAAGCATTCATACAAATTCCTTAGGGTGTAGTGAATCTATCCAGATGGTCGCAGCTCATCTGTAGGTGCAGAATCATCATCTTCAATTCCTACTTGAAGCTCAAGCAAGAGGGGTCGAGTAGATCATTTCAGGGGTTTTCAAAGCAATCTAAGTGCCCAGATAGCATCATCAAGGTCCCAGGAAGCTTTTGCAATCATTCACTCAAAGCCAGAGGCTCTCCATCATCATCACGGCCTTTAGTTTCAGAGGTAAGTTTTTGAACTCCACCTCTTTAATTTGTGCACTCTTTTTGTTAAAACTCGATACCATTTCATTCAGCATCATCAGAGGATTAAAAACCCTCTATCATCATCTATTTGTCTTTCAATATAGTCATTTAATTTAATTTTTAAATTTTAGGGTTCTTCACGTATTTGAGGTAATTCACCAGCTATAGTCAATTATAGTTTGTGATAGTTATATATTTGAGATCGTGAGAGAAAATGGAACAAGTTTAATGTTTACATCATCTGATTTGGTTAAGAAATGAGAGAGTTAGAATTTTGAATTCATGGGAACTAGAGGTTAAAGACGAAGATGGCGGTTGGCGCGCCATTTTCAAACATTACTGGTCAAGTTTAAAATATATTTAATACAAGGTATTCATATAACGAATACATCGTTATAGCCCAGTGGTAAAGAGAGTTGGTGTGTTGCGCGTTCCCAAGGTCTGGGGTTCGAATCCCCCTCGCCCCAGACCTTTTGATTTTATTTTCTTTTTTTGCTCTACACGCTTGACAACACACATATGGCATTGGGGTTACCTCTATGACACCAAGCGCGCGATGGCCCAATGGTGTTATTTTGAGCTGGTAATTGCAAGAGCGTGGGTTCAAACCATGGTGGAGACAAAACCATATTTTTTACCATTTTTCCCTTTCATTTTTGTTTACAACTTAATATAATTAATTAACCTATCAAAATTAAATCATTTCACTTGATTTTTCACACACTTGTCATTAAACATGTCTATTTTATGAATAATCAAAAAAATCACAAAAAATTATTTATTTGATATATTTTTATTAGGTTTAAAATGACATATTTTTAAGTATATTAAAAATACTTTAAATATAGTTTTCATTTGATTTTCAAAACTTAATTACTTTGTAAATATTTTGTGATAAAACCCTAATCATTTAGGTCTTAATTAGGCATAGACTTTGTCTTTACTCTAATTAAGTTGACTTTTGTCAATCTTCAAAAAACTGTATTTACAAAATCTTCTCTCTGTTTTCAAAACATTCTTCTGGTATTTGAAGGGCATTATTCCCGGTGAAACTCTTCAAATACCTATGTGACCTAGTGTCCATCTTCACTTCTTCTGTTTTCAAAAAACATTAAATTGTTTACAATTAAACCTTCAACTGTTATCAATAAACAACCAAACTGCTGGTAAGGCTTTGTACATACATCTTCAAAGGCCTCCACTCCATCCAGGTTAGGCTTTATAGCTTTCAATTTACCAGCTTTCATTTAAATTACTGTCAAATATAAACTGTATATATATATATATATATTGTTTAGAACTACGTCTGAGTGTAAACCTTAGGACAAATAAACTATATATATATATATATATATATATATATATATATATATATATTATAGGAATATGGCCTAGGATTGAGAATGTCTTCTCGGTGAAGGCTCTTTCCTAATTAGAGATCTTTAGTTCAAACCTCAAGATGAATTATTCCTAGTGAAACATCTTGAAAAAAGCCTTAGAACCAAAATAGGATACATCCACCCAAGAGGAATTATTCTCGGTGAAACCTCTTACCCATTTGCTTAAAGCCAAAATAAGTTCAAAACCACATAGCTTTCTCTTGTGTTATAACAAGGACCCTCGATGACCCTCGACTAGCCTCCTCTTGGGCTTACAATACAAGGACCCACAGGCTTCTTAAAAGCATATTCCCAGCTTTCTCTTGAGCTTGTATACAAGGACCCATCAGGTTTCTTATAAACATAGGAACAGGACTTTAGTCACCTTTTAGCCTACCCTGGTGAGTTTCTTCTATTCTTAAAACCAGACTTTAAACAAGCTAAGAATGTCTCAATCTCAGTATTGAGTACACCTTTTGGAATGAGAGACATGGACAGTCTCTGTCACCTTTATCTTTAATCTCCAATAATTTTCCTCCTTAGCAGAGTCTAGGTTTCACATCTGTCTATCCTCAGTCAGAGTCAGCCTTAATCTTGGGCTTTAAACAAGAAGTCTCAAATAGTTAATCATTCCTCCTTTAAATCCAAATTCCCTAGAAAGGGTCAGCCTCCATTAACTCCTCCATTTTATTAAATTCCCTGGAAAGGGTCAGCCTCCATTAACTCCTTCATTTTAATAAAAATCCCCTAGAAAGGGTTAGCCTCCAAAATCAGTCCTTTAAAGTCATAAATTCGCTGGAAAGGGTTAGCTTCCAAAAATTCAACTTTTAAAAGATAATCTCACCAGTTGAGTCCTACCTAGGTCAGTCTCAGTCAATAAGAACCAATTACCCGGTAGAGTCTACCTTAGGTCAATTACTCAAACAAATTCCCCAGTAGAGTCAATCTTCAAACCTGGGTCTTTCATTCATCAATTCCTGCTTAACAAAAGCACAATCCACAATAGGATCAACCTTAAGTTCCTAAACAATAGGATAATCCTCAACAGAGTCAAAAATCCCCTCTGAGTCAAAAGATCCCATACTGGTAGATCTTCTTCCCCACTGATCAGTGGTTTTTACACATGTTTTTACCAGTATTTTTAGTTGCTTTTGAAGTACTTTATTTTATGTTTTATTTCTGTATTCGCCATTTTATGCTTTGGTTTGGTGTTTAAGTGTTTGTAGGCTCAGATGAAGGAAATGAGAGAAATCAGTACGAAAAGGCGAAAAACTGAAGAAAAGCACATCTGCTGGTCACACGCGTTCCCAGATGCATTTCTAAAAGCCAAAGTGCACTTCTCTGGCCACACACGTCCCAGGACGCGTATCCTGAGTCCACACGTGTGTCCACACGCGTCTTTGAAAGAGAAAAATCAAAAGAAATCATGCCTGCTGCTGGGACGCGTCCCTAGACGCGTGTCATCTGTCTGGACGCGTGTGCACGTGATTTTTGGGCCTGTTTTGCTGAAAAGCCCAGAATGACAGTAATAAAAGAAGGAGATTGCGTTTGGACAAGGGTTCGACGAATTTGGGAGCGAAAATACACTGTGAAAGGCTGGAGAACTCAGATTTGATGCAAGGATTGAAGAATTCTATGAGCTTTTGCCATTGAAGATTGGATTTCCTTCATTTATCTGTAATGTCTACAATTAACACTATATTTTCTGTTTTTATTATGAGTAGCTAAACCCCCCAATGCTAGGGGGGTGACCCTGATTTTGATCTGTAATGAATAAATTTATATTTTTGCAATGATAATTTGGTTTGTTTTATATTGATTTGTTCTCTTGCTGTTATAATGCTTTTTCTGTCGGACAAACGGAAATTGATTTTGTGTGATACAATTAAGCCGGACCAGCTGTTGTTCATGATCTGTCTGAGAACATATTTTAGTAGATATTACCTAGGACTAGGAATACCCTTTAATAATCAGAATATTCTTGATATTGGAAAGCTTAATGTCAGCCGTGATTTCTATGGACATAGTGATTAGGTTGAGGGATTAAAGAATTATTACCTGAGGACTTGGGAATAATAAACCTTAAGAACTGATAATCAATTAGGCAAACCATTGTTGCAAGATATAGTTATATTTGTTGCATGATCAAATCATTCACCATCCCTAGCATTCTACTCATCTCTGTTCATCGTTCTATTATTCGGTATATTTACTTTATTTGCAAAACCAACCAAAACCCCTTTTGAACTTTTGTTTAATTGAAATACTGATAAAACTCTGTATTGTCAAGCAGTCCTTGAGATTCGATACTTGGGATTTTCCCATTACTACTACATAGGCAAAATAGTACACTTGCTATTTTACCGATCAAGTTTTTGGCGCCGTTGCTGGAGACTGCCGAAGATTATAGAGTTCTAGATTTATTTCAATTAGAGTTTTGTTGCTCTGCGACTAAAATTTTATTTTCTGCACTATTTATTTTTCCTAATTCTCATATTTATCTAATCTGTGTATGCGAGGTAAGGCCTCAGCTGAATTTCTTTTTGACGCAGAAATTGTAAGAACTTTGCACGCAAGGCGTAGACAAGCTCGGTTGGCTAATCTAGAACCTGAAGAGGAAATTGTGTCAGTTCATTCCGATTCAGAGTCTGAAAGTGAAGAAGAAACCACGGGTGAAAATCCTCCTCCTCCTGAGAGGCTCCTTGGTGACTACGGTGTTGCAAACAACCCGGGAGGAAGACTCACAATTGTCAACCAACCGGTAAATGCGGAAAATTTTCAATTGCATTCGAGCACGATAAATCAGCTGGAAAGAAAACCTTTCACCGGAAAGGTTAATGAAGATGCAAACAAGCACCTACACAAATTTCTGACCATGAGCACTACTCTAAAAATTGAAGGGCATACAGAAGAAGCGAAGAAGCTGAGAATGTTCCCGTTCACATTAGCCGAAGAAGCAGAAGAGTGGTTCTATTCTCTCCCAGCAGGCAGTATCACATCATGGGAAGAGATGGAGAAGGCTTTCTTGAATGAGTATTTCCCCGCCTCGGTCTTTATAAGAAAGAGGTATGACATTTTGAACTTCAAGCAGAAGGAGGGTGAGCCCTTAGGAGATGCTTACAAAAGATTCAAAAGAATTCTCGTAGCATGTCCCACTCATAATATGGACAAGACTGAACAGATGCAAGTATTTGTTAATGGACTTAGAATGAAAACAAAGCAGTTGATTGATACAGCAGCTGGAGGCTCAACAAATTTCACAACAGCCTCCGGCATCACAAAAATCATTGAAGCAATAGCTGCAAATGAGCATTTGGAGCTGTATGATAGGTGTGCTAGCAAACCAGAAGGAATCATTGATCTCAAGCTGGAAACCTCAAAAATCCGAGTTGAAGATGCGATAGCGGCTGAAGTTGAAAAAAGATTGAAGGCTATGAATATAGGTACACAACAGGTGGCTCAAGTGCAACAAGCTCAACCGGTAATATGTGAAATTTTCAATGGTCCTCATCAAACTGTTTGTTGTGTTGCGACTCCCAAGCAAATTGAAGAAATCAAATTCTTGAGGCAAAATAATCCTTATTCTAACACCTATAATCCTTGGTGAAAGAATCATCCCAACTTCGCTTGGAAAGATCAACAACAACAACAAGGCCCTCAGAAAGCGGAGTGGGAAGTAGCTATCGAAAGATTGGCTGGACAATGCTCTCAGTTTCAAGAAGAAACAAGAAACAACCACGGGAACACCACAGCTTCAATAAAAAATCTGGAAGTTCAAGTGGGTCAAATAGCACAGCATCTCACTCTACAGGCACAAGGTAACTTTCCGAGCGCAACTGTTAAAAATCCGAAAGATCAAGAGAAGATTAATGTTGTTACAACAAGGAGCAAAAAGGTTTTGGAATCGGAAAAAGAAAAAGAGGAAATAGATGACCCTATGGTAATAGAGGTGGATTTGGAAATAAGAGAGAATCCAAAAGAACCAGAAATTGTGATACCACCGGTTAAACCAGTTGAAGAAAAAAATAAGAAAGATGCTGAACCGGTGATCAAACTACCTTTCCCTTCCAGAGTGACAAAGAAGAATTCAAAAGAGAAAGACTTTAAGAAGTTTACTGCATTGTTCAAAAGGCTAGAGGTGAATCTACCCTTCTTCGAAGCACTTGAGCACGTGCCATTGTATAAAAAATTTCTGAAGGAGGTAATGACAAAGAAGAGATCAGTGGAAGGAGAATCAAAAATTGCAACTGAGAAGTGTGGAATAATCTCGTCAGCAAGAAAGATCCCAATAAAGAGGAAAGACCCTGGAGCGGTGGCGATACCAATATAACATTTAAAAAGGAACTCCTCGATTCTGGTTCTAGTGTGAGTTTAATGCCTTTGTCCATTTTCAAAAAGCTTGAATTGGAAAAGATTAGTGAGAGTAAGACACAGTTAAGGTTCATTGATCACACCATTAAGAAATCATATGGGGTAGCTGAAGATGTACTAGTGGAAGTTGATAAGTTTGTATTCCCCTGTTGACTTCCACATCATGGACATTCCGGAAGACGAAGAAACTCCTATTCTTCTTGGGAGGCCATTTTTGTCGACAGGCCGCTGCAACCTCGACATTGAAAAAGGGACACTAACGCTGAGATCTTTTGATGAAGAAGTAACCTTGAAGATGTTAGGAGTTAAGAAACATAGGGCGGTTGTAAATGATCAAACTTCTGGTGGTAAGACAGAAAGTGAAAAAAAAGACAAAAGGCCTGAGCAGCTCCAAGAAAAAGTTTCAAGCATAGATTCTCGGGTGGAAACAACTCAAGGAGCTATCAAAAGTCCTAAAAAGAATAAAAAAGTCGAGAAGAATGTGAAAAGTGAATTGAAGAGAAAAGTTGTCCATGCCTTTCATCTTCATGAGTTTTTGGTTGCGGAGGTGAAAAGCAACCAGGTGTGGAATAGAAAATACCCTCCATAATAAAGGGTAATGGACCGTCGAGCCATGCGACGTTAGACGAAGCGCTTCGTGGGAGGCAACCCACGGTTTTAATAATTAATTTCTCTGTTTGTTTGTTTTATTTTCAGGAAATAAAAGGGGCATTTCAAGTGGAAGCTATGGAGTGCATTACCCTCTGTGAGTCACCTCTCTCGAGCTTGTTCTAAAACATTGAGGTCAATGTTTCGTTCAAGTTTGGGGGAGGTTTTACTCTTTGCATTTTAATTTATATTGCTTCTATAATATGTGTAAGACCTACAAAACATACTTTTCCCAAATTTTGACTGAAATTTTTATTTTTGAAGTGCTTTTGATCTTAAAGAGGGACCGGGAATAGTATATAGAGATGAAGGGAGGATTGTTTGAGGACAGGAAGTTCAGAATAATGTGACAAGAAGAGGTTTGTTTAAACACCCTTGGTTCCCTAAATGAAATACGAGTCCAACGTGTAGATTTGCACCATAGTACTTGTATCCTGAGAAGTACTCCTCGAGTAGTTTATTGATACAGTGTGGCATAACTCAGATTCACATGCATGATGATTGGTTGAGAAAATAAATAAATAAAGGATATAAAGTTGGCACCAAATGATGAAAAGGCGGTAAAAGGCAGCCGGCTTACTAAGTTGGGTAACCCTCGCCCGGTTATTCAGCCCAAAGGAGGTTGATCCCCAAACGTCGTCCAAAAAGACAATATATAACTGCAAAGTTTGAAAATTTCATCGGTAATAAGAAGGTGGCAATTGCTGCTCGTTTGGTGTCAGGAAAAAAATAAAAAACCTTGATTTGTTTCATGCATGTGATGATTATTATAAGAAATACAGTGCCTTAATGTGATTGTCCGAATGAAAGAGGAGAAAAATCGGAAAGAGACTTAAGTGCAAAGCATAGTTGGAGAGGTATCCAAAAGGGGAGCTTAAGGTTTAAAGTGGTAGCAAAAACTCGTCGCGTCATGTGAATGCTGGACCAACTATTTCTTGATCAATACAAACTGATATCTCACATATGAACACCGGTGTACCCTGAAGGTCATTGACTCTTATAATTGTCGCTTGAGGTCAAGCAACGGTTTAAGTTTGGGGGAGTTTGATCAGTGGTTTTTACACATGTTTTTACCAGTATTTTTAGTTGCTTTTGAAGTACTTTATTTTATGTTTTATTTCTGTATTCGCCATTTTATGCTTTGGTTTGGTGTTTAAGTGTTTGTAGGCTCAGATGAAGGAAATGAGAGAAATCAGTACGAAAAGGCGAAAAACTAAAGAAAAGCACATCTGCTGGTCACACGCGTTCCCAGATGCGTTTCTAAAAGCCAAAGTGCACTTCTTTGGCCACACGCGTCCCAGGACGCGTTTCCTGAGTCCACACGTGTGTCCACACGCGTCTTTGAAAGAGAAAAATCAAAAGAAATCATGCTTGCTGCTGGGACGCGTCCCCAGACGCGTGTCATCTATCTGGACGCGTGTCTGGACGCGTGTGCACGTGATTTTTGGGCCTGTTTTGCTGAAAAGCCCAGAATGACAGTAATAAAAGAAGGAGATTGCGTTTGGACAAGGGTTCGACGAATTTGGGAGCGAAAATACACTGTGAAAGGCTGGAGAACTCAGATTTGATGCAAGGATTGAAGAATTCTATGAGCTTTTGCCATTGAAGATTGGATTTCCTTCATTTATCTGTAATGTCTATAATTAACACTATATTTTCTGTTTTTATTATGAGTAGCTAAACCCCCCAATGCTAGGGGGGTGACCCTGATTTTGATCTGTAATGAATAAATTTATATTTTTGCAATGATAATTTGGTTTGTTTTATATTGATTTGTTCTCTTGCTGTTATAATGTTTTTTCTGTCGGACAAACGGAAATTGATTTTGTGTGATACAATTAAGTCGGACCAGCTGTTGTTCATGATCTGTCTGAGAACATATTTTAGTAGATATTACCTAGGACTAGGAATACCCTTTAATAATCAGAATATTCTTGATATTGGAAACCTTAATGTCAGCCGTGATTTCTATGGACATAGTGATTAGGTTGAGGGATTAAAGAATTATTACCTGAGGACTTGGGAATAATAAACCTTAAGAACTGATAATCAATTAGGCAACCCATTGTTGCAAGATATAGTTATATTTGTTGCATGATCAAATCATTCACCATCCCTAGCATTCTACTCATCTCTGTTCATCGTTCTATTATTTGGTATATTTACTTTATTTGCAAAACCAACCAAAACCCCTTTTGAAATTTTGTTTAATTGAAATACTGATAAAACTCTATATCGGCAAGCAGTCCTTGAGATTCGATACTTGGGATTTTCCCATTACTACTACATAGGCAAAATAGTACACTTGCTATTTTACCGATCACCCATTTAAAAGTCAGCCTCAACCTTGGGCTTTGTACAAGGCACATACTCCCCTTAGAGTCAAAACCCTACTCATAGGTATTCCCCTATCCAGAGTCTGCCACAACCTTGGGCTTTGTACAAGGCAGATAATAGAGTCTCCCCAGTGAGTCCTTCACCATCAAGTAGCCACAACCTTGGGCTTTGTACAAGGCAGATAAACCACATTTCCTGTGTCAAAAGATTCCTAACCTTCAGGATCTTTTCCCCAGAGAGTCATCCATACTCAGTTTCCTCAACAATCAGCCACAACCTTGGGCTTCATACAAGGCAGAAAATAATAACTTCCCTAACTAAGAGTCAGCCACAACCTTTGGCTTCATACAAGGCACAAAATAAAGTCTCCCTAGGTAGAGTCAGCCACAATTCTGGGCTTTGTACAGAACACTAAAATAAACCTTTCAATCATAAAACAAAATAAACACTCTCCAACTAGAGTCAGCCTCAATTCTAGGCTTTGTACAGAACACAAAATTCCTTAGTTTAAGTTAATTTCCAATGGAGTCATCTCCCAGAGTCAATAAAATCAATCAAAAAGTCTCAAGCTTGGGCCTCATACAAGCCAGCTAAAATCAAATCTTTCATACAGTAGATATATATAGCTTATCTTTATAGAGAGATATTTCTCCTATCTCACCACGTTCAAACAAACAAACAAACATTTCAATTTTAATTTTAATCATTCTCCCATTTAGGATTTTGAAAGGCATGCTCTGGCAAGTTAACCCAGGCATGTGTAACTTTCCCTAATTTGGTTGAGAATCCTTCTTTCATTCAAGAGACATTTGACTGGTATACTTGCGCTTACACAAGTAAGGTCCCTCTCTTAATGAAATGAATTCATATTTTTTGTCACTTTTAATGTTTGTGGTGGAATAGTAGAAATACCTCTCTATAAAGATAATTTCATGTCTCTTTACTGTAAACAGAGATTTAATTCATGCTTCAACCTTGAGCTTCAAGCAAGGCACCCAAAAACAATTAATTTCCCTAATTAGTTCCCCGAACTACAAAAAGCTCTAACTTCCATTAGGGATATGTAGGCATGAGGTTCACAAGGAATCTCAGCGAGCTAATAAAAAAAACCAAAAATAGTCAGTCTGTCTTTCTTTTAATTCAATTCAATTTTCCCTCCTAATACAAAGGAGAAACTTTCCCAATCAATTAGCAACAAACATAAACACATAGAAACAGAGAAGGTTCCCGTAGAGTACTACAGATATGTAGGGTGCTTAAAACCTTCCCTATGTATAACCGACTTCCCGGACTCCAGAATTTCTAGTCTAGGTGAATCCCCACACTTAGCAAACTCCTAGGGTTTATTTGAGATATTTTTTCCCTTCCTCTTTCGTAGGATAATTAAAAATTTCGTGTGCTATCGTAGGAAGAACTGAAACAAAATTCATCCCACAACGGGCGCTTCCCTCCTTCCAAATTTCGTGTGAAGGGTCTAGCGTGCCGTCCTCCCAAGTGAAACGGGGAGGTAAAAAAACAACACCACAATACCTGTACCAGGAAACAATCTGGGATAGCTAAGAATGTTGCTCTAATAGCACACACTTCTCCAAGGATGCCAGCAGGAGAAGACTGGTACCTTGATAGTGGTTGTTCAAATCATATGACCGGGAGAAAAAACTCTCTAGTAGATTTCAAATTGGAAGGAAACAACTATGTAACTCTGGGTGATGGAGATATAAGAGAAGTCAAAGGTGTTGGGAAGACAGAAGGGTGAGTATACCTAATCTAAACAATGTTCTACTTGTACAAGGTTTAGATGCAAACCTTATAAGCATCAGTCAGTTATGTGATGAAGGATTCAATGCTAAGTTCACCAAAGATGAGTGTATCATCACAAATGAAGAAAATGAGGAAGTCAAGAAGGGAGTTATATCTAAGGATAATTGCTATCTATGGAAGCCTGACACTCCTGTCCACCCCTCTGACTACTCCATGATCAAGGAAGAATTAAAAATGTACCATCACGGATTTGATGAATCTTATGATTCTGATGAATCAGATAGAGAATCTTATATTGGTGATCTCAATATAAGTGAACTATCTACTAGTTTTTCTGAGACCAGTCTAATGAATGAGAAACTGTGTGCAAAAGTAATGGAATACAGAAGTATCAATAGATTTCGGCTAGAAGAAAGAGTAAGCCTTGTGATGGACATTATAGATCGGGAAAGAAAACTGGAAAAGTCAAATGTGAACAATGACCCTAAAGGACTGTCTGAAAGCAATGTCACAGAGAATGTTGCAACAACATCTAAAGACAATGCGACAGAAAAGGGTATGTTGGGTATTTGCTACCAAAACTCATTATAGCAATTAACCAACGTGAGGGAATATTATTTGGGCTTTGTCAAAATCCATGTTTTGAAATTTCCCTCACTCAGTGTGCATATAAAGCCCCCTCGATCCCCTAATATTCTAAAAACGGAAAACCTTCCTAGTAGTTCTACTAGCTACTTTCTGAGATTGATTTACATCTGTTGCTCTCACAAGAGTGAAACAAGTTCTGGTTCTCTAAGGTTCAGAATGTCTCAGCAATCGAATGATGAATCTCCCGTCTCAGACTCAACAACACCAAAAGAGTCCTCTAACCCTAATAGGGTTCTTAAGGTTGTCCCTTTAAAGACGATTAGCAGTGACGAAGTAAAGGCCACAAAGCCTAAAACGACTCATGCAAAACGACCCAAAGAGGGTATTCACAACAAGGGCACCAAATCCTCAGCATCTGCTACCATGGAGAAACTTATTAAAGAAGGATCGAAGTATGTCGATAGTGCAATTACCAGGATTGTTAATCATATTTTGAAGGAGAATCATCAAGTGCCTGGAATAACCATTCCACTTCAAACTGTAATGGCTGATCCCCCAATAACACCAGTAAGGCTGAGGCTGTTCACACTGTTGATAGTGACCTAGAAATTAACAAGGATGAACAAGGGGTAACTAAGAATACCAATGTCACCGAGGATGTCAATGACATTGACAATAATGAGCACCCTAAGGCCAATACTGAAACTGATACTAATGTGGTAGACTTAGATGAGTACTCTGAAGATGAATTACTTACTTCCTTGAATCCTAGTGTAGCCAACAGGCTAATGACAAGAAGAAAAGGCAAAGCTGTTGTTCAAGGATCATCAAAAGGGAGAACTCAAGTGAACAACCCTATCAAAGACACTGTCAGAAGGAAGAGTACTTCTGCATGACCTGTCAAGAGCAAAGCTGTTACCAAAATTAAAGCGGTTGGTCCTTCAAAATCTTGGAGCAGGGTCATTCCAAAGAAAAGAAAAGAGCGGGAAATTGTTGAACCTGAATCTGATGTTGAAGTAAATGT
This sequence comes from Vicia villosa, assembly GCF_029867415.1. Taxonomy (NCBI): domain Eukaryota; kingdom Viridiplantae; phylum Streptophyta; class Magnoliopsida; order Fabales; family Fabaceae; genus Vicia; species Vicia villosa. The sequence goes on along the minus strand of NC_081181.1, from coordinate 54,745,150 downwards.
CCCTGACATCCCATTAAGGAAAAAGCCTACAACCAGTAAGCTTGTTGCTAGTTGAAGGATAGAAAAACACTTAGAAAGGGGGGGTTTGAATAAGTGTGACTTTAAAAACTTTTAAGATAAAAACAATTGCACAATGATTTTTATCCTGGTTCGTTGTTAGAGAAACTACTCCAGTCCACCCCCTTAGAGTGATTTACCTCACTTGAGGATTTAATCCACTAATCAACCTTGATTACAATGGTTTTCCACTTAGATACCTTCTAAGTCTTCTAGAGTATTCTGATCACACCTTGATCACTCTAGGAACCTTTTACAAATTAATGTAAACAAATTCTTACAAGAGTATTACAATGCTTCTTAATAAGCTATAATCACAACTGTGATATTTCTCTTAAGTTCTAAGCTTAAATCTCACTAAGATATTACAACAGTAATGTGAGGTTGAAGATGAAGTTTGAGAGCTTTTGAATTTGACAGCCTTTCTGTATTTTTGCGCAAGAGTGTTATTTTCACCTTCTCATCAGAACTTCTATTTATAGGCGTTTTGAGAAGATGACCGTTGGGAGCATTTAATGCGTTGCGTGATCCGTACAACATTGCATTTAACGTTTCACTCTTTTGTCAACTACCTCGAGCCTTGCTTTTCTTGCTTTAACTGACTTTGCCTTTAATTAGCTTCTAAGGTTCCTTTTGTCAGTCAGCATAGCCTGCTATCTTGTACTTGCTTCTGATCTGATCTTTGTAGATACAACGTTTGAATTAATCAGAGTCAAACAGCTTGGTGCAGAGCATCTTCTTGTCTTCTGACTTTGAAGTGCTTCTAGCATGATACCATAAGAACTTCAGTGCTTCTGCTTCTGATCTCAAGTTCTTCGGATGCTTCAATAGACCATGTTCTGATTCTGCTTGACCATCTTCTGATGTCTTGCGAGAGCATGTTCTGATGTTGCATACTTGAACCTTCTGAGTCAGTGCTTCTTGTGCTGAATTGTGCATACTCTTTATATATTTCCTGAAATGGAAAATGCATAGGATTAGAGTACCACATTGTCTTATACAAAATTCATATACATTGTTATCATCAAAACTAAGAATATTGATCAGAACAATTCTTGTTCTAACAATCTCCCCCTTTTTGATGATGACAAAAACATATATAATTGATATGAATTTGCAATCAAAATATAAGATGACCAAAGACAATTACACAGTTATAGCATCAGCATATAAACATAGTGTGTGAATATGTCTCCCCCTGAGATTAACAATCTCCCCCTGAGATTAACAATCTCCCCCTGAAATAAATACTGGAAGAATTTATAAATAAAAGACTTCCCTGAGTATTTTCTATTTCAGTCGAGACGTTCACATTTGCCTAGAACTTCAGAACATTCAGAGCTTCTGCTTCTTGCTTCCATAGGACAGCTTCAGAGCTTTGAATTTCTTCTTGAATCATTGCATGCTTGATTGTATCAGAACATTCTTGAATGTACCAGAGCATCTTTACATCCTGAAATGTTTCAGAACAAACTAGACGACAAAAGTCAGAGCATGAATGAATCAGAACATCCTTTTAAGAAAGAACATATATCAGAGCAATGCTGAACAATATCAGAGCACACTTTGATAAGTTCTTAAAAGAAATATGTATCAAAACATATAAGGGATAAGAATGGGTTAGAGCATATTCTGCCACGAGAATATTAGAATATTCTTCCTTCTTGCTTCTGATCTTGAAGCTTCACAGCACTAAGCTTGCTTCAATTCCAAGAACATGTTTCTTTAGAGAATTGCATTTCCCCATGTATTTGCTTCTCATGTTGAGCTTTTTCAGAATATCTTCAATCCTGCAAAAATCTCAAAGACATAGAACTTGAAAATAATATTAGGAATGTTGAGACATACTCCCAGCAACTGATATAATAAATCAAATCAATTATCACGTTTTCTCCCCCTTTTTGTCATAACATCAAAAAGCATTTAAAAGATTCAGATGAAAAACAAACAATATGAGAGAAGATAATGTTTCATTGATTCAACACAATATCAGAAGATACAGAAGGAGAGAAGCAGATGCAAGAAACAGATGCAAGAAATAAGAAACAACTAAGACCAAAAGATTACGACTAGCCTAGCCTAGAGACTATCTTGGCCAGAAGGTTTTGAATCTCAGAAGTGCTTGCAGACTGCGTCTTCATGAATGAGCGAAACTCATTGTGAGTATCTTCATGCTTATCCAAACGAGAAGCTAGAGCATCTTGATTCTTTTGAAGAGCCTTCATGGTGTTCACCAGGAGAGAAGATTCAGCAGAAGAAGATTCACAGCCATCATTCAACATCATCTTGATTTTTCTGAGCAGGAAGTTTATCATCAGGATGATTCTCAGCACTTTGCTTCTCAGCATCAGAATCTTCATTTTCAAGAGCCTGAAGAATCTCAGCCAGATTCCTTAGAGGTGCAGGAGCAGCAACTTCTGATGGATATTCAACAGCCGGATATACCATATCTGGTGCTTTCTTTGAGGGATTTTCCCTTAGTTAGTTGAACAATGACTGAAAGTCTCTAGTCAGAATAAGAAATTGAGGCTTCCATACAACCATTGTTAGGCATGGTTCATCTTCCAGCTCATCTACAAAATTCTTCTCCTCGAGAGATCTCCAATTTCTGATTGGATGGTAGTACTTACCATCATCAAACTCCAAGCAGTAACCAGAAGAACCAGATGCCTCAGCCACACATCTCTTTTGGATGTTCATAGCATCAACCTGAAAATCCTTCTTAAAGATTCTCCAAAAGTTTCGAATAGCAGCATGATCCAACTTGGAGTCATGAGCAGCTCTCAAAGCTTCCATCCTTGTTCTGAACTTAAGCATGAAAAGGTCAAAACAGACATCAATAGATGGTTCAGGAGGGTTAAAGGTGAATCGATAATCAGGGTAAAGAAGGCAGTAGGGTTTGGATTTTCTGGATGGTAAAGAATGGGTTAGAGAAGGTGTAGAATTTATGGTGAAGGAGGATGAAGATGAAATTTCAGAAGGTGTTGGGGGAATGGCATTTAGTGGTTCAGGGTTCAGAATTTGTATAGAAGGAGGTGGTTGAGAATTGTTTGGAATGGTGAAAGAATTTTAAGGTTCAGAAGGAGGAGGCTTTTTCTGAGAGGAACAAGCAGCAGCATCTTCACGAAAAGCTTTCTTGATGCGCTTCTCACGGTATTCATCAGATTGTACTTTGAGAGAATCATAGGTTTGCTTTTTCTTCTTAGCTGGCTTAGGTCCTGCTTCTGAGGCCTTTCTCTTTAATCTCTTTTCTTTCTTCTTCTATTCTTTCTTCTTCAACTCATCTAGAGAAGGAAGAGTTCTTCCTCGAATCCATGCAGGATCAACAAAAGATTTAGCTTTGACACACGACTTCAAATAACGCTTAACAGATTTGTCAAGCTCTTCTTTGAACAATTGAGAGAAGCTCTCAACAGGGATTCTTCTAGTCAGAATATCTGGAAATATTCTTCGAGTAGAAGTTACCTTCTCAATCAGAAGCATCCTTTGTAGATCAAATGCGTTTAGAATGTGTCCTTGAATGACAATTAAGAACTTGGGCGTACCAACAGCTCTCAGAAGATCCAACAAGTCACTTTCTATCAGAATGTCTTAAATCATTCTGGCAAGAGGAATGGTGTTCTTCTTGAAATCTGGATACTTCTTGCGTTCTTCATCTCTTGATTCTTCAATATTTGTCTTCAAATGTTGAAATAGAATGTTTGAGAGATGGTGTTCTTCTCGCTTTCTATGATAAAGAGATCCCAGAATAATATCAGCCCAAACTCTGTAGAAAGGCTTCAACGAAGTAGTTTGATGAGATGCAGATCCAGAAGTAGACAGTTCTTTATCAACTTTTTCCCAATCAACTCTACCAGGAAGAGCACCTGTGATTCCTTCAGAGTCATCAAGACTATACAGCTTCCTTATCATCTTCTCAGTCACAACAACTTCATGCCCTAATACGAAGGAGATGATAGCAGTTGGAGTAACTGTTGCATGAGTCCAGAAATCCATCACTAAGAGAGGATAAACTTGTCCAATCAATCTTTCAAAGTAAGTTGACCACCCTTGTACCAACATTGCAGCCTTGGTTTTGAAATCATGTTCCAACAGATTGTCAAAATCCACCATAGTTTCGCAAAGAACTTCCAGTTCCTCATTAGGAATAGAACAAGTCTTCAGAGGATGATAACCATATTTGTGTTGAACAAGATGTGCTGAAGACATTTTTTGTTGAGTACTTGAGGATGAAAGCATGAATTCACTCTTAGATTCGGTTTAGAAACTAGGGTTTATGCAACAATGAGAAGGAGATATGAACGAAAGAGACAATGAATGAAGAAAGAGAATGTAAAGAGATGAATTGTTATGGAGATGAGTTTATATAGAGACGGATTTGAAATGAAATGCAATATGCGTTTGAATGAACATGATTACAGAAAAACATAGAATCAAATGCATTTAATGAGAAATGACGTTAGGAGAGATAATGTAATATTTGAAATGATTTGCACAGTTACCTAGGGCGGCGTCCCCTCAACTGTACGCGTGCTTGTCCAAATATAGTGAACACGTGTTCAACATCTGGAAAGTTGGTGACAACTGTTTTGCTTTAAAAGAGATTCTGAATCAACTTAGATAATGAAACGTTAGTAATAACAGAATCAGAACTTCTAATTGATCATCATCAGAACTTCTTATATATAGATAAAACAAAAAACATTTCAGAACTAATCCATACGTCAGAAATTCTCATCTTCTCATTCTGGGCATAAATCCATATTGATATTCTTCATAATGAACTTAAACCTATCTTCAGCAAGGGGTTTTATAAAGATATCAGCCCATTGATGGTCTGTATCAACAAAGTTCAAAGATAGAACACCCTTTTGAACATAGTCCCTAATGAAATGATGTTTGATCTCAATATGTTTAGCTTTGGAATGTAAGATTGGATTCTTAGATAAACATATAGCAGAAGTATTATCATAGAAGATGGGAATGTTACTCTCATATATCTGATAATCTTCTAGCTGACTTTTCATCCAGAGCATCTGTGTACTACACCCAGCAGCAGCAACATATTCTTCTTCTGTAGTAGAGAGGGCAATGGTAGCTTTCTTCTTACTGTACCAGGAGATCAGATGACTTCCAAGAAATTGACAACTTCCAGAAGTACTCTTTCTTTCAATTCTATCTCCAGCGTAATCAGCATCACAGTATCCTACTAAGTTGTACTCTTTAGATCTTCTGTAGACTAAACCAACATTAGTAGTACCTTTCAGATACCTCAGAATTCTCTTAACAGCTGTTAAGTGAGATTCTCTAGGATCTGATTGGAATCTTGCACACAGATAAACATTGAATAAAATATCAGGTCTAGAAGCAGTGAGATTTAGAAGAGATCCAATCATACCTCTGTACAACTTCTGATCTACCTTCTTACTTACCTGATCCTTACCTAAGATACATGTTGGATGCATAGGAGTCTTTGCTTCTTTACTTTCAGAAAGATTAAACTTCTTCAAAAGTTCTTTCACATACTTGGTTTGGTGAACATACGTTCCTACTGATGTTTGATTGATTTGGATCCCAAGGAAATACTTGAGTTCTCCCATCATGCTCATTTCAAACTCAGCCTGCATAGACTTAGCAAACTCCTTTCCAAGTGTAGCACTAGATGTTCCAAATATAATATCATCAACATAAATTTGGCAAATTAAAAGATCCTTTTTAAAGGTTTTACAAAAGAGAGTAGTATCCACTTTTCCTCTAGTGAAACCATTATCCAGAAGGAAAGAACTTAATCTTTCATACCAAGCTCTAGGAGCTTGCTTCAAACCGTATAATGATTTCTTTAGTTTGAAAACATGATTTGGAGACTTAGAGTCTTCAAAACCAGGAGGTTGGTGGACATAGACTTCCTCATCTATATAACCATTTAAGAAGGCACACTTAACATCCATCTGATATAGAGTGATGTTGTGTTGAGTGGCAAAAGAAATCAATAAGCAAATAGATTCTAACCTGGCCACTGGTACAAAGGTTTCTGTATAGTCAATACCTTCTTGCTGACTATAGCCTTGAGCCACCAGTCTGGCTTTGTTTCTTACAACTTCTCCTTTTTCGCTTAGCTTGTTTCTGAAGACCCACTTTGTACCAATGATGTTAAATCCTTTTGGTCTAGGAACAAGATCCCACACATCATTCCTTGTAAACTGATTTAGTTCTTCTTGCATGGCAATTATCTAGTCTGCATCTTCTAGAGCTTGATCAACAGAAGTTGGCTCGATCATAGAAACAAGACCTAATTGACACTCTGCATTGTTCTTAAGGAATGCTCTTGTTCTGATAGGATCATCCTTCTTTCCGAGAATGAAATCTTCTGAGTGAGCAGAGGTGAGTCTAGAAGATCTTCTGACAGTTGGCTCTTCAGAAATTCTGAGATTCTCTAAAGAAGAAGAAACTTGATCTTCTGATCCTTTGCTTCTGGGTTCTTCAGCTTCTGATACTTTGCTTCTTGGTTCTTCAGCTTCTGAAATTGAGATATCTATATCTGCAAAATTCTCAATCTGCTTTGACTTTTCAAGACCAAGCTTATCATCAAATCTGATATTGATTGATTCTTCAACAATTAATGTTTCAGTATTGTATACTCTGTAGCCTTTAGAGCGTTCAGAATATCCAAGAAGGAAACACTTCTGTGCCTTAGAATCAAACTTACTCAGATGATCTTTAGTATTCAGAATAAAACAAACACATCCAAAAGGATGAAAATATGAAATGTTGGGCTTTATGTTCTTCCACAATTCATAAGGAGTCTTATTAAGAATAGGTCTAATAGAGATTCTATTCTGAATATAGCATGCAGTGTTTATTGCTTCTGCCCAGAAATGCTTAGCCATATTGGTTTCGTTGATCATGGTTCTGGCCATTTCTTGTAGAGTCCTATTCTTTTGCTCTACAACTCCATTTTGCTGTGGAGTTCTAGGGAAAGAGAAATCATGGGCAATACCATTTTCTTTGAAGTACTCCTCAAAGAATCTGTTCTCAAATTCACCACCATGATCACTTCTGACCTTTATGATTTTACACTCTTTCTCAGATTGAATCTGAGTGCAGAATTCATAGAACACTGAATGAGACTCATCCTTGTGTTTTAAGAACTTTACCCATGTCCAGCGACTACAATCATCTACGATGACTAATCCATATTTCTTCCCTCTGACAGATGCTGTTTTGACTGGGCCAAACAGATCAATGTGCAGAAGTTCTAGCGGCCTAGAGGAAGAAACAACATTCTTAGACTTGAATGCAGGTTTGGAAAACATCCCTTTCTGACATGCTTCGCAAAGAGAATCTGATTTGTATTTCAGATTAGGGAGTCCTTTGACCAGATTTAGTTTGTTAATCTGAGAAATCTTTCTCAAACTAGCATGGCCTAATCTTCTGTGCCAGACCCATCACTCTTCGCTAACAGACATAAGACAAGTTACCTTCTGATTCTTAAATCTTGAAGATCAATCTTGTAAATGTTGTTCTTTCTCTTGCCTGTAAATTGGATTGAGCCATCCTTCTGATTTACAGCCTTACAAGACTTTTGATCAAAGATTATGTCATAAACATTGTCACTTAATTGACTTATGGACAACAAGTTATGAGCTAATCCATCTACCAGAAGAACATTAGTTATAGAAGGAGAGTTACCAGTACTAATGGTTCCTAAGCCAATTATCTTGCCCTTCTGATCTCCTCCAAACTTAACTTCTCCAGCAGATTTAAGCACCAGGTCTTGGAACATAGACCTTCTTCCCGTCATGTGTCGAGAGCACCCAGAGTCCAGGTACCATGACATGCTTTCTTTTGTCTTCTTTGCAGCCAAGGATATCTGCAACGGGAATAATCTTTTCCTTAGGTACCCACATTTTCTTGGGTCCTTTCTTGTTAGTTCTCCTCAAGTTTTGATTAAACTTGGGTTTAGCATTATAATTAACAGGAGGTACAACATGGTAATTCTTATTCTGAGTTACATGATATTTTCTAGGATGTGTCATATGCTTCTTAGTGTGTGTAATGTGAAAGCTTTTAGCATGTGATGTGAGCCTAATATCATGGGAGTGGCCATAATTGAACTGATCATACAATGGCTTGTATGTGATTTTCATATCATCTACAGGTTCAAGTTTGTATGGGGTTTCACCCTCATAGCCAATGCCAACTCTCTTGTTTCCACTAACAGCATATATCATAGAGACAAGTTGACTTCTTCCAATACCTCTAGATAAGAACTTCCTAAAGCTCAAGTCATATTCTTTAAGAATATGGTTCAGACTAGGAATAGAATTTTCTGAGTCAGGAGGAGATCCAACATTTTTGGATAATTTTAAAACTTTTTCCTTCGGTTCAAAATTTTCTACTTCCAGCTTCTTAGTTTTAGAATCAAATAGCTTTTTCAGCTTTTTATATTTGATACTAAGATGAGCCTTAAGTTCCAGAAGTTCTGTTAAACTGGAAACTAACTCTTCTCTAGATAGTTCAGAAAATACCTCTTCAGAATCTGATTCTGATACAGATTCTGATCCATCATCAACTGTGGCCATCAACGCAATGTTTGCCTGCTCGCCTTCAGAGTCTGATTCTGATTCTGATGAATCTGAATCATCCCAAGTTGCCATAAGACCTTTCTTCTTATGAAAATTCTTCTTGGGCTTCTCCTTCTGAAGCTTTGGACACTCACTCTTGTAGTGACCTGGCTCATTGCACTCAAACCATGTGACCTTCTTCTTGTCATATCTTCTGCTTCCAGAAGATTTTCCTTTTTCAAGCTTTTTAGAACTTTTGAAGTTCTTGAACTTCCTATGCTTGCTCTTCCAGAGTTGATTTACCCTTCTGGAGATCATGGACAGTTCATCTCCTTCTTCTGATTCTGAAGTGACATCAGCAGTTCTAAAGAATGTTGAATGACTCATCAGTTAAATAATTTTCAAGTGTTTCTAAAACTAAGCAACTCTTCCAGATCATAAGTCAAGATTTCAAGCTCATATAAGCTTTTGCTTCCAACTCAAAAATCAAAATGCATCATTCAGACAAGTTGTTGCTCTAGAAAAGCTTTTGCTTCCAACTCAAAAATCAAAATGCATCGTTGAGACAAGTTATTGCTCTAGAACTCTGAAGACCTCATTCTGACTTTGAAGAATCTTTTCTCTTGGGACGTCTATGTTACTTGATATCTTTCAATGAAGAATGATCAGAAACTTGCAATAGAAGCAATATGGTACAATAGTACATCCCCTTTTCCACTACTGCAAGGACGTATTGTACCGACCCGATTTTCGTGTGCTCTTTGTCCCCCACGATCTTTTGGGAGTTGTTACATCCGCTGCAAAGAAAGCAACGTCTTGTCCTTCTAAAACGGTCTTCTCCATGGGACTATATATATGAGACACTCTCCATTAGAAGATGTTATCAATTCACACGCTACTCAAGCTAAGTTTTTAAACTGAGCATACAAACTTCAAAGAGAAAAATAGAAAGAAAGATCATTAGAGAATTTGTTCTAAAAACTCCTTTGTGAGAAATCTATGATCTAAGAATCTCTATAACACAATAGTTGTTACTCATTAGAATGTGTTATCATTTGTTCTTAAAGTTTTTGTTTCAATCTGCTTAGTTAGAAGCACTATCTTGTAAACAAATTCATTTTGTAAATCTTTTGAGATTTGTTTTCCTCAAGTGACTAGGTTGTTAGTCTGAATACTTTAGAGGACTAAGGTGTCTTTCTAGGCTCTTAGAGGTTGTTTGTAATATTTCAATATTAGTGGATTAAGTCCTTTTCTAAGGCAAAATCACCTTGGGGGGTGGACAAGATTAACCTTTTCTAAGGTGAACTTGTATAACCGAACGTGTTCTTATTTTTCTCCTTCATATTTATCTCATTGATTATGATGAATAATTTTTCTAGAAGAAAAACATTTTGGAAAACCCAATTCAAACCCACTTTTCTTGTGTTTTTCTCTACCTTCATTTTCCAACACTATTTAGGCAAGACTCCTCAAAGGTAACATGAGCCGACTCTTCAAAAATAAGTAATATCTTATTATATACTCTATATGCTTTACTAGATTGTGAGTATCCAAGAAAGATACCTTCATTGGCTTTCGCATCAAATTTTCTAAGGTTATTCTTTCCATTATTTTAAAAAAAAAACATTTACATCCGAATACATGAAGGTGCGATAAGTTTGGTTTTCTACCTTTTAAAAGTTCATAAGGAGTTTTGTCAAGAATAGGATGAATAAGTATCATATTCAAAACATAACATGTCATGTTAATAGCATCAGCCCAAAAATATCTTGGTAGACCACAATCATTGAGCATTGTTCTTGCCAACTCCGTCGCTAAAACACGATTTTTGCGCTTCACAACACCATTTTGTGTGGAGTTCTAGGAGCTGAAAAGTTATGTTCAATACTAAATTTATCACAATATTCTTCAATAAGGTGGTTTTCAAATTCACCTCCATGACCACTTCGGATAGTAACAATTATAGAATTCAATTTATTTTGGAATAACTTGGCAAAAGTTGTGAAAATTGCAAATGTTTCGTATTTGCTATGCAAGAAGTTAGTCCAAAAAACTCTTGAGTAATTGTCTACAATTTCAAAACCATAATAACTGTCGCCTACGCTAATATGCTTTTGGTCCGTGATGGTCCAAATAAATCCATGTGAAGAAGCTCAAGAGGTCATGATGTTGAAACAACATTTTTAGATTTAAATGAGACTCTTATTTATTTTCCCTTTTGATATGCATCACATAGGTGATCTTTTGAAAACTTTATTTTTGGTAGACCAATTACTAAATCTTTTGCAACTATCTTAGTTAGTGGATCAAATTTAATGTGTGCCAAACGTCTATGCCATAGCCATGAATCTTTACTCATGGTGACAAGACATTTGGCATTAGTCAAGGATACATCTCTTAAGTCTAGCATATAGATATTTTCTACCCTCACACCATTAGACATACAATCCTTATTTTCATTACGTGTTATTAAGCAACAATCTTTGTAAAAGGTTACCTTATACCCATTGTCACATGATTGACTAATGCTAAGAAGGCTATGTTTAATGCCTTCAACTAACATAACATTTGAGATAGTAATGGTTGAGGGATTACCTATACTACCTTTTCCAAGTATAGCACCTCTGTTGTGATCACCATAGGACACATATCATTTCTTCTTCACCATAAAGTCGGAGAATAGAGAGATGTCTCCCGTCACGTGTCTTGAACATCCAATATAAGAGTCATGTGTCTTGAACATCCACTATCAAGAATTCATTTACCCGACATAGAGTCAAGATACTCAACCTGCAAGAATATCAGACAAAGGTGGTAGGTACCCAATTCTCATTTGGTCTTTAGGAGTGAGTGAATGAATTGTTGCATTTGGGAAACCATTGAAAAGTACCTTTAGGGACTAAAAAGCACCTAAATTTACATTTATCAATAGTATGACCCTTTTTGCAGCAATAGTGACAAAGTAACCTATGATGAGATTTACTTTTGCTATTTGAGTCCTTTTTAATCAAATTATACCTTTTATAAGGCTTTTCAACCTTTGAAGAATTAATACGACATGGTTGTGATGCCTTGTCGATTTCGATTTCAAGAGTACTCACCTTTTGTTGTCTAATTTGACAAGTTTCACAATCAAACTGACATGGTTCCTCATCCTTGCTTTTATGTTTTTGATTATTTACAATAAACCTCTTTAATCCTTCAAATTTCTTGTTGGTTTCTTCAACCCTTGCTTCCAAGTATCTAAAAACTTTTTCATTGGAAGCTAATATCTTGTAAGCATATGATACTTCTTTTTGTAGATTTTCAAAAACATTTTTCAACTCAATACAAGACAACTTGTCAATGTTAAAGTATTTAGAATGACTTACATTCTTTTTCTTGCTTTGGAATTGATTGGCCATGATACAATAATTTGCCTCCTCCTCACTATCACTTGAGTTTTCCTTACTTGAGACATCATTATCGCTATCCCAAGCAACATAGGCTTTTCTAGATTTCCTAGGATTTTTTTTGTTGGCCCTTTCCTTTGTTATTGACAAGCGAAGGACAATCCGATCTATAATGACCCGGCTTTTGTTATGCATAGCATATACCTTTTGTCTTGTCCTTTTTGTTGTCTTCATCTTTGGAGGATGTAGATTTTCGTTTGAATTTCATAACATTTTCGTCGGAGTGTTTGACATCATTCTTCTGAATGTATCGATTGTATCTCCTCACAAATAATCTCATTTGCTCATCATATGAATCTTCTTCATCACAAGAGTCACTATCATTAATGTTCTCATCCCTTGAGGATCTTGAACTCGAATCCCTAAGAGCTTTAGACTTTGTTCCTTCCTCCTTATCGGTGTCTTTCTCCCTTTTCTTCTTTTTCTCAAGTTTCTTTTCGTGTTTATCCAAGCAATTGAATTTTTGCCCATGTTCTTCCAATTTTCCAAACAAGGTAATGAGATCAAGTGTTGTAAGATTATTGGATTCCTTGATGGTCGTGACCTTTAGTTGCCAATTCCTAATAAAACATCTCAAAACATTTTTAGTAGAAATAGCATTGGAAATAGGATTATCTAAGAAGTTTAAACGATTAATAAGATGCTAGAACCGCTTTTGCATTTGAACAATGGTTTCACCATGCTTCATGCAAAAGAGTTCGAACTCTTGATTAAGTGTATTAATTCAACCTTGTTTGACTTCACTAGTTCCCTCATAGGTAACTTGTAGAGCATATACGATAATGTTTTTCGCTTTCAAATCGTGTGACCACTTCTTATTATCTTCCTCATTCCATAGTGCTTCGGGCTTAGGTGTCACAACACCATCAACAAGATGTGTTATTGGTGTAGGACCATTTTGAATGGCCTCCCAAACACCTTTATCATATGAGTTCACATGAATTTGCATACATGCTTCCCAATAACTATAATTTTCTCCCGTAAAGATTGTGACTCTTTTATAATCCCCTTTAGGTTTGTATGCCATTTTCTAATCAGTGTTTCGAAGCACAGATTGAACCGGGCTCTTGATGCCACTTGTTAGACGAAGACAACTTATCTAGAGGGGGTAAATAGATCACCAAGCCAAAAAATACAAATAAAATTTGGTTTTGAAATTTAATAGAAAAGAGTGCTAGCGGAAGGTTTTAATATAGATCGATGAAGTCGTATATACGAACCAAGTTATTGAAACTCTGATATGCAAAATCCTTATGGAATGAACAACACAATAAATTGAATTTATTAACTTGAATCAAGCAACACAATATTATTCTTTTATACCAAGTTATTAGCAAAGCTATTTCCAATGATAACAAGCAAAAATATTGAGCTACGCAATTTATCAAACACTTGGTGTGCGAACGAATTTTTAGAATTTTCCTTTGTATTTTGTTGATATGAAAAACACTTATAATCAAAAGTGATTATAAGTTAATCAACAACCAATTTAAAACGAAAAATAGTCACAACAAAATTCCTACGAATCGATCATTCAAGCAATGTTATTTGACAAATAACGCAAGTAAAGAGATAAGAGACACGAGGATTTTTTCATGCAATTTCCCACTTCGTCCTCGCGTGTGAGTACGTCTGCCCCTAATTCCAATTTTAGAATTAGGAAAATTTCTTAATGCAAAAAGTTTATTATAAGAGAAGTGTTCC